>NW_017100279.1:1032315-1039658 GCF_001263275.1 Habropoda laboriosa | reverse complement strand
ACAGGTGATGTTTCGAAGAACAGCCCAACAGGAAGTAACTTTGATTGCCTTCCATCAAAAGCACAGAGAGTTTACTCCGCTTTTGCTTTTCGAACCGTTTCTCCTTCCCTCGAGGATTCTTCGTTACTCTCCATTTGGCATTAGCGGTTACCGTTGCATCTTCGCGTTGTCTTTGGTACGGTTTCCTCGAACAAATGGGAGAATTTCCACGGGAACGTTTACCTGTTATCGATCTGGTTGACTTTTAAGAGGCACGATATACTTCGTAGATATACAAATAAATTTTACACCTAAATTTTTTTTTTCTAACCGTTGGGCGGTCACCCATCTTAACATTAGTCGCGAGGAATGCAGCTTGACTTGGAGAAAGCTACCGACGAGTCACCCTACCCACTCCCCAGTTCTCCCAGGATAAAAAAATGCATTCTTACATTATTTAAAGTCAGAATAATTATAGTAAATTTACAACGGTCATTTGACATAAAATAATCACTGGGTCTCCTCTGCCCAAACTGACGCCTTTCGGTTCCGACCAAGGCGACAGTGTCAGAGATATTACTGTACTTAGAATTCTAACCTAAACCTAGCACACGATAAGAGGTAAACGTTTCTATTTTCTTGAAAATCTCTCGCGCTATAGATACCGGTAGATTACTATCACAGAAACGATACGAAATTCTTTCGCTCCTTACTCTTTTTATTTTCTATTTTCGACCTGATTCGTCGCTTTTCTGTATCCACGAAGCTGTTAACATCGAAACCCTTTTCGTCGACAGACGTTTCTTTCGAGACGGAACCCTTTAAAGCCCGTAAGTCTGAAGAACCTTTGGCCGGTTTTGATGACTGCACGAAGGAGCGCGTCTCTTTGCCACCTGGCAAAATGCATTGTGCATTTGCCAGGGCTGTTCCTCGCGAGAAACGAAACGCCAATGGGGCCCCGACCGTAGGGAAACGAAAAATTCCTATGGACCTGGGTTGAACGGTTCGAGTGCACTCCGAAGAGATCAAAGCTTTCGCCGCGACGTTCACGCTCGTAGAAATAAAAGGCTCGATGCGAGATCCGAGGATCTGTAATACAGTGACTTGGCGCGCAGACGGGGCCGTCGATCGGTGCATAAAAATCCGACTGGTTCCGGGGTAACCCGTTTCACGGTTCTGCGTCCTATTCAAATTATGTACGTGCGGACGTTTCGAGCATCTGTTTGTGTTTGCTCTCGGCTCAGTTGAATTTTATGGAATGCTCGAAATAAAGGGAATGGGAAACTAAAAAATTGAAAATTTGAAAGATTGAATATTCGAAGGACTGAATATTCGAGAGTTTCAAGATTTGAAAGTTTGAATATTCGAAAGATTGAATATTTCAAAGATTGAATATTCGAGAGTTTCAAGATTCGAGACTGTGGAAATTCCAAAGTTTGAATCACAACTCCTTCTTGCCATCATTTTCAAAAACGTAGACAAATTCCGTAGTGCCGCGATAACAGCGACAGAATTGCAGCACGAAGTGCAAAATCGGCTCGGTTTAAACTGATTAGCGTTCATTAACTACGTGCACGCAGATAAATCAATATTTTCAAACGCAGCCGTCGACAAGTAATGGATTTATCTGGCTGAAATCGATTAGCATATAGCCGCGGGTTCTGGTAAAACACGAGGTGCCTCTGTGTGTAACACACAGCGGGACACACGGTCGGGATTATAATGCCCCGCGATATCACGAATTTACTTAATCCCGTGGATCCGATTAATGAGTAAAAATCAGCCGAAAACACCGTGACTACACGCTACGATCCACCCAGCATAACTAATGCCCACAGTTTATCTAATAATCGCTTATCAATTTCGAACGGTTCATCGATACCAAGTGACGAAACGAGTGCTTTTCACTGACACGCGGCTATTTCGTTATTTCACCGTTCCGTTCAATTAAATAACCTTCTCCGTAAATGGAAACACCGTTGTCGTTCGTATAAATCCAACGATATTCGAGCAATCTGTTGGAAAGCGTTAACAACGTTCTTGTCGTGGATTAAACGCTCGTTAATAATGAGATACGACTGATAGGGAGGATCGAAGCGTCGCTTGTGCGCACAGGTTTCAATGATTCACGGGGCTTTTTCCCTCATTTTCCGTGTTCGCTTGGGTAACGGTTTATTTAAGCTTACAACGCTCAACGTCCGGGGGGACGTATAAGTTTAATGCACGTTACGAGCTCGACGATGTCCATCCAGTTTACTTTGCGAGGCTCGTTTGTACGCTAAACAGCTACTTGCCGCCAGATGCGAATCATTGTTACCCAGTCCATTACAGGTAATAGTCCTGCGCCTCGGTAAATATCCGTATACTCCTTCTTTTTTCTTAATTTCAAATTCCCTGGATCACCGGAAAAGTGGAACATCGAAAAAAATTCCGTGGAATTTCGAACCAAACCTTCCTGAACATCGGAATCGAAGAGTACGAAGTTACGAGATTGACTGCAAGATTTAATAGAGAAACGGGGGTGCGGGTTAAGAAGATTTATAGGTATTTTTGTCGAAAGAATGGACACTTGCCAGCCGATCGACTAATTTAGATCAAGGTTTTTGGAAGCGTTTCTCCAGGCCCCCCGTAAACTTTTCATGCGCTCTCACAAACACTGGCAAATATTTGTAGCACACATGTACAATCCGAACGTGTCAACATTTCCGTTCTCTGCAAACTAACACACACGCGCGCGCGTATACACAGAGAGAGAACTGTAGCTGAAGAGCAGAGAGGGTTGTGGAGCCACGAGGGGTATGCACGTCCAAGTGTGTCGTCAGGCAGCAAGAATTCGGAACGAAACTCACGGACCGCCCGACATAGCGCCGCTTGTAATACGTTAATTGAAGCTGCACGCAACTGCCAATTACGTTTCACGTTCATTAGTCCGTGGAAACGGCCACGGCGACCGGGAATGTGGAACGCGCGCGCTGCCCAGCCATGAACCCCGACATAGCGGGATGAAAAACGACGTTCTACGACTCCTACGTGGAATTATCTCGGACACTTTACTCGATGGAAGACGGATAACGAAAGGACACCGGTGTTAACCGTTTGACTAACGACGAATTCTCCCGATGACGCGACTATTCACGGGGGTGAAGTCTGATTTCTTTCGGTAAAAACAGTTAAAATTTAATTTGATACCTGGATACCTTGTACAAAGTTTTATCAGTTTCTTGCATAATACTCTGTGTATTTTTATAATAGAAATATCACGGAAGAAACAGAGGGACGTAAGATTCTAAATTTTCACGATAACTAGAAATTTTCTACAGCTAACGATACTGGCTGAAAAGATTCTCCGAGTGTGAATCGATCGGCCCAAATTGTCCAATGAAATTAAAAGGCTTAAGAAATATTTTGAGATTTACTTATTTTTATATATTATTTATATTGAGTTCTACAAACACCCCATGTACCTAATTAAAAATTAAAGAGATGCGAACAAAATCGTTCTCCATATCTCATAATATCATTACCAAATTGACACTCTAAACGTGTAAACCATTATTTTCCAAAGAAGAAATCTTCTCGTGCACAAAACACGTGGAAACAAACGTCCCTCGGCTGGAAGCAAACAGAGGGGCAGTCCGATAAAGTCCGGATCGAAATCACGGGCAGCCGGTATCGTTGCGAGTGGATTGGAAAAAAACCAGCTCGTTAACGACATTTACAGGTAACGTAAGCGCGTGTTTCGACGCGAGATAAGCCGACAGTGTTCGCCGTGGGCACGTTCCAATTCGCGCGCGTGATACGGGTGGACTTAAAATTCTCGATGTGCCCGGATCGATTGGAAAGAAACGTTGATAAAAAAAAAAAGAAAGGAAAAGACGCGGGTAGACAGGCAAAGAAACAGATGTCGTAATTTAGGTCGAGATAAGAAACGTGCCCGGTGTTTCCGGTTATCCAGACTTTTCATTTATCCTACAGAACGAGCTGGACAGATTAAATACCGTCGGAGGGGTAGAAGAATGGCCGCGACAGAATCGAAAACAATACGAAGGTTCGCATCGATAGAGCTGCTTCTGGCGATACCAGCTAAACATCTTCGAGGAACTTTCGAAGGTTCTTTTAACGTCGACGTGTGCTTTCTTCCCGGTTTCTTTATCCAAGTTTAAACTCGACATTTGTGCAACACTACCGCTACGCCTTTATATCGATGTTTGCGCGATAGAGCTTTGTAAATAGAGAGACTCGGGTAAATATCAAATTTTCTCCAGACTAGTTATTTCGAATGAAAATACGATTTTTTCCCTGTGTTTCTTTATCACCTTGAGTAGCGTACTTTAGTGGAAAACAAGCACGAAGTTCGCGCAAAGTAATCGAATAAATTTCCCTCTGAACATGCAACCATTTCAGTTTTCCGAGAGAGAGAGAGAGAGAGAGAAAAGGCTGTTCTGCATGCGTTCGTGAGGCAACTATGCGTGGTAGTATTAAGATTTTTCTCTTGTTTCACAACAGACACAGCATTAGACCGCCTTTGAAGTGGACCCACGCCTTTATTCCCCTCATATTCTCCTTTGTGCGGAAAGGGAACTAATTTCGTCTTCGTAGAACGCGTCTTTTTCAACTAATTCTAATGAGCGCTTCGTGCTCTGTTGTCCCTTTGATCCGCAGTTACGTTCGCTTTTATTTCCACATTTTAAAAGGGTCAAGAGATTACGACAAAGGGACCTGCGTTGAAAATCCTTTGGAAAAATTCCGTGGAATTACGGAACCGGGGAGAATAAACTAGGTACTTTCTGAGCAAGTAGTTTTAGTAAATGAACGACTACTTACGCGAACGCGATTGTGCTGGAATGTATCGTGGCGACTTACCTGTAACAAAGAAAGAGAACAAATTAATACACGTGTAATAATGTTAAATTGAATTAGATATTTTATCAGACGGATAAGTCCCGCGAGAAGATTATTTCATCGCGAAAATGTCGCGGAGGACATAAAAGGTTTCGTTGGTCGGGAGAAATTACGGAAAAAAAGTGGGTCAAAACCGTACGAGGAACGTTTGTCAAGGGTTTCATTTGTCCCCCCGGCCATGCGTTACTAGCCAGAACCGAAGAAAACAAAAATAAACAAGAGGCATGAAACATTTTGCAATTTTCCATTTGCCTCTTAATCACCCTGGACCGCAAATGACAATTGGCCGAACACGAAAATATTTCTCCATTTTCGAACCGCCAGGCCGAAATATTCGAGTACACACACACTCCACACAGGCAAACCTGAACAAGTCTCGTTAATTCGCATCGCGATTTTTCTTCCATTTTTTTTTCCATCTTTTTCCCCGCGAATTACCAACCGTCGGTACATCACGAATAATGATGCCAACCGTCACGTTACCATTTTGTCCGAATTAATCGCCTGTATATTATACAAGCTGTTACATTAACCCAAATGGGAGAACCGCAGCGATAAATTCACGGGGAATTTGAATTTATTTCGGTACGCGTCATTTCGCCAGCGTCTCGTTATTACATCCAGTCGAATTCTCGGTGTTTCGACCGACCGTGCGAATCGAAACGCAGAATTGCACCACGGAGACTCGTACACCTACGAATAAATTTATCATCCAACGCACAGCATCGACTGATTATCCCGGCTAATTATCAATTAGAATTGAAATCGACACGACGAAACTTTTTCCATCGAATCGTCGAACCGCGAAGTAAGAAGGGTGTTTGAGAAAGATCGATCGAATCGATCGAATGATGCGAAGGGGAAGGTTAACACGCGGCTAAAATCGTCGAGAGTCGAAAGGGCGGAAGGAATAATCGAGGAGTTCCGAGATCGAAGAACCAAGAGAGAGAGAGAGAGAGAGAGAAACCCTTCTATCCATGTCAGTCGACAGACTCTTTGTTATTCGAGAGTTCTTCGAACCACTTGACGCGCTAGCCGATCCCGTGTCAAGAGGATTACACCTGATCCCCATCGCAGGCCGCGTGATTCGCTCGATTTTTGCGCCACGATCGACTTCACTCTATCCAAAGAAAGGGAAGGGTCACAAGTTTTTTTCGTGAGAAGAGAGATAGACGCGTGGTTTATTGGCGAAGTCGAAGTGACGTTCGTTCGTTTCACTTCGAACAGTCTTTGGAATTTTCGAGGGATGAAGAAGTTAACCCTTTCGTTGCTGCTCGCGCCTGTAAGCTTGGAAATTTTGCTAGCAGAGTGTTGTCAGCACTCATAAGCGCTTTGAAAGAGTTTTTCGCGAGAAGGAAGGCGCCTGGCTTAACTGAAGTCAAAGTGACGTTCCTTCGTTTCACTTGGAAGAAGCTTTCGAATTTTGAAGGGATGAAGAAGTTAACCCTCTCACTGCTACTGACGCTTCCACTCCATTTAATTTAAATATACCGGCCGAAGTTTCAAATCCATAAGCGGCAATATTTCTGTCAATTTGGTTTCTTTGATACAAGAGACATGTTTACTTTGACAATTTCATTTAAAAGGATGAAATTTTAAGAAATTTTAAGAATCCCTGAGTGCCAATATTTCTGTCAATTCAGTTGCTTCGACGTAAGAAACATGTTTACTTCGGCTTCTGACAATTTACACGACCACGGACTATAACTACAGATTGCTGCAATAAGGAAGAAGTTAAGAGGCTGCTAATCTTGATCTCTGATTGTTTATAAGTGGTTTCGCGGAGAGGTTGTACAAGTGCCTGATGTATCGCACATCGGTTACTCAAGCCACTTTCCAAGAAGCCTCTGTTCTTCACGGGAAGCAGAAGCCTACCCGGCGAATCGTCATCAGTCAGCTGGAAGTGACACCAGCTGAGCATCAATCCTCTGGGATTGATCGAGCACGATCGATTCTGATCTTGTCATTAACATTGCAGGCTATCTATCAGCCTTTAGCGACCAACGCCGGAATAGATCATTTGGTAACGACAGGATAGATCGATCAATCTTACCCTCGCCAAATTGTATTAACCTTTATCGTTCTTAAACTACATTAGAGGCCACAACTCTATACCTCTGTAAACAGAATTTCACGCAAATTAGATACTTTCAGCATCGACAATTCCCTCTCCTCTTTCCGCAGCACTCTTCATTGTTTAAACACTAAACAGACGACGCTGCAGTGCTCCAATTTTCGGTTTCACCGCGTTCAATCTTCACGGAATATTCTACTTCCGCCTGCGCGCTCTCGCCGCGCAGATTACAGGCGCCGATGTAAGCAGCTTGCGAGGGAGTCATGGAAAGAGCGGAAACGCGAGAACCATCGAGGATCTTTCTACAGTTATTTAAGCAAATACTCGAAGAAGCTTCTCTCTGTGAAATTCGGAACGCGGTGATCTCCTCTCGCGGTTCAATGGAAAG
>NW_017100279.1:1030641-1032226 GCF_001263275.1 Habropoda laboriosa | reverse complement strand
CACGCGAGAATACAGCCTCGAGGAATGGGACGCACAGAGATCCTGGCTGTGTCTTTTAATAAAGGCAAGACCGAGAGGCAAGGAGAAAAGGTAGAACGGGGGAAAATATAGGCAGCGAGATATCGACATGTGCGGAAATCGGAACTGGAAAGTCGGCTGATTTACATTTCGGGGACATCAGGCAGGGCAACGGCGTATTATCATAAAAGAATGGCGGTTGGTTTAGCTTTCCCGGGGGACATTATCAGGCACCTGCTGTTTCTCTGACGACGACTGAATCTGGGAACCAGGCCTACGTTCTATCCGTTTCGACGATTCGAACGGTAGTTGCCAAAAAGGATTGTCCAACAGATCACAGATCTTTGGCTTCTGTTGGAAAGTTCGAGAGGATCGAGGTTCTAACCTATCGAATATTCCTTTTTTAATTTTAATTAAGAATTTTGTTCACGAGCAGTTGTAGGATTATTTAAATTATCGCGCAGTAATTTATAAGGAAGAGCTGAACACGGGGGAAAGGATAGAGCACGCACTTCACGTATGCACCAGGTTTTCGTATCAATCTTTTTTCATCGTCGTGTAAATGCATCCCGGCTTGATTACGAACTGAAACATCCACGATGTTGGCGCACCTCTTCGGCACTTTGAATTTTTAATGAAAAGGGTGCAACTGCAGCTCGTTAACTTAACATATAGACCACTGCGGTATCAAATTTTATCTGTTGAGTTAGGATAAATAGGTCACGAACTACCCTATCTATCCTATTAATTATCCAATACCTAATTATATCCCAAACAACAAGGAAAAAAAGTTTTTTAAATCAACGCTATATGCACTATTTTTCTCTTTCATTTATATCTACAGAACGTAATAAAGTTTGGCCAGAAAATTGAAAGATGCTATAAAATTAAAAAAAAAAAATTTCCTTTGAGAAATTTATCACAAGCTATCGTCCTCAGCTTAATTGTCCTAACTAACATTTTTTAACACCCTAAGAAAAATAAGGTTTTATAATTTAAGATAAATAAATATTCCTAGAACCTTACAAATCACAGAGAAAATTCCAAATTTGTTTAATAAATAAAAAACCTGCGAAGCACCCTACAAAATAAAAAAAATGGTAGGAAATTTCAGTTAAAGAGGACAGGTACTCCTATTCGCACATTTAAGTAGGACAACGATCAAGTTGATCGCACCTCGCTGGACGTTTCCAATACTCGAATCAACCCCTTTTTTTCTCGCCCGTGACCGTTCCAGGAGACGGGAAAAGGAGCTTTCCGCAGCTATCGGACGAAGTGCTCGACTCCGTGGCCGCCATTTATACTCCGGACATGTATAACGTGCCCCGCATTCGTGTCACCGTCGATCGAAAAGTCGTAAAGATAGCAGCTGCCACCGTGAACCCTTTTTTCCAGCGCGAGACCAAGGGCCTCGGAGGCATTGCGATAAGACCAGGGCCTCCTCTGTCCTCGGCGACGTTTCTTCACGGGACACTTTGTGCATGGCGAACGTCCCCCGCGGCCACGCTGAATTTTTCACGCTGCCGCGATCATTTACCGACCAGCAGCGACGGCTCCCTCTCTCAGC
>NW_017100279.1:1006800-1030599 GCF_001263275.1 Habropoda laboriosa | reverse complement strand
AAACTCGTCAAACCGGAGAGAGGACCCACCCAGCTTTCTTTAAATTTGCACGGAGAAAATTGGCCGGAAGCCGATGAATCTTTTATCGACACGCTTCCAACTACTGATTGGCAATTATCGTATGCATACGTCGCGTTCCTGGGATCGAAAATTGATTTTAATCTTCAATTAGCTCGTGTTACGACGTACAAGGTGATTCGCGTAATTCTATTCGATTGCAATTAGAAAAAAATGTCGGAGGTGAAAGATCAATGGTTCAAAGAGGATCGTATTTGTTTTTCACACGTGCACTTTGCAGTTGTATGATATTTTCATATGGAAAGGTATATTTGCTTTTTCGAAGACTCAATTCTCCCGCCATTTTGCGTGGGAAAAGTATTAAATCGAAAAACAATTAATTTGTGAGATATTTTGAATAAATTATGTTTAATAAAAATATTTTAATCCTATTTGGACTGTTCACTTGTTGTCTTTAAAATTTTTGTCGAATTTCATGCTTGTTCCAGTTGTGTGAGTCACCCTGTATACTCTAGAAAGCTTGGAATCGTTTAATTTAACAAAGACATTTATAATCATCTTTGAAACATTCACATTTTTCCTCTGAAATTTTGCTCAAATTTCAAGGAAAACAGAAATATGACTTGTTCCAGTTGCACGAGACACCCTGTATATTGCAGAAAGTTTGAAATCGTTTAAAAGTCTTCTATAAACTTTTTCTCAATAATCTATTTACGCGATGGGAGGTTGTACGTCAAGTTTTGGTTTATGAAGTTTGCCAGACTGATCGGTGAAGGAGCTTGGGTGCGTTATTTATACATGAAAGTATATGAATAATGCAATATATCGGTAATGCAAAAAAAAGCAGCAATTAACGTCTAATGGTTGTTGCTTTGAGAGATCCACGTAAATAGTGTACACCTGAAGTGAGGTTAGTGTTCGAAAGCTGATCGTGCATCGTAACTGTTCCAGCATTAACAGGTAATGACGTGTAAATGTTAAAGGACTCCGCGATAGCGAATCGACGCTACATTAGCCGCGTTCACCGCGATCCGAATTTGCTAAATTCGCATACGTACGATTTTTCACACATTCACTTCGACTAACTCGAAAAATAATCATTACCGAAGTATATTACTTAATCTGTATTTCAAGAATTAAAACGCATTCTAATTTATTTATCTGTATCGACGATAATTTCAATTTAAGATAACCTCAAAATCTATGGGAAAAATATTGAAGCGTCGATACGTGAAAAAGGCGGGAAATACGACGCATAAAAATGGCGAGTTATATAACGTTCCGCGTTTACAACAGTTTAGTCGTCTTACCCTCTGATTGGTGATTGCGTTCGAGTC
Source organism: Habropoda laboriosa (assembly GCF_001263275.1). Taxonomy (NCBI): domain Eukaryota; kingdom Metazoa; phylum Arthropoda; class Insecta; order Hymenoptera; family Apidae; genus Habropoda; species Habropoda laboriosa. The sequence goes on along the minus strand of NW_017100279.1, from coordinate 1,029,244 downwards.
GGAGATGGAGAATGTGTCGACGATGGAGTCAAATCGTACGAGCTTCTTTGGGTGTTGAGCCTTCTTGGAACGCGGGCAGAGTGAGCACATGGCTGAGTCCGTTGGTGTCGTTGGGGGCATATTCGACGAATATTCACGAATCTTCACGGTTTCTCACGATTTTTCACCTCTCACGCGCCGCTTCGATCGACAGGTACAATTTACTCACCACTCTCGAACTGATCGTACCAATACCGTGTTCGTTACACGGTCGTCTAAACCACGAATAATAACGTCGAGTATTACCCACGAACGTGTGTCTCTATACACCTTTCCATCGACTCGCGAACAATCTTAGTCGGTAGTATAAACGAGCTAGGTGGAATCGATATGAAATTTGTTATTGCGCGATACGAAGGCTTATTGCGTATTCACGGGCAGTGATTCTTTTTATTGTCTGACGCGTATCGTCGTCAAACGCGATACTTTATAGTCACAGTTCGTGTAAACGAGTCTTTTTTACTAGGCCATCTGTTAACAGGATGTTTATACGACTGGAGCGTAAATTAATTATGTTGATGCGTCCTCCTTTCGCGATCTAGATTTGATTAGCTAATAAATTAACCTAGACAAACCACTATGGGATTGTCGTAATAACTTTTACTAAACTGGTATCGAATTCGACGTAACTAAAAACTACAACACTGCGTTTGTTCGATACGATACACGCTTTAAATCCACCTCTGTTCTACGATCAATTTGCAAGTGGTACGTTATTAATTATTACACGAATATGAATCACACGAATTTCAATTCGAAACGGTTCACGAGACAATCACGGTTAGAGGGCATTTCAGTAGAAAAGGAACAGTTGCACGACCTCTCGTCCACCTTGAATGCACTGTTCGCGCGACGAGTCGGTAAAGCAGAGATTCGCTAATCGACCGAAGACACAATGCACCCAGGAAACTGCAGTTACCATGAGCAGAGAGGGTGCAAATCTACCGGAAACTGTGCACCCTCTAGCTTATCGTCAGAACACGTCCAACAAAATCAATACTCGTTCCAACGAACGAGACTTCGTACTTCTCGAAAGAAGAACGGTTGCCAGTGTTTGCCTCAGGCGAAATTGCGAATTTATTCTCAACGGAAAAGCAATTACCGACCTTAATTTACGACGTCTAAATTAACGCGGTTCATTCTCGCGAAGGTCTTGGTAATTGCTCGAAGACACCATTCACCACGCGTTTACTCCCCTTTCACTATGCAACATTCTATTCATAGTTACTCGCGAAATTACTCGTTTCACGGAAGCCAACGAGACGAATAATCTTTTCTACCTTCCTAATAATTAAACCCCTAAACTAAACAACACAGCGGGACCCCGTGTGACGCGATCAAAAAACAGTAAAATATCGTACAAATTCCAAAGCAGAAAAAACCAGAACTTAATTCGTATTTCCCGCGTTACAGAGAGTCCTACCGTACAATAACCAACAAAGTATAGATAATCGAAAATTTCACCCCTGTACTCAGCCAGTAACATTTCCAAGAGAAACGTGCAAATGTCACAAGTCTACAACACTCGAGCACCTTATCACCGTCTAAAATCTAAAAAAAAAAAGCCGGCGATACTCCGTTCTAACGACGTTAAACACGTGCAATAATCGTCGTGGAGGGAATTTCCACGAGCGTCGATCGTTCGGAAGGAAATGGGCGCGTCGGACGTCGGTGTAATTAGCCGGCTCGCGGGTACAATGGGACGCGTTTGCCGAGTACGCGGTTCAGAACGCGTTCAAGCAGACGTGCGCGACGGGGGGTTGAAATCGAATTATTCGCGGAGAGAGTCTCGCGGAAGTGGCGCGGCACGCTTAAACGAACTAATGAGACTACCCAGGACCGATGCGCGACCACGTTGGAAATCGCGAGCCAGGACTAATTTCCATTAAGCTACCGGCAGCGGGAGGCTAGTGTGCCGCCGGTTAGAGTCGACATGCCGTCCTTAATTAGCGGCGAGGGCATAAGCGGCGCTAACTTACGGACAAGAGGGTCAATTGGCTGGTCTCTCTCTCGTTCGTAGGGGGATAGTTACGAATTACGGTCGATCTCATGTCTCGTTTCCTCATCGAGGCACGATCGATCCCTCGTTTTCGTTCCAACCTAATGTCTCGCATCGAAACGATCGGTTTAACGATCAACAGGTTAAATTGCCGGTGAAGGAGGTCGGAGTGGCCGGGCGTTGATTAACGATTAGTACCGGGGGTAGAATCGATCGACTCGCTGTGCATTCTCCGGGGAGAATTTTTGCAAAATTCTTTTTCCGCGATATGCTTTTCTTTCGAACGTTCGAGAATTATTGTGGTTGCTTTTAGGAACGATGCGTGGGTTTGGTTAATTGGTCGGTGATTCTGTCGTTGAAGTTTTAATTTTGTGCGAGTGGAGGTTCTTCGTTGAGTAATAATTTTAGGTCAGTCTAATTATAATGTTTCAGTGGAATCTTCAGAGGAATAATATTTAATTGGTTCATTGATTTTGTGATTGAAATTTTAATACGAGAATCGAGGCGTTTCGTTAAATAACGATTTTATGTCAGTAGGTTGTTTTGTTAGACTAATTGTAATATTTCAGTGGAAGGAATAACGATTCTTCAAATCTTCAGAGGAATAATATTTAATTGGTTCGTTGATTCTATGACTGAAATTTTAATACTACGAAAATGGAGGCTTTCCATTGAATAACATTTTGTCTAATTATATTATGGAATCTTCAGAGGAATAGCAGACGTTAGAATTGCAGGGTTAATAAATTAACGAAAGAGTATAAAATACCCTTGAATGAAATTTCACAATTGAACGTGAATTCGGTGTGCAGAATGTTCGACATCCTTTTCACCAAAGAATTTCGAAGGGGAACAAACGTCGACGTCGAGTTCTTACGTCAAACGTTCGCATTGCAGTGGCGAAGGAAAAAGGGTGAGATCAAAGGACTCGAAAGGAGGTTTCAATCTTCGCCCGAAAGCTCGGGGAAAAATGTGCCGGGCCGGCTGTGAAAGGAAAGAAACGAATTGGTCGACGACGTGTTGATTACACTCGGAAAGTCCCTCGTTTCTATTTACAGTCCGCCGAGTGGAAAGTAATCGGCGGCCGTTTTTCCAAACTGCGACGCGGACGAACAAATGCCCGAAGCATATCAATCGATTTCGTTGTTTTTAATTGTCGAGCAGGTAAGACATATCAGCCGTAAACGCGCGCGGCCGTTTCGCCAAGAAATCGCGGAAATTGGCACAGTTTCCCGTGTTAAGTGAAAAATAAATGGCTTCGTTCCCTCCCTATCGCCGTTCCACTTCCCTTGTTCTTCCAAGAAGATGCACGTTCGCGTGGAGGAAATCGCGTGTGATGAATGAACCGAGTTGTGTCGCGGTGCAATTTCGGTAGATGTAATTTAGCAGTCGTTTTTGCACGAAATGTAAAGAAAATTGGGAGACGCAAGGAAATTGTTTAAGAATAATATTAGTGGTTTAAATATTTTTTAAAAGTGAACATTTGTGGTTTGTACTGGATAAGTAGGCACAGTTAGTACCAGAAATATTCCAAAAATGTTCAGCAATTATTCCACAATTATTCAAAAAATATTCACATCAATAACCAACCATCAAACACGGTATTTACAGGCAAAAATATTCGTAATATTTCAAATATCACGAATACTCAAAATATACATCTGTGCTGAGTGTCCGAATATTTTTTCAACATACCAATCACACACAATTTTAATTACCCTGTATTGCAATATCACGTATAAAAATGCATTAGACAAGCAATAAATAAAGTTCAATCACAGAAAAAAGGCTCATCCCAATCCGTTCACAATTAACCCAGGTACACAACTAAAAAGTCAAACCTACTTAGCGTCCGAATATTTTCGAAAGCAACCGTGGCTAACTGTGAATTTTCATAGGACAATAATTAGTTCACGTGAGAGTAACTTTAAAGCTAATTAAACGCGGAAGCTTGTTAAATGCACAGCAGAAAATAAAGCTCACGAAGTTCGTGTAGACAGAGGAGTACAATATAGTTCGATACTGTAGACTTAACTCGGTGAGCTGAATTTGCGCAGTCCTTGATATAATCCAATTGCGGTTTATCTCGTCAACTCTAAGAACATCCCCCTAGATTTTTCAGCTGAAACCTCTACTAAGAAAGAGCTACTACTGTTTATCTCATTCCCAAAAATCACTATGTATCCAATTCCATGCTGAACACAGTAACGAGTAACTTTCGCCAGAGAAACATAATTCAGCGTCGCCAACTTTTCTTCGCGAAACAACCACCGAATGGTCCGCATTCTACGGAGGCATCTACGCGAAGATTTCAACATTTTACAGGAAACACTTGTCACATTCGGAATGTTTGCGCGTCAAGAACAAGCTCAGCTCAGTTGCTAAACTTCGCTCGAGTCCAAAATTTCCGAGAGTTTTAATTATACGAGTGTCCCTCGAGGCGCGTGATAACGCTCGGTGTTTTTCTCTAATAGGAATAAGAACTTAGAACTTCTACGAACGGACGAAGAAAGAGCCCTGGATTTTTTGATCGTCGCCAACAGCTCTCGAAGTTCGAGGTTTCTCGGAGAGAAGAAGAAAAAAAAGTTGGAACGTAGACACGTTGGAAGACGAGGGAAGCACAACCTTCTGGCAGAAGCAACGGAGCAAAGTGAATAGAGAACTCGAGGCTACCAGCTGACGTTCTCGTTAGTGTTTCTCGGAGAGAAGAAGAAAAAAAAGTTGGAACGTAGACACGTTGGAAGACGAGGGAAGCACCAACCTTCTGGCAGAAGCAACGGAGCAAAGTGAATAGAGAACTCGAGGCTACCAGCTGACGTTCTCGTTAGCGTTCGTGTTCGACGCGCTGTTACGAAACAGCTTAGGGATTCGTGCTGCGACACACAGTTATTAAACCGGAGATCAATGGCTATCTCTGTTTACAAAGCTTTGATTGCTTCGCCTTGCACGCTGTTTCGAAAGTTTGCGAATGGGTAGACACGGTGTGGGTGGAGGTGGCAGCGGAACTATCAAAGGCAGCGCGTCAAGTTCATGAGAGAACTGTTACGAAACGATGTAATGTATTTTCGGGAATAATCAAATTTGAAGAAGTTGCCGTGAATTTTTTACTATCATATTTGTACAAAGGGAGATTTTTGAGGAGCGGTTGAATATTTAATTTTAGTAACCCTTTCGAAGGGGTGAAGGTAGGCTCGATGCGGAATAGTTGAGTATTGTGCAAATTAGTGTATTCTGAATTTGAGAAATTTCAGATTCCAAAGCTTTTTATTCCAAATTTCGAAAATTCCAAATTCCAAAGTTTGTTATTCCAAATTTACGAAATTTCAAATTCCAAAGCTTTTTATTCCAAATTTAAAAGATTCCAAAGTTATTTATTCCAAATTTAAAAGATTCCAAAGTTATTTATTCCAAATTAAAAAGATTCCCAAGTTTTCTATTTCAAATTTACAAAATTTCCAAATTTTCTATTCCAAATTCCACAGTTTTCTCTTCCACGTCACAAAATTTTTCAAGCAAACACACTTGAAATAACGAAATTTCAAGAATTTCAACTCTCGTCGTTGTGCGATTATAATTACCTTCAGTAACGAAAGATAATTGAAAGAAGCGACAAACAATTCCTCGATGAAATTCATTTCGCGAAATGAAATAGTTAAGTGGAACACTGGACGGAGAGAAAAAAAATGTCTGCGGCGTCCGACAGGAAGAGGAAGCGGACGCATCCTGTCATTTCGTGCTGCTACGTTAATTACTATATCGCGTTAATGCCGGTGTGCGCGCACGTTGCGTTGTTGCGGGCACCGTGAGCGTGCTCAAGAGCATCGCGAACCACCGGCTGCACGTCGGAGAGCCAGCCTATTAAAACTGAAAGGCTACTCGAATTGAACCTGTTATCGTTCATTATCGTGATTCTAGCCGGCTGCGTCGACCGCCACGATCGAATTCAGCGCAACGTAAATCGCTCGTCAATCCGTGCTCTCCCGCTCGAGCAAGCTCCAGCGCTCGCGCGTGTTTCAGCAAATTAGCGTCGCGTTAATTGGCGAACGTTGTCAATTAACAGGCGGAGCAATAAGTGCCGTCGAACCTGAGCTTGAAATTGGGTTAATTGTTTTTGCATAATTCAACAAGAAATTCGTCCGATCTGTAGGATCTGTTTTGTCGCTTGCGAAAATATAATGTTTAGTGTCGCTGAAGTGTTTAACTGTTATCAGGAGCTTTTTCAGAAAATATTCTGTCTTTCGAATTAATTGACATATTCATCGAAGAGCGTTCTAATCGTAGTTATCAGGAATATCTGATAAAAAATAGCAGAAAATTTTGGTTCTCGTTATCCACTTCATGTGGGTATTTAAATGGAGAATATGGAGCGAAATAAAGAATGAAATGTCAAGCTCTACAATTACAACTCATTATTGTAATTTCTGTGTTTATATAATAATGAAATACTAAATCAACCTATTTCATTGCAAATCACGACGAACAGAACCAACGATCGCCTCAATTTTCGCGAAATTTTTTGCGAGCGCCAAAGCGTTTTCAACGTTTACACAGCGCAACGTAATTACCCCACACGGGTTGCTAATTCGCGTTTCCCGTGGATAACGCAAGTTTTAATTAGAACGGGGCAATCGACCTGGCCGATTCTATCTGTCGATAAAGTGTTAAGCGAGAAACGTAACAGAAGTATCTTCCATAACTCAGAATTTCGAGCGAGGAACTTCCATTTTCTTTCTCCTCGTTTCCCTCAACTTTCCCGGTAATCTTTGTTTCCGTTACCATTCCTCTTCCCTTTTTCCCCCGCGATACTTTCTGCACGAACTCCAGCGAAATTACACCAAGTATTTTCCCAGCAGCTGTGACCTGTACTTCCTGTCCACGCTCGCACACAAAATCCGACCGCCGTGTCTCGTTACTCACATCGTTAACGAGAAAAAACACAGTTCCCCCTATTCCTCCGCAATCGCTTAATCGAAAAGCACTCGATCGTCTTGCGCGAACTTGCGAAACGCTCGGACGATTCTTCGAAAACGCGACCGCGGCTCGCTAATCCAACTCGAATTCCTCGAAACGCCCGCGGTTCCCTGACAAAGGAGGACTCATTTGCGAGTCAAGAGGCTGTTAACGAGATCAACCGTCTTTTTCTCTTTTTCTTCCTTTTCGAACACGATCGACGAAAATTTCCTCGCTCGAGGCTCGAGCGGGAAAATCGGAAAATACGCCGAATAAATTTCCCAACAGTCTGCTCCAGATTCGTTCCTCGAGGGGAATAAAAGAGATCAACGTGAAATAGACTCTCTTATCTGTTTAGTATGCTTTCTCCTCTCGGTAACCCTTTGGCCGGGTCAAAAATGACCCAATTCTAAAATTTCGTACGCAAGTGAAATTACATTTCTCTACTTCGCTATACATACTTCGTATTCTTCAAAAATATACTAAATAGACATATTTATAGTGTGAAGAAAGAAGAGCCGCGATTCTGTTTGATATGTTGGCTGAATCAAGAGACATTTAAAAGCTGGGTCACAAGTGACCCGGCGACCGTCGTTCGAAGGTTACAGCCACGTATCCCGTAAACAGCCGTGAGAAACAGATTTATACGACCATTCGAACGTGACAGCTTGTGGCATGCGACGATGATCGGTTCCACAGCCGGGATAAACGCGAGGATCGCGCTGTAGTATAATTTCGGGAAGTCGATAAATTCGCGCGTCCACCTAGAAATCTGAGACTCGCAGCTTAGCCTGACAAGCCGCGGAACGCGATCGATATCTGCAGGAACGACAAGCTTCGCTGGCCCGGCCGAATTTCGAAGCTGTCGTCGTAATGTTAGAACGCGATCGGCATAATTTTCGCCGCGAGACTCTCTCGCCCTTATCCGGATATCCGTCCCACCGAAGCGAAAGAGGATTTTCAGGGAACGAGAACCGTAGAGTGTCTTACCGTGGATTATATCGGGTCTCTTCGTACAGGACGTATCATTGTCAGCGAATTTCTTACTCGCTATCGTTCCCTTATTTCACGTGTATCGCGTGTTACACGTTCCGCTCGAAATTCGAATCGCCCAGTATTTCACCCGCTGGGTATATAGTTGAAGTAACGAGGATTTCAGGTCAATCAGGTTTGTTTCTTAGGATCAAGCCGACCGTTTAGGAGAACAACCTCCCCTAGGCTCGCCTGTTCGTATCTCTCGTGGGAATCGATAGAACGCATGAATTATGCAATCCTTCGAGTTCTAGACGAAACAGAAAGGGACGTTAGACGGCAAACGTCGAGATAAACGGTTTTTAAGCGAACGTAAAAATGGTATCGCACGCGATGCACGTAGCGAGCAGCGTGTTGACCGCGTGAAACGTATTCCAGGTGGGAGAGAGAATGTTTGCATATCGGAGCGTTGAACGTTGGCGAAGGAAGGGCAACAAAGTTAACAGGACTGTAGGAAATTGTCGGGAATTTTCCGTCACGGAATGGTGGACCTTCTTTTTCCACGAAATAACGTAGCATTTGTAGTAACTCGAGCTTTTATTCCCAATTACTTTAACCTGGTTATAAAATTAATCATTCCAAAGTAGTCTTTTATCGAAATGAAATTTCAAGTATACCTGGTATACCGACCTCGCGTGTCTCTGTGTGCTTGTGCAAACATTTTTGTTTCGAACGAGAGTTATTTAATCGGGACACAGTCGTCGCGAGGTATGGAGGAAGAAAAATCGTTCAAATATCGTAGGGAAACGTAAACGTTATACGCACCGGTATAGCTCTCACACCCTTGCCAGGGCTTCACGATCCACGGATTACAAGCGTAAGCCGTGGCGCGTGCACGGAGAAGTAGCATTGTTGGAACAACGTCACGTCGCGCTTCAACTTTCGTTTGAAACAGCTGCAGCCGCGAAAAGTTGCACGCTGATGTGGGGATTGACTCGTCGATAAACGCTTCGGGAACTTTGCATACGATTAAAACTTCAAGGACAATGCGCGGGGGGTAATTAATCTGAGAACGACGGCGTAACCGTAAGAACATTAATAAACAACGATTAGATCTCGAAAGTTTGGAAAATCCCATTACGACATTAACGAAACCACGGCGCGAGGTTGAGCGTCAGTTTTAGTTTAATTAAACTTTTTCCTTCTTTCTACCAATATTTCAATACCGTGGCTGACTCGCGGTTTCTCTTCCTCCGCATCTAAGTAGTACGAAAGTTTGATTACAGTCACTTGCGTAATCGAGTAGAAATGATTGTTCGTTCGGTGAAGTTTCAAGATTGAAATTGATATTTCCTCGAGTGATCCGATTGTAGGGTAGGGAGAGAAAATTTGAACAGCGATTAATATCGGGTGGAGAGAGTGGAAAAGTTGCAAGTGCTTGGAGAAATAAAGGCGGCGTAGACGCACGGTCGCCGCGAACACTGACCTATGTCACTGGCTGTGCTCGATTCATTTCGACGCGCCACTCGAGAGTCTCCATCTCGTACGGACCGCGTCCTATTTTTCTCAAATTCTTCTCGTATTTTTCTTTTCCTGTCGCGCGCCGCGTCCACGCGACCCAACCGCGAGTGCTTCTCTTCTTTTTTTTTCCACGTATTCTCTCAACGGCCCTTCGACGTTTCAACTTTTCCCCCGATATTCGAACGAGACCCTCGAAACGAGCATGTCTCGCGGTGGAAAAATTGCCGGCAGGCGGAAAAGTTACGCTCACCGATGACCCTTGCACGAGCAACGACCTGCGTCATTGCTTGTACTTGGCACAGTTACAGGCTTTGCTTTCGAACACGGGATGCGTCACGCTGTTGGGCACAAAGAGCACGTATCGACTGTTGCATACGATTACTCCGGCAGGCCCTCTTTCACGCCTACTGCGACAGGAATGCAGCAAAACCGCGATCAGACTCTGCTTCCTTTCGAGACGAGAAACGTTATCGAAGAATCTCGCGTTGAAAAGCTAACCTACATCCGTTTATGAAATTCTACACCGCGAAACCACGTTGCAAGCGCAAACCACATTGCATTAGAAGCCATAACCTATATTCCGGCTGGGAGTCCTTCTCCTATATCGAATTATACACCTCGATAAACCACGTTATCGCGCACAAACAGTCTCTCGTAGAGAGACACTTTCCAACGATCATAACCTATACACCCTACGAGATTCACTCTCCCTAATTCCCTTAATTTCACGTCTGGACGAGTCTTTGGAGAGCACGTTTCACTGTTTGGCCACCGTGTTCAATTGATTCACACGAAAAGGGAAGTGAAGCTACCCCGAGGGGTGGTTTTTTTCATGTTCACCCTTATTCACCTCGTCAGCGTCGCGTCACGTTCCCCGGCGTCGAATGCGTGGTGCTCGACGAAGCAGCTTGCAGGTGCAGACCTAACCTTCGTTCGCGCGTGTCAAGGTGACCGGTAGCAGCGGCACGAAGACGAGGGCGAAGAGGACGCACAGCACGCAGAGGAGCGCGGACGGTGAATGGGGATCATCGCGACCGGAAGGCCGGAGGAAAGAAACGAGGTTGAAAGCGGCAGCAGCTCGCGGGAGCGGCGTAGTCGCGAGCACTGACCTACGTCACTGGGCGCACTTGGCACACTACTGAGCCGCGCCGCTCCTCGTGTACGTACGTGTGTTTCCGTGTACGCGCTCCACCTCCTCTCTCCTCTCTCTCTCTCCCTCGCCCTTTCTCCCTCCACGAGCTTTCTCCCTGTCTCACCGACTCGCGCTCTTTCCACCCTCCTCGTCTCTCCCGCGTTCCTGTGGCCGGTCACACCGATAAAGGGGTGAACTGCACCGCCACCTCGTGAAAATTGCATTCACCCTGGCCGCCAACGTGCTGGCCATCCCTCCCGAGCCTCCTGCGAGGAGCAGAGGTTCTCCGGGGATCGCTTCTTCCCCTCGAGTCTTCGCGGAAGGATGGGTGTCGATAAGGATGCAGCCGTGATTTCTCGAATTTTCCTCGTTTCGAAGATTGCAGCGCGAGGAGCAGATCTCTTTCTCGTTCCTCGAGAATAGGGTGTAGAATGGAAGGTCTGCGATTTGGAATTCTCTATTCTCAGAATTTATTCGAGAGACTAGTGAAACTCGTTTGCAATTCTACCTCGCTATACAATTCTCTATGCGGTATAACGAATGTTTGTATTCCCAGGTACGTGTCCACTAAACGCTCTAGTTGGTTGTATCAGTTAGAGCGTCTATAGTCTTCGAAATGAATTACCCTCTCAGGGCCACTTGCACAACTAGGAACGACGTCACGGGTGACCCTTTCTTTTACGATCGCGATACGCGCCTCGAATACTATCCAATATGTTCCTTCCGCGGAACACATGTCTCCAATTCCTTTCTTTTACAATATATATATATATACGTACTACAGAATCTTGGGTGGATGTTATTAAAACGATTCATCGTATCGAGCTCCGCCACTTCAGACCACTCCGACGATGCTCTTTATTCGCTACCGTGAAAAACGACCGATTCGAAGAGCGCAATTTACTCGAACTTCTTGAAATCGTTCTGCGGATGGATTAGCATCGAACCCGCGCCGCGGAAGAAGAATCTCACGGTTCATTGTCTGCCTGATAATGGCCCGTCCCCCTAAAACCGGGGGAGGGAAGCAAGGATACGGAGCAAACAATCATCTGGGTAAGTCTATCGTCAAACGGATGAATACGGTCTGATCGATAATGTGAGACAATGCGGCGTCGTTTTCAATCGACTTTTGCCGAGGATCCGCATCGACGAACCCCGAGCGTACGTGCACCAAAAAAGGGGGAAAAAATCGTATCTGGCGCGTGTTTCAATCGATAAACAGGGGAGTTGCTAGTCTCAACTAGTCTGCGGCACTTTCGAATCTAGCTGTAAATAAAAAAGTAGAAAAAAGAGGAAGAAAGAGAGAGATTCAGAAGCGCGGCGGCTTTAATTAAAAGCATCTCTGCAGCGGTGGGTCACGAACAATGCGACCATTGTATCGCGTGGTATTTAACAGCTTCCAGTTGGAACACACAGTCCTTTCTCCTCTATTCGATATTTCTTGGAGCGAGAACAGGACACTGTCTCGCTAGATCCCGAAATAAAATCATCGCGACACACACGTTTATCTCCGCGTTACCGCCTGTGATAACCGTTTGGCTGTTTCGAGTCCTGAGCGTCGTTCGCGATTCGATCGCCGCTTACATCTGCGAGGTAATCGTATTCCCTTCGAGCCTTCTCTCGATCGAGCATCGAGCCACTTTTATCTGCCGGACGAGAGTCGTGTTCGTTTCGAGAACACTTTGTCGAACACCTGAGTAGGTGTAGGTGTAGTGTTTGGTTAGGTTAGGTTATTATACATTAGGAGGATGAAACTTTAGTCTTTCTTGGTAAAGATAATCTGAGTTTGAGGAATTGATGTTTATTCCTTTGGAATGAACCCTTCGTAGGCAGTTTGGGTCGTTGATGAAGTTTAGTGAAGTTTCACTCGTGTATTTCTTCGAAAAGAATTTTCATTCATTTTCTGTAATATAGTAGAGACTTCGGTAAGAATCTCAGAATTTTTTCAAAATTTTTCAAAGCCCAGAATAGTATAAAAATTAGACTTGAAAATGAACGATGCAGTTTGCCCAAGGAGTGCCAAAATTCGAAACTAAACCCCAAGATTAAATATGGAGAATATTCCCAAAATATCTCGAATTCACAAGAGCATTTTTATACACTCTATTAAAAATTTCGCGAAAGAATGCACTTTTGATTCAGCGAGGCGCGAGAACGCAAACACGCGATCGTCGAATATGAAATAAAACAAAGAAAAGAGAGCGAGCGAGAGAGAGATAGAGGGTGGCTGTGGCGGGCGCTTGGCAACAGCGTCCCCGGCTGTATAAAAGGAATCAAACGAAACGACAGAGACATTTTAACGTTTCACCGACGTGCATTATGGTAATGCACCACGGGGACAAGGGTGTAACGAGCGAGAAATTTCTCGCTCGCGTTAAGAAGCCTTTCCAGCGGGCCGAGTAAAAGGGAAAAGTTTCGCGGACAACGCAGCTCTGGCTCGGATCTTTCAAGGAAACGAGCGGAACAGCCGTACACGCCAGACAGTTCTTCCTATTTCTCAAAGATACTCGCGTACAATAAGAGCCCGATAAAAGTTTACGACAACCGTGGCTCGATACTTCTCTCTCTCTTCTTCTCTGTTCTTTTCCCCCCCGCGAGCTGTATTATAAGGCTACGAAAGAATAACCGACGAGATGGTTTTTCTAAGAGGAAACTTCAATCGAAGATATGAACTTCTTCGGGAAGACAGAAGCTAGACGCGACGAACGAAGGCTTGCGCCTTTTCAGGGTGGAACAGTGGCTGCGGTACGCTCGCCAGTAGTTACGCCCGACTAATATCAGACAGACAAGAAACGAACGCCAGGCAGCGAATGTTCGCTCGTTTCTTTGGAGCTCGGCGTTATCTTTAGAAGTGCCTCGGTGGTAATGACTCTATTATATCAACTACTTTCTTAACCACCAGCACTTTTGTAATTGAACCTACCTTTTTATCATATCTATCGTTAGTCCTCGAAACGACGAAACTTGATAATTAACGGTAATTAAAACACGAAATATCACGTGTCACATATAACTCGACAATTCTTAATTTTATAACATAAGACTGTTATAAAAATTAAAATGACCATTTACTACGAATAAAACTCAACTTGATGTGCTATAAATGTTATTCGATGCTACAAAGTATAAATTTAAGAACATTTCACGCAAGCTGTATTTCACCAAGAAAATCACCGCTATTTTCATCTACGTAAATTCAGCGAAACCGAAAGAAAACATCGAGTAGTTCTGCAAAACCAGTTGAAACGCAATTCCCCTCGAAACGGCTTCACGCGAGCATCAATCACAATAATGAAACAGCGTACGAAAGAACGGTTCTCGCGAATATTTATCGGTCGCGGTGCACGGCGATCTCGAGATCGTACAAGTCACACGAAACGCTGATTTTCCAGCCGGACTTAAAAGTTTCTCGCGTGATACACAGGTGGAAGGGATAAGGTTCGTATCCGAGAAAAGGGGACTTTGAAGAGAGAGAGTGAGTCACGCCAAGAAAGTGACTTGGCAAGGTAGAAAATACAAGCACGGTGATTCAGACGCATTTCGTATCACGATATCGGACTGGTACACCGGGAACTCGCTTCCTGCCACTTCGTGCACGAATCACGCGTGTCGCGAGCCACCTGACTGCAGACCCTCACGAAGTCTCGATTGATTCTTCTGCATCACGAGAAGGGAGAATAACTTCGACCTTTCAAGTCAGCGCGCATATATAGCGAACGTTTTAAACGGCATTTCCGCCAACAGAGTTTCGGTCTAGCAGCCCTTTATATTTTAATGGAACATTTTATACCCTATCGCGGGTTCGCGCTCGATTTTCATTCTGTTCAACGTGAATTCGACACCGGAAAATAATGAAAATTTTTAGAGCAACGTTTGCTCCTATCTGACCTCGTTTTCTCCAGTTACAACGGTTACAAACTGGGCTAAGAGTAATTGATTCCATCCTCAAATATTTGACAGAAATTTTTCATACTTTTGTTTCGCTGTTTTCTTTGATATTTCGTTTCAACGAAGATTGGTAATCATTCAGTTTCGCGGTAATATCAAATTCTGCGAAACGTTCTATCGATCTTCTTTTTTCCCCTCTCTTCTTCAAAGCTAAACGAAATTTACCGTCGCAGTATCGCTCAAGTATTTCCACACGAATAGAGACGTGAACCGGTCGTTCGTGTAAACGGATAAAAAGCACGACTTCGAAGACCCACCGACTTTATGGTTAATCTAAAGCGTGTATGGGTGGGAAACGAAGCTTTAAAAGGTACTCACGACGTATTCGCAGCCGCGTCTGCGTCGCAGACTTTATCCACGAAGCCAACCGGTGCCTGATGCCGAGGGGTAATTCGTGAACCGAGCAAATCGTGATTAGATTACAAGCTGAAACGTTGCGAGGCACGCTTGCCAATTAAATCCCGGAGCGCTGCCAGGGTTCTTCAATAAAACGGAATACACGGGCGTATATTGCCGCGATCAAATCGTGACATCGATATATACGTATGTCGCGCACATTTATCAGATTTCCAAGTTCGAAGTTGAAATGGAAATTTGAGAAATGTTAATGTTTTATTGGAATTACGAAACGTCCTATTCGAATGGTTTTTACGACGGCGATAATACGCTATTTTTGCCAATATTTTGTGATCGACGGTTGAGAAGATTAAAATGTTTATATTTTTATAGTTTGGTAGGTTTTATATTGTAATTATCGGAGGAAAATATTCCGGCGGAAATTCTCGGAAATTTCCAATTTACCAGCCTCGATTAATGTCATGATAAACCTCTGTGTACACTGTTGATTAAAAGTTTGGTACAATTAGGAACTGTAAGTCACTTAAAAATTTAGTAGCTTTAAAAATTCTCTAATTTGATGTTATAAGTTGAGAATCGATATGGCGATAGAAAGTTCTAGCGGGTATAATGTAACACGTACATAAAAACTGTGGAATAAAAGGGGAAACAATTCACCGTCTACATTCTGAATAATGAAGAGAACGCAAGGACAAAAGCGACGTTTTAAAGCCCGCCGACGTTTACGATCCTGCGATTTTATCTGAAAATATCTGTAAAGCTGGCGCGCGATCAACAATTAGAAGAAAATGGCCTCGAGCTTCCGCGTGTACGCGCAGTTCGCTGGACTACAATTCACCGGTTTGGAGGGTGGGTGGTGTGTATTGCGCCGATACACATCGGGTGCATTAACGAGCGAGCCACGTTTTACGATCGCATCTCGCCGTCTACGTGCATCATCCTCCGCAGCGCATTAAACGCGATCGAGCCACGGTTACGTGTATGAATGCGTAATTTATGCACAGACCGCGGCTACGTGTAGGTTATTTACCATCGGTGACAGCGACCGAGAGAGGAAGGGGCAGACGGAGAGACGGAGAAGGAGAGAGTGGCGTCAGGGAGGGGGAGACAGAGAAAGAAAAAGAGGGAGAGACAAAGAAAAAGTGAGAGGGAGAGACACAGAGAAAAAGGGAGAGACAAAGAAAAAGTGAGAGGGAGAGACAGAGAAAAAGTGAGAGGGAGAGACAGAAAGAAAGAGGGAGAGACAAAGAAAAAGTGAGAGGGAGAGACAGAGAGAAAGAGGGAGAGACAAAGAAAAAGTGAGAGGGAGAGACAGAGAAAAAGTGAGAAGGAGAGACAGAGAGAAAGAGGGAGAGACAAAGAAAAAGTGACAGGGAGAGACAGAGAAAAAGTGAGAGGGAGAGACAGAGAGAAAGAGGGAGAGACAAAGAAAAAGTGAGAGGGAGAGACAGAGAGAAAGAGGGAGAGACAAAGAAAAAGTGACAGGGAGAGACAGAGAAAAAGTGAGAGGGAGAGACAGAGAGAAAGAGGGAGAGACAAAGAAAAAGTGAGAGGGAGAGACAGACAGAAAGAGGGAGAGACAGAAAACGAGACAGGAGAGACAGAAGAAAAGCAAGCGGGAGAGACAGAGACAGAAAGAGAGAGAGAGAAAGAGAGGGAGAAACAGAAAACGAGACAGGAGAGACAGAAGAAAAGCAAGCGGGAGAGACAGAGACAGAAAGAGAGAGAGAGAGACAGGAAAAGAGCGATGCGCGTGTAACAGCCGCGAGTAATAAGCGAAATAAGAGAACTCGAACGTGTAGGAAGTGCACAATACCAGGTGGAATGCAGCGTTCGTATGCACCGCGACGAGCCTAGGCACCGGGTTAGAATGGACGTATACGCGAGATTTCGTGGTCAAGTGTAACTGTTTTTTCGAAAACTACGAATACGACCTAGCCTATGTAAAGCGTCCGAGGGTAGTGTATTTGTCGAGGATAGAGAAGAGATTTTCTTTGTTTCCTCCTCTCATTTTTTTTTACCGTAGAAGAGTATTATACCAGCTCTCTCTCTCTCTCTGTGGTGGAATTTAGAATTTAATTTAAAAGAGTTGACTAGCGAATCTGTGTTAATTAGATTTCCTTTTATTTCATATGTCCAAGTGGTACGAGTCAACGAATATCCCGTCTCTACTACCTCTTTTTCCACCGCATTGCACATCCGCATCCCCTCTTCTATTTTCTCCACTCCGTTAGAATAAAAAAGGAATTCATTAAATTTAATATACCGGGCAAAGTCGAGTTGAACGCGAGCCGCGTGGAATGCACAATTGCATCTCGCCGCATCGCGATGCATTATAGCAGAAGTTCACGTTGCGTGGACAGCCTGGGCCATGGCGGAGGACGTAATAAACGCTGAGTTGTCATCAGATACCAGACACGATTTATAGGCGGGCAACCGATTAAACGATCCGGAGCCGAATCCGTGCGTGGCGGTCTCGCGTGTCGCCCGATCGACCGGTTCAATTATAATATTTTATAAAGGGAACCAGGCTACGCGACCGCGCTCGCTCGCCTGTAATTCACCTAATTGCACGCCGATAACGAAGAAGGTTTATCGTTAATTAGACGTTTCCCGGTTTGGATTATTTATCGTACCGTGTATTACAACAACCTGCCAGCCGTGCAATTTATACTTCCATTTCGGAAACTGCCTAATGCACCGGATGTCTCCAAACTAATAGTGCAACTCGAACAGAGTTTCATATACACGAAGATATAAAAAATTTAAATTTTTAATCCATCATTCTGTTCTACTCTGTATCGAAGATTTTACACGGAGCTTCATTTTTTAATAAATTGAAGATTCTTCGAGTTAACGCGCACTCACATTTTCACGTACATGTTCGACTGTCCCGGTGCAAGAATAACGTTCTTTCCGAGCTGATCCCTATTATATTCTCGTTGCGATACACAAGAGACCCGAAGAGGCTCCCTAAGTAAAAATCCATCGGTATCGAGACCAAGGATCGCATTGGCCAAGTTATTTCACTATTACGATCGATCCACCGGGGATATTGGTTCTTCCTTTCATTTCCTTTTCATCATTCCCTAACGTGATAAGCTCAAACAGCAGTACAGGTAATTTGCAGTGATATTTCTCAGATACAAACCAACTGACATCGCGTGGTATCTTCAATATCGATTTACTCACAAAACGAAGCTTAATACGAAAAATTTCTCGGGATTAAACCAACGGTTCAGAGACACCAAGTACATTCCACGAAGCACGATCTGAATTCGATCGAATTTTCGCGTCGTTTAACGGAGAGAGTGTAATGGATGAAGGGAGAAGAAATGTTGGACAAGGTGAAGCAGCATGAAAGAGAAAAGAAGAAAGACAGAGAGGGAGGGAGATTCAGTGGCGGGAATACTCGTTCGCGAAAATAATGCCCTTCACAGCGTTCTCGCGCGCCCTCACAAAAGAATCGCATAGAACGAGATACTGTAGAAAATAAAATAGTGCTAGACTGTTATCTGGGTCACCTTAAAGGGCACACGCCTAGCCGAATCACCAGAGAGAAAGGGAGAAAGAGAGAGAGAGAGAGAGAGAGAAATGGTTAGAGTGTGCTTGGAGTTCTGTTCGATTGGACCAAATCACCCATACCACCTGAATCTTTCTAAGTCCATCCCATCAGCTGTGCATCTTCGAGAGCCTCGTTTCGATCTCGCCGAACTTTCGGGCTTGGTGTTAGACAGTTGATGAAACTGCTCCTGTTACCAGAGTTAGGGATGCACTTGGAAGAATTAATAGCGGAATCCATTAGATCGAGTTATTAGACCAATTACTGTTTGATCTAACCGACAGAGAGTTGAATAGGACATAGCCAAGCTCGTGGTTCTTCTACTCGACGAATGGATAAATTGAAATTTCACGTGGGACGAGAGAATCGTTTCGTTTTTTTTTTTTCTTTTTTTCAGGAAGAATACTTTTTACGAGCGGATCTCGTTGAAAATTTCTTACAGGTTCCAGGAAGATCGTAAAATTTCTCGGTGCGGTTGACAGAACCCCGACCAGTTGAAAGCTGATGCGACGTTCGTTGGGAAAAACGTCGCGATAAATCACCGGTAGAAGTCGAGAAAGAAAAGGTGAAGTTGGCCAGAAGGAAAATATGTTCGCGTCACGACAGGAAAATTATTGTATTGCGGCTCTGGGAGCGTATATTCCATTCTCCGAATGCCAAATACGGAGAGAGTGAGATGGTAACACGCGTGGTAAGGTGTTTTGCGTTATAAATAATGCCGGTACCGAACGTGACACTGTGAGATAAACAGATTTTCCTTCTCCTTGTCTTCCCCGTATTTCACGAGACCGAGGGCGTAAAATATTTCATCAGAGTTAAATGTAATTTTCAACCCTTGTAAATTATTACCGAGGATAATCCCGAAAATATGAAAAAAGAACTTTTCAAACCGGTAATAAAATTTAACAACCAATTTCCTGGAACAGGAGAAATAATCATAAATACACCGAGCTGGTATACCCGTAAGGAAGAATATTACGTTTCTCTCTGGAGTCAACAGCGTTACGAGCTCGGTCAAGGAAGTCGTAAACGTTCGAGATGATCTCTTTCGCGTGGGCTTTCCCTCTCACTTAACGTCCATCGATTATTCGCTTTATCAAAACAAACCGCGGCAGATCTTAGTGTCTACTGTACGATAAGCTCGTGCAAAATCTATTGTGATTCATTTTGGTAATCGAACTGACTCATTGCCACTCGTGAATCACCATCCAACACCTATTCTAATTCTAATCTGCAAGGATCGATCGAGTCTAGCAACAAGAACTTATCCTTCGAATGCAAAATTGCACAATTTTATACCTAGAAATAGTACAAAATAAATTTCCTAATTTCTCTGTCCCCAAAAAAAATTTTTTAAAAGATAGAAAAAGATCGTATTTAATATTCCAAATTCTATACAATGTGATCGATAAACTCGACTATAGCGTGAGCGAGCGATAAATCAAAAGGCGTTCATCCGCGAGTAGGTGCTCATCGATCATGCGTGGCGAACAGAGGGGGGAAAAAAACGATTACGTCCGCACTATTCGCGGCGAGTCGGCCGTGTGTCGACGATGGAAAAAGATCAATAATGTGTTTCAATTTGTCACGCCGGTCCAAGGATGTACCGCGAGTCTTATTAACCACCGGAGACGTTCCTTTTCCGCTCGAATTTTCGACTGATCGACGTCCACGACTGCAGATTCACTCGCGACACACTCCAACACCTGATCGAACTTCCGGCGAACCGACCGCATCCGGCCTGGAGCCGACGAGTCACGAAGCCACGGCCGGACTGCCTCGTCCACGTGTTCCCCGTAATATTCCCGTGATAACGTAGAGCGTTTTCTTATCAGTCACGCGACTATTGCACCATCGAACGAACACTCCAAGAAGTTGACGAACCTTCGTGCGCCACCTTCCGCGGGGTTGTGAAAACGATCTAGGGGTAGCTTCACGTCGGTAAAGATCGATCGAATAGAAGAACGATATCGAAATTTATTTTTACGAAAAAAATGAATAAATAGTGAAATATACGAGATCTAGCGAGATTTGGTCCGACGATTTATAGCGAGATCTTTTATCGACCCGATACAGTCGGTAAGGTCTATAGAGAGTAACTTCTTGCCGACGTATCGCATTGATTTTCACGCTTAGTAGAGAACCAAGCAGATGGCGAACGCTCGAAGATCTTCTGAGCATGCGCGAAGCCGCACGGCGCGGGAAAATTCAAATCTATAGATCGTCTGTGATTCGTCGAGAGTTTATTTCACAACTGAATGTCCATACAACATGTACAGTGTTATACAGGTAGCTTTTACTTCATGAAATCTATCTCCGCGCATTTTTATCTCCACGAATTTTTCGGGGGAATTCCCGATTAACGAACGATCCTCGGGAGCCATTCAATTCACAAAAACAAGAACCATCTGTGCAATTTAATTTAATAGTGCCAAATCTTACCTTATTTAGAGTCTCGTGACTAGTCAAAATGTGCTGGCTACCATCCGGATGAAGGATACGATCAACCGAATTCGGTCTAGGAACTCCGTCCAATTGCCCGGCCTCTTTCAATTGTGGTGGCGACGGTGGCGGTGGCAGCTGCTCCTCCACTCCCCCTCCAGTGTAACGTGCCTTCTGCAACGGTAAAACGCCAACATTGAACCACTCCTCTTCCCCGTCTACCGTCTACACTCGTAACATCATTAAAAACACCACCATTTTCTGCATTAGCCATTTCTAAATACTGACGTGCAGGCTATCGAGAATCGATCGAACGATTTTACTCTGACGCAGCCTGGTCGACGTTGATTCACGCTTAACGCACGTTTTCGCGTTTCCCGTTTCGCTATCGTGTTGCTGTTGCATCTTTACCAAACATACGTCGCTCGGTCGAACTTTCGGTACGTTCAGGAAGATCATTTTCGGAAGATGAGTTATAGCAATCGAAAAGGGGGTAGAGAAAAAAGGAGAGAGAAGGGGTTGTAGGGCAGAGGCGAGCACGGTTTCAACTGACGCCGCTCGCAAGCGTTGGGTTTCGATATCGATGACGCTTCCAACGGCTAATCCCACTGAATCCCGGATTTCGTTTCATTATCGCGACCACGCGAGGCTTCCGGATACGACTGGTCGTCGAGTGGCCGGCCACGGTATCAATGATCGAACGTTTATTGAAACCTTTCCGTTTGAACCGGCGCCTGGACTTCGCGACCCTGCGAATAAACGTGAATACCGTCTCTGATGCGGACGGCCGAGGGTTGATTTGAACGAAGCCTCGTAAAACTCCGCGTCTTTCTTTTGGATCCTTTTTTAATCTTGCCCGTGGGCGGTTTCGATGGTTTTGCGTTATTTCTGGTGGTGGGGAAGGTGAGGGTTGTGTAGCTGGAGGAAGCACCGCTGGTTTCCACATAGTTTGCGAAGCCTATTACTTAGGGCGTAAGAAGGAACGCTTGTTCGCCGATAGAGAATTTATTTTCAAGAGTGACGATTAAGGTTAACTGTGATTTTACACTGTTATAATCGTCACTTAAGGGTCATCGGTGGGTCGTCGAATTATGCTTTTGTTTGCCATTCCAGCATTGATGAGAAAAAAGATCGAATAGACAAGCGTGACCCACGGATTAATCGCCAAATTATTTTGGAATATTCTATGAAAAGAAGCACGTGTCTTTGACAGGTGAAAAGATTAAAAATGAAATAGCAGATGATAACGATAACAAACACTGGGATAGTGTGTAATAAAATTGAAAATCTGAAGGAATATGGAAGCTCGATATGAAAATTGAGATGATAATTAAACGTCTAAAATGAACACACATTTCCTTTAATTTCGTTCAGGTGTGTTTTGGACAATTACACGTTTTGCGGTTCGAAGAATAGTTTCGACAAGCGAATAACGCGTATTGAAATTGGAGAAGCGACAAGATGAGGCGATATATCGCACAAAACGATGCGTCACATTCGCTAATGCGAACCACCGACAGAG
>NW_017100279.1:926140-1006768 GCF_001263275.1 Habropoda laboriosa | reverse complement strand
AGATCGATGTCGTTTTCGAGTGAATTTCCAAACCGGTCAATTTTTCACCGCTTTAATGCGACCGTGACGATAAATGAACTCCAAGCTTGCTCACGAACGGGAACAGAGGGACGGGAGCTGGTATAAATACACAGCAGCTTTCTGCTTTTCGAACGAGTTTAACTAAAAGCTCCTAGTGGAATTTCCGCAGATATTGGACCGTTAAACGTCGAAACGAGACGGTGATACAGATACCCCTAAAAAAAAAAAAGAAAGAAAACCGTAGAAACTGCGTCTTATTCTTCAAATTTCCTTCCAACGAGTCGATAATCTAAGGGCGACTTACGTGATTCCAACAACATCCGCAAAATTCACTGGATCGTTTGGAACCGCGTGTAACAACGTTACGATTCACGTGCTCCCCAGATTGACAGCTTCTCTTTGTTCTTCGTTCGCGTACCTTAACGGGTGCACCGTACACGTAGTCGCTGAAACGGCGCCGTGAATGACGCACGATAGACACCCAGTCGATCATTGTGTCGCCGTGGTCGATCTCGTTCGACGTTTATTCGCGTTCACTTTGCACAAACACTTTTAATCGTCCCGAGTTTACAATACCTTTCATTTCAACCACGTTTTTTCCCTTTTCTTTCTTAATTCTATTCACTTTCGTCGCTTCTGCGAATTCACGTCTGTTAACGCTCGAACGGGGATTCGACAGTGGTAATTTTCTTTTGCTTTAAAGATTCAACCAGCGATTCAACGCTGATGAAATTTAGTTGGACAAAATGTCACGTTAATTTTCTCCATTCTCCTCGAAATTTAAGTAAATTCAGTGTTTTAATCGTCGACAGTGTAAAACATCACTTCGTTTTTGCAAAGATTGGACAAACGATGGAGTGGCAAGGGAATTTAGTCGAAGAAAATGTTAGGTCAACGTTCTCCATTCTGCTCAAGATTTAAGCAGACTGTCTACCAAGTTAAATGCTGTTCTACGAGTAGAAACTAGTTCTATTTCTGCTCCTATTATCACGTACCAGCTAACACACTCTCTGTTTACACGTCTCTCTGCAGCGCGATATGTACCCGGATGTGACTCTCCAACTCTCGCCAAACCGTTTCTCCGATACGAAACAAATCACGGAGGCCCGCAGCTGCTGCGAACGTCCAATTTCTTCCAGTCACCGTTCTCCATTCGGCAAACATTCGGTCCGTGCTCCTTTATTCAATCCTTTCAGATGAAACAGCTATAACCTCCTTTCTCCGACCGAAACTTGGACCTCTCGTTCCAAATCTGCGCTATAATGATTTTAATCAAAAATCAAAAAATACCTCCGAAACGTGGAGTCCTCGCGGCAAACGTTCGGTTCCTGCTCCTTCGTTCAATCCTTTCATTCCAAATCCACACAATACAAATTTAATCAAAAATCAAAAAGTTCCTCTTGGTCGTTCAACAAATATCGGCGCTTAATTAACCTTAGAGACACTTGGCGACGAAGAAAGTCGCGCGAGTACAGGCAATTGAGCTAACCGCGAAAAAACCAAGCAGTCCAACGTGAAAGATACGAAGGTTCCATGAGAGAAACTCTGGATAGAAGCGTCGAGAGATAGATAACGCGAAATTTTTTTTTGGCAATTTCTTCAACGATTCAACGCTCGGCAGACAAAGAAGTTGAGCCAAGTGAAAAATGAAATTTAAAGACGGCGGCTGGTCCTTCGCGTGCCCGACGCGTGTCAAAGCTCGGAACGTTAATAAGAAAGAAAAGAAAGCTCGGGAGAAATCTTCACCGATTCGAGGCAAAAATCGTTTGTTCCCGGTTATTTTCATCGTTGTTCGAGCGAAGACAATGTTTGGCTTCCCTCGTTTAATGTGGGGAGAGACTGGCGGTGCACGTGCCACTGGCTCGGAAGAACGAGAACTTCAAAGTGACTAAAACGTTTATGCATTTCCAAGAATATCAAACAACGACGTGAAATTGTTTACAAGAGAATCACGTGCCGCTGGCGTAAAATACATGCACGCGTCACGCGTAATTACACGCAATCTTTGACCAAGAACGCACAAAAGATTCTTTTCTTCACCACGATTTTTCGTTCCAAGTAGATTCCGTTCGAACAGATTCGACGCAGGCTTATTTTCCTTAGCCAGCAGTTTTCCCGGACTATTTCACGCGTGCTCGTTTTATCTCGAGGCTCCTGAAACAACCGATTCCACGCCAGTGTTCCAAGAAAAACAGAAGAGTCTGGCCGAGGTCGGCTATTCGCGTCAATTAATAATTCCTCTCCTTTTCCCTCTCGATACTACCATCCGCGTACTTTCTCATCTACATCTTTCTCTAGATCTACTCTTCTCCTCAAGTATCTCTCACATTTGGAACAGCGTGTAATTCACAGAACGAAACAACAAAGTGATTCAACCGAACCTCTTCGACACTTCCATTCACCGGCACCTCTATCCACGAGTTTACGATAAAATCAACTTATCCGCGATACTCACTCGCGATAAATTACGACACAGGCGCGAGGTTGTAAAAAACGCGCGTGGAAGTGGAATATCGGAAGGGATGGACGTCAGCGTTGGTACTGGCGTGAGGAACTTGTTCGACGTTGATGGTCGGCAGACGTTCTTCGCACTCCGGTCTAATTCCGACACGCTTCTTTTCCACCGGTCTGCTGTGTGTTCCAAGTGAAAACACGCGTATACGAACGAGCGTGATCAAGTCCAACCATTAATCACGTTTTCCGCGTGAACGATTCACGGGAGTCTCGTCAACTCGTAGAGTAGAGCCTCGTGTTCCTTCGTATCGCGAGGCTCGCGTTCGATATGGTTTCGCGATTGATCGACGGTGGGGGATCCTCGACGTTGTAAATATTCTAGACGGACGATGGAGACGTGACGCGGAACGGGAGATCGATGCTAGACGGAGATTGTCTTCGCGTGGAAATTTCTCGGGAAATTTACGCACCGGCCTGATTAAGCAGCCGCTTAATTAAAGTTCGCGCGGTGAGACAGAGGGGGAGAGTGGTTGAGAAGCGGCTGAACGTGAGCACGGCGTTATATCGACGGTTATTTATAATCCACGCAGCCCGAAACGTCGCTATTATTTCATTAACGGCCTTGCTCGAGTGCAATTTCGAGTGGAACGTTTCAACCGAGCGAAAGGTACAATTATTCTTGACAGAGGCCCCGGTTCCGGACAAATTCGTCCAATTGATCGTTCTAGAGGTGTTTATTCTGCACAGTGAGTTGATGAGAATTATCACAACTTTTTCAGTGAAAGTTGTCTGTTATAGGAGGGACCATGTGGTTTTAATGATATTTTTATGAATGAAAGGTGTTTGGTATGAAAAGGACCATCCTATGGTTGTAAGGTTTCTTTTTTTTGTGGAGTTGCTGAAGAGATTTCAAGATCATCTCTGTTTTTGCTAATAAACTTACGTAATTGGCAACATACAATTGATCCAAATATGCAAATGACGCCAGAATTTATCGAAACGCTCCTGTGATCTTGACAGACTTTGCATAATAGATCTCTGCGTTCGTCTTATGGTACTTAGTAACAAATAAATGAAAAAGAATGACTTCTTTAATATCGATCAATTTTTATTAGAAAATTTCTTTTTCCTCTACTTTCGTCGATCCAGAGATATTATCAAAGTGGTAATTGTTATCGGTCCACCCCGTATAAGTTCCAAGTTTAAGCCGTTTAAAGCGCGAGCTTTCGATGCGAGCTTTCAAAGTTCACAGAATTATAGAAGAAGTTATAATTAGGATCGGTAGAGTTTTTTCTAATCGCCGGAACAGTTTAAAAGTACGAGGGGAAAAATCGACGAAAAAACAAATGTCGAGTGAAAAAACGAAACGAGTATAACTGTGTTATACCCAGGGGAATCGACTATTTAACGAAAATTTGTGAAATCTGTCGAAGCAATGGTCACGGTGAAAACTAGCGCTCCCGGAAACGGATTAAATAACCAACGATCGCGCGATTGCATTTTATCAAGCTAATCAGGTCGATTAAATCAAATGGAATATATTATACACGGCTGGGTCGAGCAGTTTCTCCACTTCATTTGCAAACGCGAGAGTCGGCGCGAAACGGCATTGATAATGCAGTCACGCTGATTTCTCGTATAATTTACAAATTGTCTCGCCGCAGGCGTGTCTCTCCCGCGGTTTTACGTGCAATCATCGACTTTGTGACGCGATGTCCATCGTTAATCGGCGAAATGCCGTGTAAAATTCAACGCGAGGTTTCAATTACGACAGTGAATTGGGGAAACAACTAAAAAAACTAAATCGAATTATCCTTCTTCCCGTGTATGTATTCTATCCCTCGCGAATCAATCCGAAACGTATTACTCGCGCGTTCTTCGTACAATCCAACTCTGCTCGAAATGAATTCGAAAACGCCGCACAATGGATTTTGTGCAGCGTGTCTCCCCCAGGACACGCCGTGGCTTTCGCGGAGGAATAAGCAGACAGACGACAGGGCAGCGCGGCGAGTTGTATCTCGAGGCAAGGATAATGCATCTCTCCTTTTTTCCGCTCCGTTCGTCACGGAAATGAGAAAACGAAAAGGGACGGGGCGGAAAGTCGCTGCATGGAAAATTATATAGTCTGTCCTTGATGTAAAACAGATTAATTTCTGTTCTTGCTGTGTCTCGAAGAGAGAGAGAGAGGAGAGTCGTTTTACTGTAGTGAACGGGAGAAGCGTGTAATAACGTGGGTTGAAAGACCCCATTTAATGTAAGAGGAGCACTTCTATTAACGATCCCTTTGTTAACACCGTAGTCTTTAATATAAATTCAGATGGGAGAAGAATGTCGTGACGTGGGTTGATAATGGAATATCGGTGATTGCTAAATTACCGACAAGTATTCCACGCTCGGGTTACATGGGGATTATAAGGGAGAAACGCGTCGGTAAAGTAGGAAGCTTCACGTTTACAACGATGGTTTGCAGGGACCTGACAGATCTCGCTATTGCCAACCGAGGTTTGTAAATGATGGATCAATTTGATCGACCCAATTATATATTGCCAAATTTGAAAGATTATATTGTTATCTTTAGTCAGGTGTATGTATAATTTCTTCTTTTTTTTTTAATAATTTTGAAGTTAAAATTTGTGCAGAATATCGTTGGTGGGATTAAGTTGATTCTCGAGTTAGCGTGACTTGGTGGAAACATTTAAAGACGACAGAGACCAGAATTAATTCTCACACGACATTATTTACAGACTTACGAACCTGAGTTTCGTCTACGTGGTCCGGAGCTTCTGGACTGGCCGACTTGCGGCCATAAATGTTCGACAGAGTCTGGTTCACCGGGAAGTCTGGACCACCCTGCAATAACCACACGATCTAAAAACATCTCTACATGCCCTTTAGACGAGAAAACGATACGTAGACCCGGTAAACTCTGCGCTTCTCTTTTAAAAAGTTAAATCTATTGTAAAATTAAACGATAAATTGCATTACACAGGGTGTGTTATGTTAAAATAATCAATACGACTCCTTCTGTCATCTCGGTAACAGATTAAACATGCACACGATAATTAAATTCTCCGAAATTCATTATTTAGCGGTGTTCACGGGTTGTCTGACCAGTGACGGTCCTTATCTACTGATCCCTTAAATATTCGCTTTCAAAATTCACGCAATTACAAGTTCGAAATCGTGTAAAATTTAATATACCACGATTCAGCGAACCAGTTACATTCTGACAAAAGTTCATTTCACGAAATACATGGGTAATTTCAAAAATTATTTTTATTTTTCGACATAATTCGCTTTAACGTCGATACACAGGGGATAAAGATGTTTCAAAGATATTGTAGCATTACGAAACTCCGGTTCGTATCATTTTTGTATCATATTGTATCATTTCTTCGTCTGACAAGAATTTCTTTCCACAAAGGGATTTTTTTAACTGTGAGAAGAGACGGAAGTCAGAGACGGCTAAATTTGACGAACGATGCTTCGATTTCTGCTTCGGGAACGTGAACTCTAATTCGCTTCTGATCAATTATTAGCACAGAATAAAGGAGCACATTTTTTCAAAACAATTGTGTACGAAATTATAATTTCCATCGATATTTCCAACAAATCTTTAAATCTGATAAAAAAAAACCTAAGCGTCTTCTCATTCCGCAACAGTTTCCTATTTTCTCTCTTTTTCGGTACGACCATTTCCTCGGATTTTCGTTAAAATTTTTTTTCACTTTCCGCACGAACTTATGGGGCGACCTAACACATAATAGAACGATTCAACGTACTATAGAAATTCCTCTAACAACCAAAACTCTCCGATAACCAAAAAATTTCAGAACTCCCATTATACCTCGCTCTGACAAATTTTCAATTGTCCCAAGTAACGCTAAATTCCCGACAGTTGAGCTTAAAAAAAGATAAGTATCTCGCAGAAAATCTCGCGATAACCGGTGTACCAACGAGTTACTCGACGAGCAAACGAGGCCAAGATTTAATTTCTGGATCAATTAGCTATTAAGCCTTAACTCGATCCCTGGTCGCAATTTAAACTTCTCGCCCCGGCTCCTTGTTTCCTCTAGCCGTCTTTGTCGCGTTCTAGCCACCCCTCGTCGTACCGTTTAACGCTCGTTCGATCTCTCGGCCAGGAAGCTGGCATAGGAAGCTCGAGGTGGGGCGGGGAGGGGAGAGCTGGAGAGGCTGGGAAGGCGAGCAAATAAATAGAGCCGGTGAGACGCAAAGTCAATTATCGTTCAGCGGGAGCTGATGGAAGTTCCGTCGGTACTGTGCGCTTACACTGCGACCGCGTTAAACGAGCCAAACGGAATTATTCATGACGAACTTTCGATGCACAGGTGTGTTTAACATCCCGCGCCACTTTTCCTAGACCTGGCCTAACCCACGCCGTACACTCTTTATCAAATATGCTCTATTGCCGCTGTCGTCCCCGTTCCACGCTGTTTGTTTCTGCCGAGACCCGTGCACAACCGTTCTCGCTCGTCACTTTGTTGTTCACGTGTTGTTCACGAACGTGTCGGGAATTTCCTCGTTACAGTATCTGACACGTTATTGGTGCAACGTTTGGAACCGGTGTAACGTTGGAAACTACCTTCTAATTTCCCGAGAAACACACTTTGCACGTTTATATAGATTTTTTGTACAAATTTGTGTGTACAGAATATTAAGGGTTTGACAGTGTTTGGTACCGTGATCTTATTTCTCGGTTGGAAGATATCACGATGGATGTTTCCCTATTGGTTGTTTAGTTTTAGGTTAAACTACGTTGTTCGGTTTTTTAATATGTACACTCCGTACACGCTCTGCTTCTCTCCGTACATATTCAGGTTTCGGGCTTGCGAAAGCTACCTTTATACATGTTTTCGTAGCTGCTAATTCGGAAAAAGGGCCAATCAACGCCTTTCCTAGAAAAAGGCCTCTTTCGCGAACCCTTATTGGCAGGTAGATAGAAGCGATGCAAGTCAACGGTGGGGGTGATCGGTCGCGTGGTTCGTGTTGAGGACACGACAGACAGCATTAATAAAAAAAGAAGTGTAATTTTTGGGGAATGGATAAGAAAAACTTCGACGCTAGATCTTTTTATCTGATTGATGACGAAGGTGGATAAATTGGTGATAGATTGATACTATTGTAGTTTATTAAAGTATGTTGGATTTTAAATCTCCCGCCTTAATTAGAGAACGTCAATAAAGTATCGCCTATGCAATGTGTTTCTTCTGAAATCTCTCGTGATATTCTGCAATTTCCACAATTAAAGTAGTAAATCTACATTTCAGGCATGTTTTATATGTGAAAGCTGGCGAACTGAACGACAGCTCGTTAAACAACAGAGCGATCTTATTTTACTCCAAAATCGAAATACGAGTTTCTTATCCCCCGGTCAGACCTCCACGAACCTCAAGCACAGCGTCCACCATACAATTTCCAAGCTGACAGAGCGGCAGCATGGTGTCACAGTGATGAAGACAGACCCAAGGGGCGAGCGAACCTAACGGTACTCAAGTGCCTGTCACCTCGTGTCTTTAAGTCTCGTCAATCGCCATTCTGTGCTTAGAAATGGACGCTAGGAAACATTTCTCCATCCTCCAAACATTTGCCTAGCTTACGCACGTGGTAAGAAAGAAAATCGAACGAACAGTGGTTCCCGCGAAGAAGAGTCACCGAAAAGTATCATAAATGGAGCGTCCCTAACATAAATCCGCAACCCTAACAGTCTATCTAAGCAAAGAAGTACGACGCTGCGAGCTCAATTTTTGTATCTCCTCGCGATTTACCTTCCTCCTCGAGCCGTTTCCACGATAAATTCACCGCATATTTCATTCTCCTCGATATTGCATACGTTCCACCCTGTTACAATCGATGGCGTTTAACCCTCCGCGAATTTTATCAGAAACTCCGTTGAACAGCGGCGAGGAGGAGGAGGAAAGAAAGGGATTTTCGCCGCTGCGGGAAGCGATAAGAAGGGATTGGGAGAAAAATAAAGGGGAAGGGTCAAGATCGATCTATCCGGGAAATGTAAACGAAAGACCACTTTCTGCTTCGGCTGTGCTGTTCGAGAAAAACGGTAAACCTCGAGACGTGGATACGCGTTTGACAAGCGGGTTCGAGAGAAAACGACCACGATGTTGCTAGACGTATTTTGATTTTCCACACGCGCGTGTATACATATATCGAGAGAGAGAGAGAGAGAATGTGTGACAACGATGTATTTGAATCACGCTTATCCACGCGTGCAAATCGAAAGAAAATACGACGCGGCGGCGGCCAAATGAGTTCCACGCTCGTTCACCACGCCCGGTATTTTTCCCGTTTACAGGATATTATATCAATTCCGCGTGATGCACGGCCCGGGGAAAATTCGAATTGAAATTACGGATGAAAAACTCGCTCGTGGATGCTCTCGCGTTCCGGATATATCGCTCGCTCGGCCCTGCGGTAATTGGAAACCACGCCGGTGATCTTCTCTTAATTTCTGTTTTACAACCGGGGAAAAACAGAAATTAAAGACACTTGATACTTTTTAAACGGACGGTGAAATATCGATGCTCCTAGTGCATAAAGAGAATCATTCCGCGCTGCGAAATCTAATTAATCGTACGATATTGTGTCTGAATAATTTCTCGCACGCGTAAATTTCACGGTCCGACGTTCCCGAGGGATGAAAATTTCGATATTCGAACGGAACGGTAAGACAGTAAGTAAGAGTGGATGAAACGAATCGTTCTGTAGAAGATGTAATTAACCGAGCGAATGAAATCGCTGATTAATTTACTCCCTCTCTCATAGGTGGAAATAGAAGGAACCGGATCGAGGACACGGTTTGAATCTCGATCGAAGTTCCGTTGCGGCGGCGGGTGGTTCGCTATTGTTTTCAACGCGGTAGCTCTAAATTTATCTTGGCGAAAGTTTCACTCGGCCAGGCGGTACGGTGGTGCCTTCATTTCGATGCATCCGAAGAGTTCCTCGATCTCGAGATTTCAAACAGAGGCGCGCGCGTACCGCGAAACGTTTGCCGAAGACTCGAGACTCGGTCTCATCTTCGAATAAACGAACTCAAAGCACAAGTGCTTTTCCAATCCGTCTTCCCTCCTTGCCTGGCTATATACAGGATCACGCGTGGCCTTCTTCGAACTATCTAGGCCAAAAATAATCAACGAGGTAGAAACGATACGGCAGAGAGTGTAACGTGAAATGTTGCAGGTTTAATCAAGCGATTACTCGAGTGTCGAACAGCTCTGATTCTTCTCGTGTTAATTGAAAATTTGTAGAATTTTTGGTAAGTTACATTACCAGAGTAATTTAAGGGTAATTTTGAGGGGAATTTCAGAAACGATTTGAATTCTTTCCTGGAAAATATTACTTTTGAATTGAACAGCGAATGGAAATTAGTGCAGTTCGTCGAGATTAGATTTAAACACCAGACTTCATCGCTTAACACGTTCGTTACCATGGTTCTGTTGAAGCTTGGTCCTCTACCCTTCCAATTATTTTGATCTCCATTCGTAATATCTATATTTCTACCAATTTTACATATTACGATGGAAGCTAGCACTTATACACAATTAATATTCATTAAATACTCAAACTGTGCATTTTCTATGGTGTATTATATGTAGATCACACGATTTATCATCAATCAGACATATGTGACTCTTGGTAGCGAACGTGTCACAGTATTTGTCAAGGCGTAGCCCGAATGGTTGACATATACTACTTAAACATTCACTTAATTCCATACCCACTACCAATCGTCAAAGAACAACAGACCATAACAGATAAATGGAATTAGCCATTCTCGAAAACGACCCTTTAACCCCTCTAAATTCGACAACATTAGAACTTTCGAGCGATGCATGCCTGTTGGCATACTACTCGCGCCTGATGACAGTTTGACCGTAACTACTGGCAGCTGGCGTTCACCTAGTCGCCTCGGTTGAACCGCAAAGCGTCAGTAGTATCCCCTGGCCAGCAGGTTCGCGTCTAGCCTCTTGTACGCGGGTTCAACGGATTTCGTAGCAGTTGGGCATTCCCGATAATCCTCGTTCCTTCGTTCGACCCTTCTAATCGCTTCGTCCCTCCTCTCGCTACAAATTCTGCGGGCCGTCTCCGAGAGCCGCCTCCCCCAACTTTCCATGTAAATAACCATCGAACGTTTCCAGACACACCGAAAGGGATGGATCGATCCTACGGCTGGCGTATTAGCCAGTCTCTGTATCGAGTTGTTTCAGAAGGCACGATTCTACAACGTACATACACATACATACATACGTTCCGGAATTTGGGTAGAAATTCCGCCGGGTGGAAGCATTTTATCGATCCTTCTCCGTGGGCTCTATAGTTGAGAAATATTGGGGAAACAGGGGAATTCCCCAACTTTCAATTACTTGATAGTTCGATGCAAGCGTACAGTTACATTTTTCATCGCGGCGCCGCCGCGCGATGGCTTCTTTCCCTCGTCGAAGAGAACGAGGCAAATGTTCGATGCATAGAGAGAGAGAGAGAGAGGGGGGAAGAGGTGAGTATTGGTATTTTGATATCGAAATATTTGATCGGTGGAAATGGAATTTTAGAAACATGAATGGGCCGATTTCGATACGATGCTCAAATCTGATACACAATGTCAACCCTTTCTACACACGAAATTCTCCAAATTCTACGAATAATTGAAACCATGTCGAATAAAAATGGAACGTTGTAAACGTTGAAATAAAAATAAGAAAAACCCTCTTAAAAGATCTTACCAACGAAATCTATCGGCACTTCTCCAACACCGAACACACATTCTCCCCTTTTTCCCCGGCAATTTTCCACCATAGCTTTACACGCTTCTTACATCACCTACAGCCGACCTCCTCGTGCCGTCGGTTTCTCCGTTATCGATCCCCCTTTGTGCACGCCGCTCAAAGAAGCCACTCGATAACAATCAATTGGAAGCTCGGTCGTTATCGAAGCTCCGTCCAACGAGGGATCGAAACGTAATAAAATCCCACTCGCGCCTCTCGTGAATCCCCGGCTTGGTTGGCTCGTAAAAAGACGTTTTCGTCGATTCTTGCCACGATGATCGAATACGTGGATTCGCGGTCGCACCGCGAACAGCAATTTTCCTTTTTCGATCGCGACACCTGTCCCCTTCTGTCCCCCTCTACGCCCCCTTCGCCTGTCCTTTCGACGACGTTAAAGCTGGCGCGAGATCGTAGGTGCCAGCAGGAGCTACTCGAACCGACGGAAACGGATACTTCCGGTTGCTCGCATTGCGGCTCCGTGGCACGTACATCTCTATCCACCCCTCCGGCGGCGAGGAACGTATATATCCAGTTCGATAACTCGAAAACTCCACCTTCGAACTAGCCAGACTTTTGCAGTCGATGACTACGAGCTGCGTCCAAGACGTGTTTGCATGGAAAACTGAGATGTATAGGTAGAGGGGTTCTAGAAGGATTAATAAAGAGTTGTTGGGTAGTTTGATAAGATCGTGGGTGAATTTTGTTGTGAAATTTAGACGAGCATTGTGGGAACGTTGGGTTGTGGGTGATTTGTGTGTAGAAGTGTATTCTTCGCGACTGGATTTGTGTAATTGATTCGAAGCTGCCGAGTTTCTATCGAGCTGCCAGAAAAATGGAAGAAGGTCTTAAACAATGATGGAAATTATTTCGATGATAGATCTGCTTTCATTATTTTCGAATAAAACTTTGATTGTATCCTAAAGTCCGAAAGATTGATACTTCAACAGCAATGTGAATTTTGGAAAGCACCGAGATCACTCTGTGCTTCTGTATCGTAATTTTGTAGAAGAAAAAGGAATACAGCGATTACACAAATTATTCGAATAATTAAACATTTTTTATTCCCTATGGCTCTGATAAAGTGAAGAAAGGGTATTAATTTGGCGTATACCTCAATTTTGAAGAAAGGAGTCTGGCTCTAGCAATGCGAATTTTGGAAAACACTGAGAGCACTCTGTACTTGAGAATCAGAGCGAGTCTGCGTAGTTCTGTGTCGTAATCTTATAGGAGAAAAAGAATACAGCGATTATACATGAGATAGTACTTCAATTGAAGTAAATGTTTTTCATTCCCTGACTGTGATAAAGTAACGAAAGAGCAGTAATTTGCTGTGTAACTCAATTTCGAAAAATGGAGTCTGGCTGCAAAGTACAGAACTATTATTCAAATCACTCTCAGTTCAGTCTTTTCTTTCGCAAAAACCTTCAAATAGTCTCGCAAACTCTTTCTCTCGAGTCTAGACTCTCGCTTTCAACTTGAAATTCTGAATTGCCCGACGCGCCTCTTTTTCACAACCGTTTACCCTCGCATCCACACATTTCTTCTCTTTCTATTTCTCCGTTCCTTTCGCTCTATGCAAATATTCCTAAAAGACATTTTGTCACGTCCACCGAAAAACCCCGAGTGGCCGTGCAACTCTCTTTCACACCATAATTTCACGCATTCACTCCAAACACCTTTCTCTCGCACTTCCATCGCTTTCGCCTAAACATTTACTCAAAAAATTCCATCAAAGCCGCTATATCATCGCGGTAAAATTTCTTTCGTTTTCCATTCGAATATTTTTCACTTTCGGCGCAAATCTATGGGACGAACAGCTACTACTCAAGTGTTTACAAGGAAATTGCAAGGTTTCTCTACCGCGTAGAGTTGGTACGAAGTGTATCATAACGTTACACCCTTCTTTCTTGCGCTCCGCGGTATTAGCGAATTGAAACAGTTACTGCAAATTGAAGGAGACGATAACGCGCGTTCAACTATTGGCAAATTGCATTTGATGGTTCCGCGATTGCCACTTGGCTAGGGACCAATTGTACCAGATCTATTATACCGATGCATAATTAATGTCTGGGCACAGTGGCCGATAATATTCATCGATAGCTGGTAATTTCGGTAATGAAAATTACAGTGTTTTCCTCCGTATCCCTCCTAAGTATCAAACCTACGAATACATCGGCAAAAACTTGTAATCTACGTCAACCGAATATTTCTGCGACCGACAAATTCCATTTAAACATTCCGTCCTTCACTTCAGAATTCTAACATCAATTTCTTCGACGTACGAAAAATATTTTGGGTGGATGAAAATCACGGATGAAAATATTCGAAAATTCGTTTCAATTCGTCCGTTCGTAATTTTTTAAACCTTCCCCCGTATTTTCCTCGCATGACCTTCGTTCCTCGATGTCGAGGAATTTTTTCAAAAAATTCTCCAGGAAAATGTGCGCCGGAATTATACTTGGAAAAAATTTGCGGGGGGAGGCCACGGTTCACGGAGTCTCGCGAGCATTTTACTTTCAACGAGACTTCCGTCGAGATTTTTCGAGTATCCCGCCGCGGAGGGTTCGCCGTCGTTACTGTAAGAATAAAATAAGGGGGTTTATTTCTTCTATATTCTCCGATCGAAAGCGCGGCGGGGCCGAATTGGAAAGGTTTCGAGGGCGGATTCGGCTCCTTTTACGATCGCCCGCTACCTTTATGCGCCTTTATGCGCTGCAAAAGACCATACGTATCCTTAATACTCCTTTTTTCGTGGCGGCATTCAGCCGTTCGAAAATGAGATTCCTTTGTACCGCCTTTTTACGCCGATAATTTTCCGACTCCCGAATTGTCCGCCGCCTAGGCCGGCATTCAGAAACCCTATGGAGTTTCGTTATCGTGAAAATCGAGTATTCTTCGTTTATACCACTGAAGAACCTTCGAAACGAATCTACTAATACCTCTGCACTATCTGTACAAGGTTTAAAACTCGCGCAGTTAACGTCCGAGCAGTTTCAATTTAAACGATCGAATCAATTCCTTAGACCTTCTTTTGCGCTTAACTATAACCTACATTTTTAATCGAAAAATCCTCCACGCTGAATTTAATACGGTTTACAATATTCCAGAGAAAATTAGGAAGACTCTAAGTCTACGTTCTACTTATCACAATTCGCCTACTTGAACGTTAATTAAACGAAAAATAAATCACCAAGCGTCGATCGAGGAATGACCCTTTTATTTCCAGGAAGAACGAGCTTCGAAGGGAGGGAAATTATCAGGGAAACTAAGCCACGGGGCGTCAATCAAGGGAAAAAGCCCGAGTCCCTTTTATTCCGACGAAGAGAGCCGTTCGCCTGGACAGAGAGTCGAGCGTACGAGCTTTAATGTTAATAGACACCCTGTTCACCCCTATCTGGGCGCGTAACTTGCGTATCGAACGAGGACACACTCTTCGTTGCGCGACACGTCGATAATCCCGGCCAGCGGTGCAGCACACCGGGCTTTACAGCGTGGAGAGGCGCGGCACGGACACCCTGGCTGAAACTAATTTCGCTGGATAGCTTCAGGGGTCATTCGACGCCACCAAGAACGTAACACTTTTATCGCGAGATGAAAGGGCCCCGCCTTCTGGACCCGATGAAACGAAATACCGTCTCGCGGGGGCAGGGTTTCACGGGTCAAGGAGTTTTCCAGCGTCGACGTCCTCGTGTCGCGTTTCGCGCAAGAATTCCCACTTTTCGGAGTCGGACCAATTTTTTTATACCCCTCCAAACCACCCTTTTCACTTCGATCCTGCCTAACTTTCCTCCTCGTCGTCGTCTTTCTCCCTAACTGTAGTTCACTTCTCGGTTGTAGCTTGTTCTTCAATTTTTTTTTGGAGAGAGCGGTGTTGTTCGAAATTTGTAACGCTACAGCTTGATTTATACTTGTGATACACTTGGAAATTTCTGGAGCCTACAATTAGACAGGTGGCAGCGGTAAACCTATAATTCCGTTGCCGAAACCAGATCTCCCTTATTGACTTTATTGCCTAAGATACTCGCCAACTTATCACTCTCTTTTATCAAACATATCCCTACCTAGAGTCCATTTTCCGTAAATCCCACCTTCCGTCAACTGACATTTTCTAAACTTTCCGCCAATCACGATCGACAGTCGAAACACACCGATAATCACACCGATAATCACACCTTCTCCAACTTTCCCATACCATTTTCCGTAAATCCCACCTTCCGTCAACTGACATTTTCTAAACTTTCCGCCAATCACGATCCCATAATAAGACAACAACATTCGAAAAAATATCTGTCTGTCTTCGTTCATGCTCTGTAATATCTACGTCTCTCGCGACCAGAACCATCGTGACATTAGAATAAAATTACACTTTGTTAACAGTGGAAAACCGACGGAAAAATTTGGAGGCACTCAAACGGGAATCGAACCCGGGACCTTCGGCTTAGCAAGCCGAGACGTTGCGCACTACGCCAACTACTTCCCCTCTATTTTCCCTGGTCAGTTTCCTATTTGGATATAGAGTTAATACAACAGTTAAAAGAAGAGTGTCGTTCAATCCGAATTCGTCTTTCCTTACTAAAGTGAGGCAAGTCACCGTTCGAAGAAAGTTCAAATCAACGCGATGTACAGGTGTAACGTAGAATCTCCGTGTAACACTCGCAGTT
This sequence comes from Habropoda laboriosa, assembly GCF_001263275.1. Taxonomy (NCBI): domain Eukaryota; kingdom Metazoa; phylum Arthropoda; class Insecta; order Hymenoptera; family Apidae; genus Habropoda; species Habropoda laboriosa. Next base: position 990,837 of record NW_017100279.1, on the reverse strand, counting down.
CAGCTAAACGTAGCAATTACCGCGATTCGATCTGACAATTCCGTTCGTTCTGTAATTACGCGAAAACGGTGGAAAATAATACGAAAAGGAGTAGCTGCGAAACGAGACGCACTCCATCGCCTGTGTAAGTTATTACCGCGTCTTAAGGAGGAAAACCTAGAAGGGTGGAAAGTGTGGGCACCGTGGAACACCGCTTGAACCATCTACGCGTGCTACGCGCAGACACACACAGAAGGCGTTGCGTCTCTACTTTGTAACGGTGCACATAACGACCTCATTATCAACCACCAGCTGGTTGTTCCTCGCGTTGCTATTAGCTCTTGGCTATTTATTCACGCTTTTATTAAGCTCACTGGGCTCAAGCTTGTTCGCGTGTCGCGAAATTTCCAAGTTCCACCTGGCCTAACCAATTCCATCCCCTCCATCTCGTTAACGCATCGTTATTAAGCACGCGAGAGAGATTATATCCGTTAATCGATCGATATTGTTTTCGATGGCAGTTTAATCTTTACGGTTTATAAACCTGGACCGAGCGTTTTCCTTTAATGAGATGCATAGCGTTCGACGCGATTCGCGCGGCAGGTTCACGTCGATAAGACTTTCCCGGGGAAAAGTTAATTAGAAGCGAAGATAACTATCTCGCTCTCTCTCTCTCTCTATCGTAAGCATAATGAATTTCCTGTGGAACAGGTCAGTTCGCCATAACAGTAGACGGTGTGCATCGATCGAAATTACGATTGTCGGTCAACTAATTGTAAGCTTCCTCCGCAATCCTGCGGAATTACGATTCGATGTAATCTTCGCTGATTGCCAATGCTACTAGTTCCAAGCTTCTATTTACAATCGACGGTTGATTCTCTCTCTCTCTCTCCCCTTGCGTACAGAATAGATCGTCGAATTTTTCCACGGATAATTTCAATAATCTACCGTCTTAGAAAGAAAAAAAGAAAATCACTATCTTCTCCTAACCGAATCGTTAAAAGCTTCCAGTTCGCTTCACGAATTGCTTCCACCTACGGACTCGTAACCTTGCGCAAATCGTTCCAATTCGCAACCATTACGAGGAACGATCAAAGGAACGTTAAAACGAACCCGTAAAATCCCTGATTGATCACTGTCCATCGATCGACTTCGTTCCCACCGGTTCGAACCCGCGCGGAAGCTCGAGATGAAATGGGACAGGGGACAGCTTTATGATTCCATCGAGCAGAGCGAAGAAGCTCGTTACGAACCAGTGATTCGACCGTCATAAACTCTTACCCAAACTCGCCCTTTATCAAACTAAAGGAACGGAAGAAGAAGAAGAAAAAATGGGGAGAAAAATTCAATCTCACCCTAACTTATTCCACACACACTGTGCGTGTGTGTGTGCCTACCAATCACCATTGGAGTCTCGTTTTATTAGACACCTCGAACGATGCTACCTCGTAACAGCCGATCCAACTTCTGCCAGGTAGAACTCCGGGTCTCTGTTAGGAAGCGACGAAACGCGGCAGACACGATCTTAGGTCGAATTTAAAATTCAGAATAACCCGTGGCGTTCTGAACGCTCGTGAATAACGGACGGTAACGATCACAATATATATTCTTCCGAAGTGGCAACGGAACGGGACAGGTTTATGGGTTCATCGATCGCCGGTGACGCCGAGGCCAGGCGATATAGGCTCGAGATTGAGGCCACCGGCCCCTAGAGCGAGTAGAGCGGCGCAATATAACGTCCTGGGGTGAAGTCGTTGTCATGACGTTCGCGGGACAAGCGTGTACAGGCGCGGCTCGTACTCTTGGCCGATGCTCGCCCCTTTGTAAGCCGATGAAAGGAAGTCACGCACCGGCACGTGACCGGATATAGCGAACAGGTCACGGCGAGTGCATTCTGAACACCCCTTTCTCTCTCTCTCTCTCTCTCCTTGTCTCCTTTCACCCCTCTTTGCTTTTGCTTAGTTCCTTTGTCTGCGACTCTATTCCTTCTCCCTCTTTCTTCTACGTCTTTTTTCCATGGTTGCGTTCCGTCTGTACTGCTTGTTCACAGGGTGTCCTATTAAGTTGGAGAGGGTATAAATTGAATCGGAGTAAATTTTATTATGGATTTTCAGCAGCGGGGAAATTCGATTTATTTCGTTCGTTGGGTAGTTTGGATTCTTTTTACCGTGGCAGGAGTTTGGTAGTGAGATTAGGAACGCCAGATTGTTAATTAAGGAAGCATCGTCCCACGGGAGATGCTAAGCTTCCCTTTCTATTAGCATGTCCCTGTGTGCCATGTATCTGGCTTCTCGATGGCGGACGGAGTTACCATCTTCGTGATGAATACGAGCTGAATTCCTGGGTACTGGAGTAGATCGACAGGTGTGAGGGAATTCCTGTCGATTTTCGAGTAAATAAGTCAATTTCGTGCATTCGAGTGTACTTTGACAATTCGTCGTTTTCTGGCAATTTGAAAATTCCATTTCGTCAAAAATTTAGTATTTTTCTTGTTTTCTTTTGCGCTTAAAGTTTACGTACGCCCCCTTCTTGGTGCAAGAAAATCTTCCATTCTCCAACCAGTAGCTAATTGCAAAGAACAGACTTTCGGAAAAAATAATGTTTCGAAGCACTATCTGTCGAAAATCGTCCACGAACTTCCCGAACAAGTTAAGAAATTCTAATAAAATCGTTCTACGGTATATGAAGAGCTCGAAATCTTTTATATCTTTCTCTCGCGCTGCCAGACCCAGCGGAGCACCTCTCGAAAGCTCAACGATCCTCAGATTTCCGAGCCACCTTGTGTATTTATTTCTCTGTCCCCTCTGCTTCACCCCTTTCTCCTTCTCCCTCAATTGTCCCTTTTTCCACTTCTCGGTACCTTGTTTTTCCGCCAGGTTTCTACGCCTCCCGTCGTGCCCCGCACCACACCTTCTGAATTTCTTCTACGTTTCTGTTTCTCTATTTAACTGCTTCTCATTGTCCAGCTCCGTTCCGTCCCCTTTGTTTTCCTTTATCTCAGCCGGTCATCCCCTTTTTATCCCGCTCGCCGTCCTCCTACGGAACCGCCCCGGCTCTGTTGACCCGGCCCCAACGTCGAATCCCCTTGATCTATCTCGTGGTATTCGATCTCAAAGCGCCACGCAACATTTCACCCTCGGCACGGACTTCCCTTGGTACGTGCGCATGTGCTACCATCCCCCCGGTAGTATACTATGTACAAAACGTCAGCGTTCTACGGCGACGGAAAAGTCGTGTCGATGGCAATAAACGTTGCGGAACTTTGTGGAAGCAATTCCAGTACATACAGGAACATACAGTATGTACGAGCGAAAGGTGGATTCCTTCGAGTGTTTCTAATACAATTTATACTATTATTTTGAATTTACCGGGGAAACATTTGGTAGTGTGTTCTATCGTTCGACTGAGGACCTTTGGGCACTTGAACTTTGTGAAATATGAAATTTGATATACGAATGTATGCAAGAAATATATGAGATATGTAACGGGTAGGTTGAAATTGTGCCTTTATGATGGAAGCTTTGCTATTGTAATTTTTTGAATTAGAGTTCAACATTTTTTACACCCTTAGCAAATTTTTTCCTCGAAAATTCACTACTTTTGTTTATTATTTTTAAAAATTTTTGTATGAGGAAATCTTATTGTTACCGGAGGAAACTTTAGTATTCTAATTTAAATTAGAATAAGTACGTTTTCAAAATTTTTCACCCTCTTAACAATTTATTATTATCTTTCTTCCCGCAGTGATCTTCTAATGACAGACATTCAGCCGAGATAAGCGCTGTTTCAGCGTAAACCGTTCCGGTCAAGTCACACCGAAATTTTCAATCCGTCCTTCCTAACTGGCAACTCGGAAAATGTACACTTGCAAATTTCACCGGGCAATCGTTCAAGCCCGCTGTTTCGATCCAGTGTACACACAGCTTCCATCCCGAATATTGCATGACGTTGCATTAATTCACACTGCCCTTTGAGAAATGGAGCAAAACAAAATTCGAACAGAGAAAAACCCAATGCAGCGTGAAAATTTGAAAACCAATCGAAAAAGACCGGAGAATCTGAATTCTTCAACGAAGCATCAATAATTTCTTCATTTTTTTTTTTTTCTTCGATGTACGTGCAAAAAAAAGAAAACAGTTTTCACGATAAATAAAATCTCTGTCGGGCTTCACAGGTGGAAACAATCGAAGCAGGAATTCGACCTTCTGCACGCGACGTCGTATATTCGGAATTCCGTTGAGTTGGCGGACGCGCAGCGCCGGGACGCCAGGGCGTCGTTGCAACGGTGGCTGGTCGCAGTTGTTGATGTAACGCAACGCGTACATAGGAACGAAATCGATGAACGAGCATCGAAACGACTCCGGGTTGGATTAAACCACGCATATCTGGCGTCCATTGCAGGTTGCTGCACTGCCAAATATTTCTGTCGGCAACGAGCACGGCAAAGACACTGAAATATGACCGGTGCGGCCACGCTACTGGATTGTAAAATCTGGATATATCATGCTGGAATAAATGGCTCTGCTACAGATATTTCGGATATGTTTCATTGTGAAAAATAAAATAAAAGAACAGGGAGCACAGGGTGGAGAAGGGATCGAGAGTGTCTGGGCAATAGCGTGAAGTATTATTTTTTTTTCTCCGAATGTTTCATAGTTGTCAGGGTTCGTGATTGTGAATTGTGTTGTAGTTCCAAGTTTTTCGGTTATTGAAGGACATTGATGTACTTCTTCCTCCATCTTGCGTTTTGTGAAAATATTGCCGGGGAATTCGTACGAATTTTTATAGAGATTTACTGGGAGCTTTTTGATCGAGTGCTTGAAATTAGGATGAAAACGAAGAGTGCATTGCTACTCAAAATTTCAGGTGAACGACGGTTCGTCAGAATGATTGAAATGTGTGATAAAATAGAGGAAAAGCGAATCTGTGCTTGCCAGAGCATAACTTTATCGTACACAGACGATTAACACCAAAGTGAAAAGGAAATTGTTGCACCAACGTGCTTCACCTTAAGTATCGAAGGTGTAAGGCGCAACAGAAGTCCTAATTAAACTGCACATCTGTAAGAGGCACACTCATCGGATACACCAGAATTTTTCATTAAGCTTCCACGAACGAGGAACACACTATGATTATGCGAGGCGCTTCGAATCAAATTGGCCGCGAGTTCACGAGTTGGCCGGAAGTTACTTCGGAACACGAGAACGTGCTTCGTTTAGCAGATTACTACGTTCTCGAAACTCAGCCATACTGGCTGCTTTCGCCTCGACTTGGTCGATCTAGCCAAGTCTAGAATTTGAAAAATACATCCCCTCGATTTTCGCGCTCTCCACTTCGAATCGATACGATCTATGGGATGTTGGGAAGTTCCTTGGGAACGATGATGTACGAGTGGCAAACGGATGGTACGGACTTTAAAGCTGACCAAATCTCTTTAAAGTATCCACAAAGTAACGGGAAAAGCTCTTCTCTCTCTCTTTCTCGAGAAACTTTCGTTTCGTGTCGATCACTCGAAAGGATTCCCATCCACGATTCTCTCTACGTAAACTTTTCACCGTTCGCTTCTCCAAGGAACTAACGTTTAGTTTACCGATAGACGACTCGACAACACGGCGAGTACCATGGAAGATTTAAACAGCCTGTTGTGCGTTTAAGCCCCTTCGAAACCGCCAGGATGACGGCTCGACTGGACTAATTACCCACTACGGTACACCTAAATCCAGCCTCTGTTCATGGATCAATAACGAACTTCTGCTCTGGGGATCTACGATTCGACCGGCCGGCGAATTTTCCGGAAATCCTCAAGGATTTGATACTCAATGGCTGGAGGATTATGCGGTGATTGGATGTAACAAAATCGTTTCGGATAAATGAAATTTGCAGTAATATCGTAGGGGTTTCAGGGGAATAATTGGCTCACCTTTGACTCTCGATCGCAAACTCTCAACTTTCAATTCTATTCTGTATATTACGTCGCACGCGCCTCTTTCACCCTAATTTATCCTAACGCCAGAGAATTCTCTATTCTTTTCACTCTAAGCAGACATTCTTAACCAATATTCAGTCCATTGCATCGACCATTCGAGCGATCTATATTATCGCGATCTGAACACTCGCAGACGTTCTATCGCAAATTTTTTGACAGTCTCGTGTTCTCAAGTGATCTACCCCAGAAACTCTTCTCTCGCACTTCTGAGACTCCAAAGACACCTCCCAGAAATATGATCAAAAATATGCTCGAAGAACAGCAGTACAGCGGGCACAGAAAGTTCTCAACAAGACTGATATAAGTGAGGAGAAATGTACAGGGTGTTCCATTCAACGTCGAGTCAACTAACTTAACGATGTTTTGCAAGACCGCGAGTTGTTTTGACAGTTCGTCTAACTGCTTCTGCAGCCAGGTCTTGGTTTCGAGATCGTAGACATGGGAAACCAGTCGAGAGTGAACTCGCGAGTAATAATTCCTCTTGGTGGAAACAGATCTCGCATAAACTACCGTGCGTAGCCGTGTTTCATAAAATTTCCAAAGCACATTTCCGTCTCGTGTATCACGAATATACTACATCCTCCCACTCGTAACAACTTCACGCAACTTCGAAAAGTTATCGTTACACTCGAGATGTACGTTTCGATATCAACGAAATTACAGTGTCCCGTTTGCATCTGGATAAAATTTCATTTCTCGAATTTTCGAATAAACACGTCACAGCTAGAAAAATCGTCGTTCACTTTACGAGACGCCGACAACGTGTCGTAGCTTGCGAAATTGTTCCTTTCGATCCTCGATTTCCTATTCCTTCTCTCCAGCGACGTGTCCGAGGCACGTCGTCCCGTAAAAATGAACGGAAAGACGGACAAGAATACGCTGATAAGGTCGAAATGCACGTCGCAACGGCGAAGAACTGCCCGGAGGTTCCGACGATATGAAAAGTCGAGGGGAAAATCCCGGATTTTTTCTATTTGCTCAATTTTCCTACCGATAAAATGGACATCGTTCTGTTTAATCTGCCCATTGTACGTAACTTTGCTCTAGTTAAACTCGCCTCGAAACATGCAAATATTTCACAAAGCAGACAAACTCACGGACGCGCGTATGTACCTTGGAATTTCTTTTTTTCTACAGCTAGAAAAATTCCTGCGAGATCAGACATCCGTCGTTTCTCGCGAAACAAGGTAAATCCTGGAAATGAAATTTTTCCGAAAAATCGTTTTCTCCTCCGACCGTTTAACAAGTGAACAGATCGCATTTGCATGTTTATACTTTTCAAAGCACGGTTTAATATGCGGTACGCGAATGTAAACACGTGATTTCGCTTGAACATGGAGAGGAATAAAATTCAGCTGTAACGCCGGAAGTAATGCTTTCCTCTCTCTCTCCCTTTTCACCAGTATTGTTTTGACGCGTTACAATTTTAACCGCGTTCTCGCTGCATAATCTACAAACATTCAGCCACGTTTTGCTTTTTTCTCTTCTATTTATCGTCGTGTTTGCCCATCCTGTTTGGTAACACAGGAACCAGAACGTAATAAAAAGCGTCCCAACGAAATGTTAAAACAATTTGAAACGGGTATAAACGTCAATTAACCCAACGCAAAATATTCAGCGAGAGAAGGAAAAAAAACGAAAACAGGGGCACGTGAGGTATTCCTCGCGAATGATTAAATTAATTCACGCGTACCTACATAACAATTTCTCTCGTTCCGATGATTTCTCTCTCTCTCTCTCTCACTCTGCATTATTCATGCTCAGCCCTTAACGAATCAATAATAATCGTGGATCGAGCGGAAACGCGAGAGAAGCCTGAAAATTCATTTTATAAACGCTAGATTTACGTTCCGGCCTATAATCTAGGAGAGGACGGCCGCCATTTCGACGATAATTTTTTTAAACTCATCCCCAGAAACATCGCTGCTCGTGGATTATCGCCGTTTAAACGATCATTTATCGAATTCCAGGGCTTTACGTCGTCGGAGCTAATGCATCATGAATACAACATGTCGATAGTCGAAATAGTGCACTTCCATAATGCATCACACCGTCTCTCGACAAAAGTCGGCCGAGATACTTGCCAGTTACGATCGAAAAGTTAGAGTTTAACGATTAGAAGAGTGTCAACGCTCACACTTTTCTCAATTTTATTTTCTCCAATTATTTCCTGCTTGAATTTGCAACGCCGTGACTTCAATTTTTGCAACAGAATAGAGAGGACAGAGCAATGCGAGGGTTAATTCGTCGAGGAGGAACGATGCGGAACTTGAGAATTCTCACGCACAGTTCTCCGCTCGACCGTGCCCACCGCTATCGATGGAACTTTCTCGAGCCACAGACTCGCGATCTAAATTAAAAATCGGCTGGCCGCGTCGGGAGAAAGAGATCGAGCTGATTCGTTGCACACCGCTCGAGGACTTCGGAATTGCGAGCAATTAACGCGAATTTTCAACTCGGTAATAATCGGCCGTTCGTCGAACAGGGGGGAAAAGCCGAAGGAAAGGGCGGGCGACGAGCCACGTTTCACGCTTCTGAAAGCGAAAAACTTTTGACCCGGTTCGAAGCTCCTCCGTAGGACTCGCAACTTCTGTCGCTCTCCTTCACGGCCAAATTACGTTTCAACTCTTTCTCTCTCCCTCTCTCTGTGCGCGATATCAGCTCTTTTTTCTCCTCCACTCTGCCGCGCGACGCCTGAGAAAGGGGTGGAAAAGTCGCCGAAGAATCGGTGGAAATTTAAATATACCAGGTAAATTCAGAATCCATCGTCGCTGACCCGTGATCCCTATAGAAAGTTCACCGATAAAAATTCTGGAAACGGGTCACTGATATTATTCAATCGTACGCGCCACTTCTTTGCAAAATGTTTTACCTGATTCGCGATAATTACATCGAACGAAAGTTGCCCGCGTGCATTAATCGCGAGGCCTCGCGAAATTACCGTGACTAACGCTCGGAATATATGCGTTCGGTGAAATTGAATTTTCGAATGATACATTTCTAATGGGAGTTTCTGAGAAGAATAGAACAGGGTCTAGTCGAATAAGCGTGGTGAAAGACGTGTGTTACGTCAATTGGAAGAGCTTCCTAGATTTTAAACTTCCGGAAAGTTTTAACCCTCTACCCCTATTATTAAGGCAGTTATCCACCTAAACATCATTTTCATTTCAGACTTCATTTCTTTCGTTCTATCCGGCAGACATTTATGAAAAAAATCTGAGACACTACAGCCAGAGTGTTACACATCTGAGAATTTTTTCAGAATTTTTGAATGAAAAACCTATTTTTAATAAATTAAACAACATTTGAAATGCCAATTTTTATCGAAGTTATCAAACGACTGTATTTACATTTTTACAGTAGAAGCTGCCTGACGTGTTTATTGACTCACAATTTTTTCAGATTTTTTCGAAAGCAGCGTCATAGTTGAAAAAATTAAAAACCACGACTTTTTACCGTTCGGTGCACGTAGGAGTTTTAGAGAGAGAAAAGTAATCGCGATAGTTTTTCATGGAAAAACGTTAGGCTTCGATATAACGTTAAAGGGCTAGACGACAGATTCCCCGGGGAATAAATTGCTTTTTATTGGTCTCTTTCGAGCATATCGGCTCGAACAATTAATGCATATTTATGCGGGGCGCAGGGGACGCGACGACGCGGCGTTAAATAATGCAATTCTATTCAGGCCATAACCGGTCGTACATCAGTAGCAATTCTCGACGCTGGCCCCGACTGTCTCAACCCGGACACCGGTCCATTGTTATAAAATGAAAGTTTAACGACGCGATGGTAAACAAAAGAGGGAAAATTAAAGCCCGGCGTTAAATTCCGACGTGAGCAAAGTGATCCAACCCCGATGAACCGCCCTTCTCACCCCCTGCATCCTTCCATATTCCATCCCGTCGTTCCGAATTTTAAACTACGAAACAGCGAATGTAGATTTGAAAAAGAAATCGAATTATCGTTGATCGTATTTTCGTAATTATGCATATTTCGCGTAACGAGGATTAAAAAAAAAAAAGAAGATTCTCATAAATTGTAAATGCAAATTATTTAAAACATTCATCGTACAGAGTTACGAATTCTGATGAATTTTCTAAATTTCCTCTTTGAATACGAAATTACGAAAGTGATACGATTTTAATTCATTATTTTGCAATTTTGTACAATGCGGGTTTCATTCACCGAAATTCCACGCGAAACCTTCGTTTTGAAGAAAGACACAGAAGCTGTCTAATATATTTACAATGATTCCTTGCAAAGGATTAAATTTAAAAAATTCGTAGAACAGAACGGAGTTACACGTTCCGACGAATTTTCTAAACTTCCTCTTGGCACGAATACCAAAACACGACTTCGATTCATCATTTGACAAATTTTGCGCAACGCGAACTTCACTCGCCGAAATTCCGCGCGAAACTTTCCTCCTCAAGAGAGACAGAGAGGCTGTCTAATATATTTAGAATGATTCGTTGGAAACGACTAAATTATCACACCGTCGGCTTCATCGAGAGAACAATCGTCCGATAACAATAGGATCGCAGGGGCGGATCTCCGCTTGGAAAGATATAATTATTATTCCAGGACTTTGTCTTGCCGATTTAATTGCTAGCCGGAGTCTCGCGACCGGCGAGAAATAAAACAGCCCTGAGAGGCCAGGTAGCGAGACATCAGTTTACCTTGCGCGTTTTCGACCAGCTGCAGCGGAACGGAGAAAGGCGTGCCGAATAGACGGGCGAAAAAGGAAGCAGGAGGAACAACGGCAAGAAGATTCCCGGTAACGAACGGAGCTTGCTCGCCGGTTCTAATGAATCTCGCGGGCTGGAAGACTGGCCCCGCGTGAGAAACGAGAGAAAAGCGGCCGAGTGCCGCGCGAGAAGCGAGGAGAGAAGAGCCGAAAGTGAGGAAAAGAGACAAGAAACCGAGGCGTAGCAACTGGCGATAAAGCAAACTTCCTCGTGGAAAAAACGAGGAACGATTTTTTCGTCGTCGTTTCGACAGGATTTTTTCCATCGAGAAAATTGTATCCACCTTGCAATTTCACCCCTTTGAACCGGCGATAGCTGATTCTACGGGGACCAGACGATTCCCAATTTGCAATTTATCGTTTCCTCGAGGAATTTGCATCGCGCTGAACCGAACTAAGGGCGGGAAAAAAGGAGGAGATCTCCTGACCGGGGAATATATTAAACGCGTATTAAAGCCAGGCGGGTAAAAATTTGAAGGCGGGTGTCGCGGTTCGTTTAAGACGCGAATCGATATGCAAACGAAGGGCCTTCATTTCGGTAATTAAATCGGAACACCTCTGTTTAAACCGAGGGCGATAAAACAACCTTGATTATTCCGTTTTAAACGCTTTTTATTCGTGTCTTCGTTTCGACAGAGGGAAATGGTTATCCTTCGTTAGACTTGTGTTCTCTGTTTCTCGACCGCGAGACGAATTTTCTACGTGGATTTATATCGATCAGAAACGAGAGTGGAAATCTCAGGAGGTTGCTGGAAATAAGAAACCTTTGGCCTGGCTGAACGATGCGGTAAGTGAATTATCCGCGGAAGAGAAGAGCTACGATGGCAAACGAACGAATAAGACGAACGAAAAATTCTGATAAGCAGAGAGATAACACGTTCACGTGAAATTCTGACCAAGTACTCGCTCCGGTTAATCGAAACAACAGATATCGGTACGATAGACTCGTAACATTGATACAGACGCTGCGATCGTTAATTTTACAGTTCGTTTTTACCACTTCGTGCTGTAAAACGCGGATAATTACGCGATAAAATTTTCCCGTTTCTTTTCTGCAACGTGATTTCTGGGGATACGAAGGGAAATGAAACTGGATTTACGCGCACGTGTCCAATTTCCAGGCTTAGAGGCCGAGATGATTCGATAAGATAAGAATCACCCTTGCGTTGGGGTTGAAAAGTGTTTGCCGCCACTCCCGGCCGCGCCCGCAGTGTTAGAGTGATGAGAACGCTATAGATCGCGCAGCGAGCTGAAAGGAGATCTCTATTGCTTGCCATCTTTGTGGTCTTTTCACTTTGATCGCGTAATCTCTGTAAATCTATGCCGTGGAACGTGAAAGAGCGGTGGTAAAAAGGAGTTTATCGCTCTTATCGGATGACTGTTTTAATCGTGGTACAATGTTATCGTGAAAATTTGTCCGGTTTTTCTGCACAAGAGAAGGATTAAATTTCTCATCCTAAACGTTCGAACAACCAGTCGAATTACTGGGAATAACATTGTTGAACTGCTGCAACGTTCCTATTCAAACCTCAAGCCAAGTCAGTTATTGCTTAATCAACTTGCGATATTACTCTACGTGCACAGGCAAATATGTAGAAAGCCAATAATAATATGCTCCCCGATGCGCCATTATAAACGTTCGGCAAATATGGAAATTGAATTTCTTCGACTAAACTGCGTACGTTCTATAGGTTACTCGATCATTGTACGCATTGCGACAATTCTATCTATCTATCTCCCTGTCTTTCCCTTCTAATTCGCTGTGCAGTCGAGTCTCTTTTCATGCGGTAGACACGTTTCAGAAAGAATATCGCATAAAAGAAGACATAGCTTGCTCAGCCAGGTGTTTTTTAATCACCCCACATCATCTATTATATTATAATATCGCCCTTACGGTGTTCATTTAGTGTGAGCGTAGCGACACTCTTCGGGTTCGAATTAAATTAATAAATCCAACACTCGTTTCATAAAACAAATCTTTACTTCCTATAATCAGGTATACGCTTCAGGAGTGACTCGCGGAGTTGCAAGATTTCCGGGTTCTACGCTCGAAGGTCTCCACTTCAGAGAATGATGCGCGACGTGAAAGTGTTTTTCTATTTATACTGTGAGGGGTGGTTGAAATTCGTGAAGGAGAGAGGTCTGTGTCAGGTTTCGAGGATGAGTCAAGGATTCAGTCAAAGGTACGATTTGGTGACAAGCAAGATAGGAAAAGGAATGGGGCGGATAGGAAGGGAGAAAGTCAATTGGAGTTGGCGTCATCGTTGTCTTAGGATATCTGTTTATCCCCGTTTGGAAGTGACGTGGTGTAAAGTAATTACTCGGGCAAGTTGTTTAGTAACAATATATTTATTTGAATCCGATAACGCTTAACCTAATTTTGAAGTGCAGGCGACGCGAGTCTACGACAAAAAGCCTGCAAGTTGTTTAATAAAAATATATTTATTTGAATCCGATAACGCTTAACCTAATTTTGAAGTGCAGGCGACGCGAGTCTACGACAAAAAGCCTCGTGCCTTTTTCGGGGCTCCCTTAAGTAGCCCCTTTTCCCTGGGAAAGTCCCAGGTAGTGTTTAGAAAAACATCTCTCGATTCGAGTCGCCACACCCGAATTTGCGTAACTTCAAAACCACATTAAAAAGAGACTCGAGTGTATTTGTAATTGTTGTAACAGTCATAGATTAAATTTCTAAATATTTAAACGAGTGTTCAGACCAGAAAGATCCTCCTAGCTCTCCAATCTGCCATTCCTCCACCGTTCCAATCAAAAACAGCCCCTCAAATGGCAACCATAGTTTCATCAACGACACGAACCGAATATGTGTCGACTGTTCCTTATACATCCTACTCCAGGCTTCTCTCTCTTCGTAGCCAGAGCTGACTCGAGTAGTATCGCGAACCGACAACGAAGAAAGTTACGACCCTTACGTTGTTAGACCGTGAAAAGCTGCAGCGGACGTAAAGAGCGCGCCGGCTCTCTCTCTCTCGGCGACGCCATTTCTCATGTTCAACGGCGTACGTCGCCTCGGTTGTCTCGGTGACAAACGTTTTTTGAAATTTACACCCCCCTCGATACACGCGGCGGCCACGTTCGCCCTCTTTTATTGGCGTTCTCCACCGGCGAAAGCTATCGGGAGGCATTCGTCAGAATTGCGGCGGAATGAAAGTCGATTCGCGGGGTTATTTGTTGGAGTATCGTGAACGATACCGGTGCCGCAATTTTTGGTTCGTTTCTTCCGGGGAAATCGAAGGGTAGAATGTGTTACAAATTTATCGACAAGTGTTTCTATCAGGCGGAACGATTAACATCTTTCGGTACTGTAAATTTTTCGATCCTTTTAGAGAAGGGACGGGAGATAAGAGAGATTCGCGACAAATGGATTGACGAGGAAGTTTCTGTCGCTGGGTTCTAGCTGGGGAAACTAACCCAAGTGAAAATCTATTCGGAGAGTTTGCAGTTTGAGTAACAAAAGTACCAGGATCGCTATAACTAAATCGTGTCAATATTGGCGCATAAGTGAAATGGAATCACCATTTGAGTTTCAAGATTTACCTTCCTGCCTACGCGTTTTACATGTCTGACTGTTTAATCTGCTTCGTAAACGCGTGCAGTTACTTTAGCTGAGAGCACAAAGACAAATTTGCCGTTATGATTAATCCTTGACTAATGCTGAAATTTCCTTCAAACTTCTCGAAAAACGTCTCAATTCAATTTTATCGAGAATATCTAATATGGAATATCCGTGTATAGGGATGTTCCCTGTGGAAACAGGAAATCGTAATTGTCAGACGATGCACGTTAATTAAGCACCCTGTATTCTCTGTCACGAATTTGGATTCGCCCGATAGTTCAGCATCTCTGCAAAGTGAGTGCAATCACATCGCCAATACGGTCAATATTAACACAGAAACGCAGTCGAGTTAACCGTCGAATTTCCGAATTCTATTTACGAATCGAACGACAATAGCTTCAAGCCTGAGAAAAATTTCACCAATTCTGTGAAACTGTCCTCGTTCGATCAATTCTACCGTAATTTCCGACAAAATCGCGCAAGTTTCTCGAAAAATATTTCCCCGAGTACACTGGATCGTCGATTGTTCAAACGCGAATTGTTATAGTGAAACGTAATTGCAGGTAGTTAGAGTGATAATGAGACTTGCCGCATGGGGAGCGTAAATTTTTACGCACGTTGTGTACGAGGATGCTAATAACTGATTGCAGTGATCAAACGCAGGTAATCATATGGGTTGGCAATACATTCTGCGGAATGGATGTTCGTGGAAAATAGAGTCTCATGAACGAGCCAATAGGTTCGACGCAATCACATTGCCTGCGCCGTCAATATTGGCACAGAAGCGAAATGGAACCACCGGTCGAATTCCCAAATTCTATCCACCTATCCATCAACGTTGAGTACATAGGCGGCAGTATGGTGATAACGGAATTGATAGAACCGTATAATAATAATTACGATCTGGTTGCTTTACCCTCCCCTCCCCGCCCCTCGTCGAACCAACCCACCCTTGTCAGAACCCCTTCGCCAATTCGTCCCTCAATTTTGATTCGCTGATCGTCATTGTTGCCGGTTGGGCAGAGGAATTATTGCCAGACCTATAATTCAGCGTGATGTTGATCTTCGATTATCGCCAATTACCAATTAATTGGAACGATAACAGAATTACGTAGCTTATTTCGATTCGACTTGCACGTGGTCGTTAACGAATATTCGATTGGGTCAGCGTTATTTCGCGGAAGAATCGTTTACCGTATTATCTTTCATTTATACACCCCCGTTCGATTCGAGTTTCGGTAATTTCACCCCCGTCGCTATTCTTTTATCCGTCGCAAATAGGAAGTTATTTCTCTCTGTAGCAGAGGATTTCGATTTTTAATTCTTCTCTTTACTGTCGAAAATAGTAAATTATTTTGTACGATATCAGCAATATCAACAGTCGACAATTTGACTAAAGTGAGATTTTTTATTTTCTGTTTACTCTCAAAATAGGAAATCATTTTACGCAATGTCAACTCTGAACAGTGGGAAATTTTTCGGAAATTTGACGTCTCTATAGCAGAGGCTTGCGATTCCTTATTTTTTCTAAAGTGTGACGTCTCTATAGCAGAGGATGTGAACTTTTAAGAATTAAATCACATTTCCATGCGATCGGAAGGAAATGGAAGAAAATTGTTTGCACAGAGCAACAAGTGAAAAATTTGCCAATTTCTTGGCAACGTGAAAACAGTTGCCCCGCGAAAGCAAGTGGTATTAATACGTCGAAGTGCGACATTAGTCAAACAGGAACGTTTAATATCGGGCGGTGTGGCGTGTTCGGCTTCGGTTCCGGTGAATTTTCGCTTGGCCGATTCCTCAGGCGTTTCTATTCTCTGTCAGTCGCGAAACAGTTGCTCCTAGGTAGCAGCAGCCAGCCACGACCCCACGATGCACGCCACATCCATCAAGCCGGATGAAACCGCCGTTCTCTCGCGTATAGGTGACGTAAGTTCCGTCTGAAGTGTGGGACCACCCCTGTGACGGCGTGGCAAGGCGGAACGCGTTGCCTAGGAATTACGTAAGTCAAGGGAAACTGTGTACACAAGGATATCGTCCAAATGCATGCTTGTTCACCGACAACGAACAAATGGCACGCCGCCTGTCTCCGTATAATGAAACTCCTCGATGCCTCTGTAATCTTCGCACAGCTAGACCAACAACTTCCGCTTCGGACATATTTTAAGGATGCTCGCATTTGCCTCCGAGACAGAGATAATTATTAAGTTGATACGAGCATCAAATCTACGGTAATTTCAGCGATCGAAAATGTTAATTGTTGTTTCGGGTAGATTGTTTATCGTTGAGAAAATTCTTCTGAAGGTTTAAGCTTAAGAGAATTGCATTTTTATTTGAAAATTGACTGGTGAAGTGTTAATTCAGCGTTGAAAAATTCTGAGTTCTTTGAGTTAATTTAAAGTTCGTATAATTGTTGGTAAGCTACTGTTGGGGAATCTGAGGACTCGTATTAGACGTGGTTAGAGCGAGCTACACTTGGTTCGAGTTCGAGTATTCAGTGACTGTGCTCCTATAAAATTGCAACACCAAAAACTAAACTAATATTTCTATAAACTAAGTTGGCTACTTAACACGTTGACTGCCAAGCCTATTTTGAAGAAATCTGTTCTAGACGCCAACATTTTTTCTTTCAATTTATTGTATAGAATTAAACAAACACATATTAATTTTTATATTACGACTTTAATTTTAATTGCTTTTCTGCAAAAAAATGCTTTCGAATTATCTCGTGGTCGGGCGTCTCCGAATAGGATGTAACTTCTACCAGCAAACTGCCAACGTGTTAATAAACACGATAATTGTCGATAGAAGTGAAGATTACCACGTTCAACGTAGAAAGTGGTAGAAAATGGGCAAAAATAGGCAATTTTCAAGTCCTCCAACAATGACATTTATGTGTGATACCTTTGCAATGATACTTTCATACCTCAACGTGTGGTAGAAAATGGGCAAAAATAGGCAATTTTCAAGTCCTCCAACAATGACATTTATGTGTGATACCTTTGCAATGGTACTTTCATACCTCAACGTCGTTAAAACGTATCTCTAAGGTAACCGTAACTGTTCTTCTATCAATTAGTACACGGTCCCCGTTGAAGCTACGCCTGACCAAACCTACGACATCAAATTTCCCCAAATCGTACATCTTGAAGCACCCATCAAGTGATCCTCCGATGACATTCATTCCCAAGGGTTTTTGCCCGAATCTCCAGGCACTTAAATGCAAATCCCCGGACCGAACAATGAATGTCCCTATGTCCGAGGTAGAGAGATCCTGATAGCTTTACGGGCGAGTCCAATCGTATGTCCAGGTCGAGATGCGCATCCCTTATCCTACTTGCTTCCTCTTCCCTTTCCTATCCACCCTCTCAATTTCTTACAGCCGCCGAAGGTCGATCGGATAGCTGAATTGGGATTCGAAGCGGCCTCTTTCCTTGGTCAGACGACTATCCCCCGTCCAATTGAGCTATCCAGACCACTGACAGCTTCTTTCCTCGCTTAATATTCCACAATCCTTCGTCCTCCGCATTATAGATTTCTTCTTCTCTCTCTTTCTTTTTTTTTTTATAACAGAAGTTTGCCATTCAATGGAAACGACACGATTACCGACCCGAGAGGATAACGACACGTTAATAAAAAAACAAAAGAAGAGAACGCAGAGAGAGAGATTTCACGTGTACGGATGTATTACTATTCCGTGCCATTTGAGCGTACAACGACTTCGCGTGGCACGTTGCTCCTTAGAATGACTCGACAAATCTCACTTTGCTCTTCCCTTAATGCGCCACAATCCTCGTCTCTGCGGAACTTCACGCGGCTGCTTGTTCCGTCAGGTTTAATATACTTCCGCCTCTTTGCTCGTTACCGGTACGCGTAAACGAGAACTCCAGGATGCGTCTCGCTCCTGGAATTGTTCCTTTAAACTCGTGGAACAACGAAGATGGTCCATAAAAACTATCAAATTTTCTCTGCACGAAATAACGTATACACCGAGACGAAATGAACAATTTTAATTTAATTTGAAGAATGAAGAATATCGCGGGTTAGTTATTTTGAAGAGGAGAGAAGAAGGCGGAAGAAACAAGAGAAAAACAAACTGGCTATGGCCGGTTGGTATGACAGGAAGATTAGAGTACTCGAGAGCAGTGCAATATTAACGCGATACAACCATAAAGTATTCATTCGTTCCTCTCTGCGTAAATTTCAGCAGCGACTGGACTGCCTCGTCCGACCCCTGAAACACCGAGCAAATACTAGCACTAATTAATCACCCTCAGACAAATTGCCGAACCCCGGCATTTTGCTTGTAACACCGGAAGTCTGGGACTGTGGGGCGTGTCTGCTGGTTCTTGTTGGACCAGCTCCGTGTAGTATCTTGTCTGGATCAGCCTGAGAAGGATTTCTCGAGGAGCTGGCTAAGGCGAAGAAAGTTGTAGAATAGCAGTGATGACAGGTGGCCGAGAGAGGGGAAAAAGAGGAATTTACGAGGCTGCAGATAAACGATTTTCCGTAGCGAAATATTCGATAGAAATGTGGGAACGGAGATGTAACGAATATATTTATATTCTCTGCTCTGGCACACTTTATCTCTTCACTTTCAATACTCTAATTTTCGCTCTGTGACACTTGATCTCTAATTATTTCTCTGTGAATCTTCTCTCTGACTACCTTGCACGCGCCTCATTCTCTCTTTCTCGATTTTTCCAGTTTTTTTCACTCTACGTGGACGTTCTCAAAACGCATTAAGTCACTTCTACTCAATTTTTTGGGTGATCACGCACTCTTGGTTCACTCGATAATCTCACGCTCTCGTCTCAAACACTTTTCACTCACATCTCTGTCATTTCAGCTCAAATAATCTTCATTCACGCAGCTGTTGCCTTGAATTCACACGAAAAATCCCATCACATATCTACCTCTCCAGCTTAAACACTCGCCTGGACACTCACAATTGCAACCCACGATTCTCATATAAAAAAGTACATGAAAGAACCGACGGAATTACCGACAGAGAAAAAAAGCAAAAAATTCCATAAGAAGGGAACAGTAAGAAGCTCGCTAGGCTGTTCAAACAGAAACATAATGTGAAAAAGATAAAAAGAGATTAGCGCGAAAAGTTGCAAAGGGTAGGCTAGAGAAGACGAAGCTGTGGAAACAGCGGATTAGGAAGCGTCGAGATTAGATCCTCTTGTTGACGTTATTAACGGCTCGGTTCCTTGAAGATGTTGTTGCGAGTGGAGCTTCGTTTAATCCGATTTATCGGAACTTGAGTTTGGTGTATTGTGAAGTATCTTTGAAAACTCCTCAAAGGATACTCTGTCGTTCTTTAACCCGATCCGACTGGAATTATCGAGCAAGAGAAACTACACAACGTGTAGAAAATTTTCTTCGCACCTTCGATCCATTCGCGACGAGACGCGGTTAAGCGGAGAAAGGTTTAACCCGGCGAAGAAATTTCGTGGTTCCAGAGCAACGCTAGAAGGCGTTCCAACTGTCGTATATATATTTCGTAAAGGGAGGGGTGTAACGAGATGTCGTAACTCGTGTCGCCTCCACAAACTTCAGACACTATTGTGAGGGCGGGAAATTTAAGGGTGAAGGTTAAACGAATGTGCCCGTTCCCGTTGAACGACCAAGACGAACAGTACCAGGGCGAAATATACGCGTACAGAATAAAACTGCACTAACTTAAGAGGAATTGCACACTGGATCAAAGAGGAACACACCGCGACGAGAAACATTTTTACCAACTCCTCTACGTTTCTCTTATCATCTTCTCCGCGATGTTGTAAAACTTTCGCACTTCCAACAAACAAACAAGAGACACAAAAAGAATATTCACAGAGTAACGAGATATTCCCCTATCAAATGTAATTTCTCAGTCATGAAAGAAGTGAAGATTCACGGGGTGCAACTATCGAAGCGATGAGAGGAGAAAGGAAAAAGGAGAAAATGAACGTGGCACTGTTCGCCCGACGTAATGTGCTACGGAAAGAAGAAAGGAACCGGCGAAAGAATAGAGGATAAAAGGGGCGTGGAAGGGAGGGATGAGGGATGGTGATACACAGGAGCAATGTTACGCGCGATTAACCTCCTCGAAGAGGAGACGCAACCCCTACGAAACAACGTCAACCAGTCTGTGGAGTGTAGCAGAGGGTGGTGGGAAAAAAAATAGCCAGCCAAGCCGTGGGAAGTTTTTAATACGGGGGAAATTTTCCTAATTTACGACCGGGCGAGTTATCATGTTTATTCCCGACGTTCGGTTCCTCCATTTGCAACCGCAATCCTCGGGAAAATAAAGCCCGGCGAATGGAGTTTCCTTACAACTTAAAAGGAAAAATTCTTTCGAGAACCAACAGGGTGGTAGTAGTAGTACATACTCGGTGTGAAATGAAAAAGTTTTGCATCAGGTCTGCTCCACGTTTGTCACGTTCGTCGCGTTATACCTTAATAAGTTCCGCTATTCTTGTCGGTGTTGTTGTTCGCCCCCCTCGACCAATATCTCTCCTCGAAATGAAAATACGCGAGTCGTTTTCCTTACGAGATTTCCTTTTCTTTTTTGCTCGCTCTCGTTGACCTCGATATTTCGTTACGCGAAAACGTTAAAGTCACGGATCGGTGTTCGTACGATAAAACACGTATTACATCGCGTAGAAACGAACGGTTGGAATTCCGGGGGGTAGAAATTCTAAGCAGCGAACATGTACAAAAGGACGGTAGACATTATTTTAAGCGCGGGGGGGAGGTGAAATGGTGGTGTAATAGAGCTCTGGGGATATCGCGTGCCATTTTCCTCGAAGGGTCACAAATATTGATAACGTGTATCATCTCTGGTGGAATGAATATCGCAAAACGTGCCTCGCGAGAAGAAATATCGCGGTACGTTGATCGCGCCGCGATGAATATAAAGGGACGTTAACGTGTCCGTTGAAAAATCGAGCGGTCGTAGATTCCCTTCTTCCATCCTATCTGCAGAAGCAGAGCACAAAGGACGTATATTTTGTCGGTTAAAGCGTTCGCCTGTTACTGGGCGAAATTACTCAAACGATTCCTCCCGTTACGCGCCAAAGTTTCACGAGGTAAAAAGAAAGGGAGAGAGAAAAAAAAGGAAAGAAGGTAGGAAGAAGTAAGGTGGCTGATAAGCTCCGAGTCAAATGGATGTCACTTTATCATGGTGAGAGAGGAGTGGGGGAGAGAGAGAGAGAGAGGGTCAGAGGGTATTCAGGAGGTTTATCTGGGTAGTACAAGGGGCTTAGGATGTCGCGCGATCCAATTTGACAGCATAAGTGACAGGATGGAGCGTTTGCACGAGATCAAGTAAGGTCATGTAAGTACACCAATACACGCTTCCGTCTGATATTAGCGGCCGATTGACATACTCGCCTTTAGGCGAAACGACGTCGGTAAACAAGAAGCCTGGCATTATGCCTAGACATCTTATGAGCTTGACGAGCATCTTCAAACAGCCTCTTGGCAAACTCTCTCTTCCGAGAGAGATTTGCAGCACGTGCAGTAGACGATTAAAGAATATTTAGCTATTTCTGCTTGCTATAGCACTATTCTCGAATCTCTCGAGTCGAGAAGAGCTTCCGACCTTGAGCTTTCGATTCGACGCCTGGATTCTATTCTATCGATCAAGAAGTTAGCTGATGAATTTTAAATTGCCAGGTTAAATTTGGTTTCTACTGATTCGCGAGAGGGTAGCTATTTCAAATATTCAATTCTTAATCGTGTTATACTTTTTTTCGTTGAGGTTAGATGAAATTTGATTTAAATTGGACAATGACGAGAACAAAGCTGTGTGCTCGTTACTATAACGTTCCTAGAGACCAATGGACTACTTTTGTGTACTCCTCTTAAGGATCCTCGGTAAGGTAGAATTGCCGGAATCGTTGAAGCCTTTATCACGAGGAAAAATATGATACTGTAAAGGCGACGCGAGTCTCTTATCGGGGCCGAATCAAATTAAATTCCGTGCAAGCTGCTAGGATAGCTGAGACTGTGCCTCTGTTATTGCTGACATTATCTCGGCATCAGCAAAAGAAACGAGGAACACTGGCGACCTCACAGTACGGCCTGATGAGGAGTAATGATAATGAAATCGTCGTTAAGAAGAATAAAGTCTAAAGGTGAGTAAAACTAGGAGAGACAAAGATCTGGGGTATACAGGTTTTGTAATTTAGAGTTACTTCTGGTGCACCTTTCTTTCGACTAAATAAATCAGCATTTTTTTAAACTATAATCCATTCAAAATGATATTTTTCTATTAGTAGAAGAATCTTCGTTTCATCGAAATTTTACGTAAAAGAAAGTACGTTTCTCCAACGATCCATCGAAATCGAAAATTGTCGCTGGACGTTTCGACCAAGTGACGCTGTCGTTAAAGAATCGCGGTCGTCCCCGCAAAGGTGAAACTTTCGAATGTTGCGAAATTGGTCGATATTGACCTCTACCTGTTGCATCGTTTCACTTGCTCACGATACACACATCGTGTGGGTCGATCTGCGACTTGGTCATCGCGTGTGTGCACATTCTTTGTATTTATAACGAACCGAAGATTAAGTAGCCTCCCCTTGCAGACCGAACGTTCGAGCAGCCCCTCTCGAAGGGTAAACTAATGAGAAAAGTTTCCTCGGCTTCTTGTCGGTCTGTCTGTATCCACAAAATGTTATCAATAAAAACTAATTAACGTCTTACACAGTTTCGCCGGTGGGAGAGTAATTTACGGTTTTTCGACAGGGGTCGCGTAAAACATCGCCAGACCAATAATTTCATCTTTAATACTCGTGGAGTAGCATTAACATGCAACAAGAAACAAATTTTCAGCGAATCTCAGCCTGAATGGGGAAACACAAATCTCATTGAAGGGGAGACACAAGCGATTCTTCGAATTCCACGAATCGCGTAACCCCTTTTCCACAGCGGAAAAATACACTCACGAGCTTCCTTTCTTCGGGATGAAAGTAAAAAAGAAAAAAAGAAGGAAGAGGAGAAAAGATCTCTTGGTGAATTTCGCAAATGAATGCATCGAGTGCATACGATGCATTAAGTCCCAACCGCAACGAATGCATTGTAAGAGGAGTGGGAGGGAGCGAGAGTGCTCTCGTTTGGAGTTTCCTCCTTTTATCGGAAACGAACGTGGTATCCAAGGGAAATGGGTTTTAGCCGAGTGCTACTATAAATTCCATTTGTCCCGGTGAAAACGGTAATATATCATGGTTTCGGTACCGTCTTACACCAACTGCACACGCCTGGTCAACCATACGCGATTATGCAAAAGTTCGAAATCCACGCGAGGAAATCTTTGTCCTGGAAAGTGTCGGACAATTATTCAGAGATCGTTTTAAGCGTTTGACAGTCCACTTTTAAAGCGTCTTTCGCTGGAACCGGGACAATAAACTTGCGCGAGAAATTTATTATACCTGCGAATGGAATTTGGCACGAAATTTTCCATTTCCTCTCGAACGCTACGGTAAATGTAGTTTTTAAATTGCTCTTAGTCGAAATTCGTACTGTTATACTTAATTCGATTAATTTCGTCAGAGGAGAGTTTGACTTTTTCGAATTAACAACAACTCGGATATTCGCTATTCCATAAAATATGAATGATTTTTTCCTATTTTCCATTTTTCCCAAGTTTTTGCCGATGAGAGATTCTGCTGCTGACGCGTTTGATGTACGACGCTAAGACGCTTAACCGACGAAGGAACGGCGGGGAGAAGAAAGAAGAAAAAAAAGAACAGGAAAGAAAATTGTTGCAACGTATTCTTCTGCATGACGTTAAGTTCGGTGCAGGGGGAAATTTATGAAAAAATGAGTAACGGTGACCGAAAGTAGTTTTACAGCGGCGTAGGCGGGAATTGAAAACAGGACATAAATTTCTACTACGTGCCCACCCATCGAGTCTCCCGCAAGACGGCATGGATACGATATTTCACGGATCAGAAAGGCCATTCGCGTGATTTACGCCTCCTTAAGTGCACCGCGCACGAATTCGTGAGTATAATTCCCTAGCTTTTATAACACCATACACTCACCGAGCTTCCAGTTCTTACTCCCTCGATGTACAACCGTCCATAGAAGAAGAATCGAAGAAGAAACGAAGCCGTAGAAACGGACTCTGTGTGTGTGTGTATGTGTATTTGATCAAAGTATTATTATAAAATCAACGATCAAAGAGAAGCCGAGTAATCACAACGGGGGAAGCTCGCGAAGGCATGTTTTCGTAGCCGGTGAACGTTTCGTTCTCCAGGAACGTTCAGGTTCTCTATTAAAGCCAAACGAAAGCAATTTAATTTCCAGCTCAACCCAAGACGTCCCTTTTCCTCCTTGCTTTGAACAAATTCCAGCCAAACAAACAGCAACCGCGATCCATTCGTTTTCCCGATAACGTCCATATCGCGATCCCCTCCTTGCATTTCAATCGCGCGGAATCCCAATTTGTCCCGGGCTCTGCTACACACCGAATATCGAGATAGAGAGATCGATCGATCGATCGAACAACGACGACGAAACCGTCGGAACAAATTCCGTTCGTCGCGTTCTCTCTGTTTGCCGACGCTTAAAACCATCGATGATCGAACACAGCGAAGGGTAGGTTGGAGCCGTTTAAGCAACGACGACGCTTTAATCTCATCCCATCCGGCGGGGTACGAGGTAGTATACTCGGTTGGCGCGCAGTCGATTCTTCCGGTTCGTGTGACGGTGGCGAGCTAAGAAGAAATAAAGGAACCTTTATCGATTTTCCGCGGGGTCCCGCGGGAAATCGGCCTGCGTTCGAGTGGTTCGTACGGTGCAATCTATCGAGATATAGAGGGAAAACGAAAGTAGTTCACGTGTATAGGTAGTAGAGAGTTTCTGGTAGCAGGTTTCGCGCGGCTACACGAAAGGGTTCGCGAGTCGAAGGCACAATTTTCCATTATACACCGCGTATAGCCGTGGCACCCCTTCCTTATCATTGCCGTGCATATTCCAGCACGGTAGCGGACAGCTGCCTTCTACGGAGTAATGGAAAACAAACAAGGGAAATATCGCGCGTATACAGCTCGGCCATTACTCCCCGACGCTGTTTTCCTCTCACTCTCTCTCTATCTATCTATCTTTACCCGTTCTTCCTTCTCTACGTGTGTAGTACCCCCGTCTCTATTTCGCCTACGCCACGATTCAAACGGTTTAAAGTTGGTTTTATGCGCGATGCCCCGGCCGTATCGTAAATATCGGCAAACGGACCGCCATGGGTATGAGCAACACTCGTTGCTCGAGTGCATCGTTCTCTCCAGATAGCGGGATTTTTATTATCCATCGCTCTCCTCTCCCTTCCACTTCTCCCGTTCGCCCAGATCGTAACCGGACGTAGATACAGGGGTGGATGCTCTGTGTGTAATATCCGTTTGCACCGGTAACGCGTGATTTGCGGCGACTTCTTCGCTTTCTTTCTTGCATTTTTTCTTCTCGAATTTTCCGAAGGCGTCGCCACCTCGCCGGAGGAAGGAAAGGGGGGAAGGTGAAACGGACGGACGGGTTAATTACACGGCAGTTCGTTCAGCTCGCCGGGAAACTAGCGCCGCGTGCGTGCCCGTTGATAATGACAGACAATGCCACCGTTTATCAATTACGAAAACGCGCAGCAAGCCGGTGGATGTAATTAATTAATTAATCGAAGTGCTGGCAAATAGACGCGTTCGAGCTGCGTTTAAAGTGCGTCGTTAATTACGCCGAGATATATTAGCCGCTTGAAAAATACGATCAATAGATGATAGGGAATATCGATAAATTTATGATACAGCCGATCGTACGTTATTTCTCGTTTACATAAAAATCGTACAATTCCCGATAGCAACGGACAGAGATCGTTGCAGAGATTTGGACAATCTGTTGAACGTTACACCTGTAAAATGGATAGTTACAACACGGTGGATCGTTACCGGTGTATGTAACGCTCGGAGAGGTATTTCTGCTCGTAAAACGAGCAAATTGTTCTACGCTGAGAAATTTCGCTAGTTTCAGTGTGAGAGAGGGAGAGAGAGATGGAGATCAAACACGCGACAAAGACAATCACCGTTTACGAAACGGTAATGAACGCGCGTTTAACGCGCTGTCGAAAGTTGTTAATTTCTGTCCATTGTTTCGAGAAACGCCAGGCCACCTGGTAAATAGCGCGCGACTTTATTGGTA
Source organism: Habropoda laboriosa (assembly GCF_001263275.1). Taxonomy (NCBI): domain Eukaryota; kingdom Metazoa; phylum Arthropoda; class Insecta; order Hymenoptera; family Apidae; genus Habropoda; species Habropoda laboriosa. The sequence goes on along the minus strand of NW_017100279.1, from coordinate 964,383 downwards.
GAACAGCTTGTTAATACCGCTTTTAACAACGCCCTCGACAAATAGCGTCCTTTTTCATCGGGTCCTTTCACGGGAACCCGGCGAAAAACGAAAGTGTATATATCTGCGGCTGGTTTCACAAATGTTGTCCGTGAGAGAGGGAGAACCGAACGTTTCATTGGCGATTAATTAACCGTGCGCCTCCTAATTGATCCCCAGGCTGATTACACGGTGAAAGAAGGGCGTTAATGTTATGAAAACGGTTTTTAAACCTGCCACCCGAAGCGAATCACGTTTTGGTAATTACACACGGTACGGTAATTACGCGACGGGTGTTTTGACGCGAGCGCGCGGAAATCCGACTACCAGGGACATAATTTTGCTGCTTAATTCCGCCCCGTTCCGGTCAACTGTCAATTAACCGCGTGTTATAATAAAACGACTGTAGCAATCACGATTGACTTTTCCATCTCCTTTATTTTCCTTCCTGTCGACCGTTTCCTTCTGAAAAACAGTTTCCTTCAAAGAGAGCAATTTTTGTATGTACACATTTTTTTTTCTTTTTTTTAATAGAATTATTTTTCCTTTTTTCCTGTGCAGGCAAAAAACTGTGACGTTAAAAATTGCAGCGAGTGGTAGACAGGAATTTCGTTGTTGCAACGCGTTAAGAAGCGGAACAAAGCGACGGGAGAGAGAGAGTTGCAAACGGAAAGCGGGGCAATGTGAGTACACTCGGTGGCAAATTACTTATGGATACCGGCACGTGTCCGCTTCAAATTGAACGTCAAAGAGACCGATGTCTGGTCGAAACCCTCTTGAACCTGAAGCACGTAGAATGTGCTGGAACCACGGCCAATTCAATCAAACCTTGTATGACATGACAATATCTACTTGACCGTACTACCCTACATTACAGTTTCCGGCAGCCACGTGTAGTATACAATGCACTTAGACATCTACGATTGCATATCTATCGAACAACGTGTCTGAAAAAACCGAATTTCTTTCACAAGGAAAAATTTTAATAAACATCAAACTACTAATTTTCCTTTTCATACAAACAAAATTCATTTGTCATATTACGAGCACCATCTCTACTCGTTCAAAGTTTCCCTTCTTTTTTCTTCTTCTTCTGCTAAATACGTATATCGCGAGATCTTAAAATTCAACGCTCGCAAGTTCGCCAGGCACGGTCGGTACGTACACGCTTAGCGTAATCAAGCGCGTACGAGCGGAACAACCTCGAACAGAGCTAGAAAGAGAGTGCACGAATACAGAGAGAAATTCTTCATAATGGACGTTACGTTCCATCTGCCTGTGTTAAACCGTTCTGTTCTTCGGAGAACGCTTAACATCCCTCGTACGCACAGGTGAGAACCATCAAGACTCGTTTGTTCGTTGCTTGTGTGTACGCGTCTCTTCGGGACGAAGAATTTCAACGACGACGACGACGTCTATTCTCGTTCGTGTGTGTTGGAGAACGAGAGAGAGAGAAGCTTGGTGAAAATAAGCGTGCCGAATAAATTTTCCAACCCTTTTGCGACCGCCTTGGTAGCCGACCGTGCTCGAAATCAAATTAACATGAGGGAGCAAGGAAACGCTCGGAACGGGAAAATAGATCCGTGGGAGAAATTATGGAAACGTGGCTTCGCCAACGCTAATTTACATGATCGCGTTTAATGGTCCTTTCATCGATGTTCCACCCGTCTGCATTGTTCCTCTAGTCAGTTTGTCGATACTGTTACGTACAGAGGAAAGGCAGTTTCGATCCTTTAACTCCGCGATCTCTTTTCATTTGAGGTATTAGAATCATTATCAATTTCGACCCTTTGTAATCTCATTTTTCTTCGTCCACGAGAAGAAAAATTTCGGTTAATCTTTCTTTTTTTACAGGAGAAGCAAGAATAAATACAAGAAATAATTCTTATAAAAAATGTAATATAAAGGAATACGTAACTTTATAGAGTGGATAATTCTATCATTCTCTCAATGCGATAATGTCAAAATGAAAATGAACCGTGACGCGTTGCTTTCTAATTCAGCACAGAAACAAATGTATCCTCCCAATAAAATAATATAATTAATAAACCCGTGGGAATTAGCAAGCAGGCAACAGGCGTCAAGGAATCAATTCCAATTAATTAAATCCCGACGATCCATAAATTCTAGTACGTCATCGAGAAAGAGAGAAAAAGAGACAGGGGAGGCGAGTGAGAGAACGAAATCGAGTGGATGCAGGGACGAGGGTAAGAGGAGTCTAGCGCGAGACGTGGCCAGCATGAGCAAAATGCGTGGCGCGCGCGATTTGCAATCGTTGCACGGTGCACGGTTGCGCGTACCGGAGCCACGTCACGTCGTCGATCGGCCACGACGACACGCCACACGATGGGGGACCGTGGGACGAGAGCAATTAGCAATTAAAATCGGAGGCTCGGCGATTGATCGGTCTAGCATGATACCAGCCTGTCCCACGGGCCAATCGACTCTTGGATTATAATTACGGGCGCTAATTGCACGCCACCTGCCCTCCCCTCCTATTCGTTCCTTCTCCTCTTCTCTTCTATCCCGTGAGAAGCGGCCGCGTGATTAGCACTCGACAGGGAGGGTTAAAATGTTCCGAGAATTTCATTTCTGTCCCTGGCATTTTCGTTCCGCTATTCTCGCTAACTAATTGGCTCATCCAGCTTCGTAAGGTGTAAGGTTACGCTATGAAGCTGGATAGACATAGAAAGAGAGAGATGATAAACTATCTCGCGGGCTTCAATGAAACGTGAAACTGTTGGTCGAAACCTATGCGTGGTTTAATTAAACGAACACGGTCAAAAGCGGTTTATTTAATTCATCCGGAGGACGTCGTTCGATTCCGGGGGAAAAAAAAGGATCGACAACCCGTCCGCGAATTAGAACGAATACGAGTGCACACGATTCGAATACGGCGTGTGTTTCGACGCTTCCGGTAGGATAGCTCGCGCGCGCGTCGCAAATGAAAAGAGCCCCGACTTCATGGAATTCTAATAAACGTGCGGACCGCGATGGCCAACTCGGAAAACGAGATTCCGGGCAACCGGTGCATTCGTGCGGTGGTCGTGAACGCGTAACGAATACACGCGCCTCTCCTCTTCCTCTCTTTTGTACACGGCCACTACCTGCACTATAATATCCCCGTCGTTCTCTTTCTCCCGCTATCTCCGAGAGCCAATGTTCGACGCGGCGGAGGGAGGGATGATAAAGCTCGCGCCTCCGTGAAATATCGGGACACGAAAAATATATTTGTAACCGAACTCACGTCGTTTTGAGCGAAGGTCGGCGTAATTGGCCCGTCGCTGGCTTCCCATTTGTCGGCGATGCGGATCGTCTCCGCCGTTTTCTGCTGCACCGATTTCGACTCGTCGAGCAACGTCAGCTCGTAAAACTCCTGGATATCTGCAACAGTCCGGAAAACGGCAAGTCAAATTAATACGCTACGAACGATACCATCCTATCGACGTCTACCCCACGGTAATATCCATCGCGCTCCACGCCCATAATGGTATCGATTCTCATAACGAAAATTGACGTTTGATGATTCGATGCATCTCGCGCGTTACAGGATATATACGCAAGTACGTCACTTTCGGTACTTTTCAAATATGAATTCGTGAAAGTATGGGGGGGTTTTAAGCAAGCTAAACTTGTATCATTTTCACTGTCACGTTGGATATACTGAATTTCTCAAGTAAATGTCCTATCTACCAATTTTTCACTTTTCAGGGTGCATTGAAATATTTGAGGATTCACGTATTCTTCTGCTTTTAAGCAAAGTTAGAGTGCACCATGTGCTTTTCAGATTCTAAGTGTTTCCCACATGGTTTTACTAGCTTTTACCTCATTTTTCTCGGATACATATTCAAAAATGCTAATTAGGACAATTTAGCTAAAGAAGGCAATCTTTTTGTGTGACGTGAGTATGTAAAATGGTGTCGTTACTTAATTTTCTTATTTTTCAAAATTTCTCAATATTTCCACGGGATTGTTCCAATAAAATACGCATCGTATTAGAAGACCGCAACGATATTTGCACATTTATGAAACCGTTGAAATCACGACGATTTCACGGATGATACATCTCCGACAATATTATTCTCTCATCTACGTTGAACCCTAAGATCGAGGTGAGCGCAACGTCGCGATAACAGGGTCACATAATTTTCAATATTGCACGGGGAGCTTTTCTTCATAACCCTGGTGAATCTTCCTCGAGGTGGCACGTTGTTCTCGAACGACACCGAGAATATAATACCGACGTCAACGAGTCTGACGTGGATCCTTTGCGGTCGGAGTGCGATCGTATTTCCTTAGTATAACGTTTAGCCACTATAGCACACCGTGGATAAGGTGTCCATAGACGGAACACGGTTCGAATAACGATAATTTCGTTGGTTAATCTATCGAAGGGAACACATTATTATACAGTATCTCTCTCTCGAGAGAGTAAACAGAGACAATTTGTCACTGTCGTAATGGAAAATTGCCATGGTGGAAAGTTCGAATCTATTTTATCAATTTTAACCAACGTTGGAAATTGTAAAGGATGGTCACAAGTCTGGATATCGTAATGGTAACAAGGAGCAAATAGTTTCGCTGTAATTTAGTTTCATTAAAGTACACCGGGTCACCCGGTCTGTATCGTTGGATTAAAATTATTCTACAGACGGTCTGTTTATTTAGGTCGTATTAGCCCGTACATCGTCAGTGGTTAAACTTAATTATGGTTAGTTCAGTATTATATCTGGTAATATTGGTATATAACGTAATGACATAACTCCGGAATTAACTCCCGGAAATTACTCACGAGAGGCCAACTAACAAGTGACACTCCTGAGGGCGATACTTCAAAGTACTTGCTCCGTGTCGATTTATTAATCCTTCGAGAACATTTTCAATCCATTCGAGGGATCTTGAATAACATTGCACGTCGGAGAGTTTAACTTTCGCCAACTTAGACTTTTCACGTCCAACAAAATTCTCCCTCTTTTATTCTACCTTTCGTACAATTAACACACAGGCGTGCCACACCGTAAAGAAACGACTTCGAAGGCGAAGTAAAATTCCGTGGAATAATTACTTGAAAAAGAAAGAAAAATACATGAAAATAGACGACGGTTCTCCAAGATTCCCCCTTTAACGGGCGAAAAAATTCAAACTAAACTCACGGCCACACGTAGGCCACGCGTTAAACGTCAAAGAGACCGCTTGTTATTCGTCGCGAAAAATTCTACGACTTTAATTAACGTCCCGACTTTTTGTCGTCGCGAACAGGCGGCGGCGCCCCTCGAAACGCCGCTGCCAGGTCCTCTAATTTTTCGTTTTAATTCACATTTAATGGCATCTTCTCAGCGCTCTCTAATCCCCCACCCCTTTGGTGTACCTTCAGCAAGTATGTCGTTGGCACTATTTATGCAACCAACAGGAATCTTTTTCTACGCCCTCGCGGGAGTACGGCTACAAAGTAGAGTACTCGAAAAAGCACGTTCCGAAGCCGTTCTCGAGGGCTTTCCTCAACAGGGGAAAGCGTAAGATGTCATTGGACGTGATCTCAGAGGTGAATAGCGGCTCGTTCTCCCTCTGCAGCGACGTTTTTCATATTTCCTTCTTCGCTATCATCGAGGAAATCTTTGTCATTTGAGAACGAAGCGGATTTACCAGGGAACGTGACTCCTATATTCCCTTCCATTTTCACCAGAAACATATACGTGTATATATGTATATACATCCTCGGTATCGAGATTGGATAATCAAGATACACAGGTTTTCCTTTCGCTATCATTGTTCCACGTTCGATTGAATTACGCGAAGCGAGAGAACGAACGAGTTTCGGTGTAAACTGTTTAACCGAAGAACACACAGACGCACAATTTTCCCTATCTATCCTACCTACAGTTTATTTCTCTCTTTTTCTTCTTCTCTGCATCCAGCGTATATTCACCCGGTATCAAAGAGGGTTCATCGAACGGGAACTCGGGAAATATTATATTTTCCTACGTCGAGACTTCTGTGTGTGTGCACAGGTTGCTCGATTTCTCAAAGGTTCCGATGTAAACTACGATTTCATTTCACGTCGACTACGTTAGTGTTATTGCGTTATACATTTTCGAATAGCTTCCTGATTCCGTCAGCATCATACAAACATGCATCAATCTGATCAGCCTTCGCGAAGCGTTTTTCCCATTCTCAGCACGCGTTCGTATACGAAGGAAGGAAGGCGGCAACACGTCTAAGTATTACCGGGGGTACGAGGACATTTTTCACGGGGAATGCGAGAAATATCGAAAACTTGTTTCAATCTCTCCCCTTTCGAACGGGTCCCACGCCGCCAGCTATTTGGGGCGGTATGTAAAACGCGCGAGGAATTCTTTCCCGAGACGTCCCGCCTTGTCAAGGCTTACGCGTCAGACACCGCCGGTTTTTCCGATACAATTTCGCCGGAGGAAAAACTAAGTGAAAATTGGTGTACGTTAAGGTTATCGGTACCGTGTCAATCGTGCTTAGGCAGGCGTCGCTGTGTCGCCGAGGATATTGTAATTTACAGATCGGTGACAGTTTCTCGTTAACTTTGCATCTGCTTGACAAACGCGGGGAAGCGAGGTCGAGAAATCGAACGAAAAATTAATCCGACGATATGGACCGTGAGAAAAATATTAATTTGGTAGTTAGTACGGTTTTAACAACGAATTACCAGAGGGAGAAATTTTGCCAAGGGAGGAAAGAAGTGGGTAATTCGGAATTACTCGGTTTATGTCGAATTTGGTATAGAAACAGACGATATTGGTAATGAACGGCTAAATGTACAGGCGAACGCGTAAGCGAATATTCGGTGCATCAACCATTTAAATATTTACACTGATATAATTAGGTATTTCAACGGCGCCACATAATTGTACCGAGCGTAGCCAATATTAATACTGAATATTCATTGGACCACTTGATGGAAACGTGTCCCACGCGTCGTGCGTACACGCTCGTGTACTACGTATTGATATTTTCTTGTCAACGAGCGTTTTTGCCAAATTCGCGACAATTCAATTACAGGATCGATGGAGCAGCGGGCGTTAAATCTGCACCCGTAGATAAAACAGCCATTTAATCACGCGCCAAACCCGAAAAACGTCTCGTTTTCCCTGGTGAATCGACAAGTCAACGTGACTGTTTCGCCGTATCGATATCTCTTCCACGTCGAAATTACCAACGAAATTCGACGAAAAATGAAAAGGAGAAACGAAAAACTAGGTACTTAGAACGACGACGGATAAAGCATAACGAAAGATGAAAAAAAAGGGGAGAAGAAATAAAAAAAAATTGGAGAATCTCGATTTACTCGGCAATTTTTCTCAGCGCCAGTAGGCTTTTCCCGACGAATTTTTTCCCCACGATTTATCCCCCTTTCGCCCAACAGCAGTTGCTAACCGCAAAGTACACGCGCCGAAAAAAAGTTCCAGTCGCAGCTTGTTAAAATATCGTTGTTCGAGGGCTTTCGTTAATTTTCCACCATTTCTCTCTGCACTGTCGTTCCTCTCACATTTTTCCTAACCCTCTGTAGTACTCGCCCGTGAAACTAGACAAGCTTAACAAATTTACAATAAAAAAAAACACAGTCGTATGGGATTTTTCGATAGAATTAAAAATTCCCCTCGATTTCAACCCTCGGAAAAAGTTTCACGAAGCATCCTCGAGGATCTCTTTCGATCGAACCTTCAGAATTTCGACAATAAGGGATTGCAATCCTCGGAGACAAACAATTACACTCGTCCCTGCTTCCTCTCCGAAGCGTTCACCGCCGCTAAACGGGATTCCTTTCGCGCTTTTAGCCGGCGAGGACCAACTGTTCTCCGGCCTCCTCTTCTCGACGCTCCCTCTCGACCGGCAGAGAGAAAAACAGAATACCTCGATCTACGCTCGCTGGACCCCTTTAGACCATTGTTTTCCCTTTGCCTGATTCCACTTTTCCAAACAGAGACAGAAACCGCGCAGAGAGAGAGAGAGAGGAGGAAAAGAAGGGTCGTCGAAGGGTAGATTCTACGTCGACGAACAACATCGACCAATGACTACGTTCAACCGTTTATGCAACGGAATAATTTTTAATTTGCACTCGAGTTACGCAGCAGCGCGTGAAAAGGCCATAACTACGTCGCCCGTAGCGTCGCCGCACGTTATCTTGATTTCCTTCGTTCCGGCTTTTTTAACCGACTCCGTTTTATATCCCGCATTCCTCTCGCGGACAAAGCCTCGCGGTGTGCTCAGGCCAAGGGAGAGCTTGGATAGCCAACGACTTATGTACTGGGTGTTCCAGTAATCGTGGTACAAAGGGGTGACTTTTTTTTTTAACGAAGAAGTAAGAATTTTTGCAGATAGGAGATTCTTGAGGTAAATGACACTTCGGACACAAGTGCACCTCTTTTTTTCTTATCAATTCTTATCAATTAGTTCTTTTATTTTCATATGGAAGGAATTTCAAACTGGTTCAAACTGTTCCCCATAAATAAATTAAACGTTTTGTACATATATGCAGCACGAGAGAAAAGTTTCCGGACCATTTATCAATTATTACCGACATCGAATCTGCCAGGAATTTTTATGAAATTGCAATTAATATCGCAGGATCGATAGATTTCTAAATTTCTCCGAAAATATTTGCGTAGATCGCAGTGCACACGGTGGTATTAAATTTTTCATTCTTCTATTACTTTCAAAATACACTCGTATACACTACAACCTCGTTGAAAACAAAAAACAAAGAAAAAAGGTTAAATAAAGCCTATGTACCAGATACAAAGCTAAGTAAACAATTTCACAGAACTGGTACGTGTACATATGCACACACATTTCGGCGAAATTTTCAGCATTTGCAGAACGTGTTTCTAGTTGCAAACAGTGACCTTTACAAATTGCAATTTTTTCCAATCCTTCCAACTTCTCGAAAAAGAGCTCAAGTTAGAAAAAGTTACAACGTTCCAAATAGTGTCCGAATATCAGCGGGAGAGTCACAGTCCGTATCTGATAGATTCTCCGAATTGTTCTCCAGGAGAAAACACGCGTGAGAGCTCGGGTAGTTGCATACTTTCGCGCAAGAAGGAATCGCCGTTTTTCTTCCAGGATCACCGGGGGACACCCTGTAGGTGTTTGCACACAGAGACAGCGTATCTCCTATGAACAGCCCCACGGCTGGTGTTAACGAGCTCCAGTTTATCGTCGTCGGCGTCGTTGGCGTCTTCACGGCGCGCACACACCGGGGCTGTCGGCCCCCGGAAGCTTCCGCCACGCCGTGAAAATTACGTGTCGCCGCTTAAAGTTCTGCCCTCGGTGGGTATCCGAAGCGGCTAACGCGCCGATTACCAACCGCGCCCGGCCACCGTTGAATCGAGCAATAAACGTAAAGTGTTCCCCGTGTATCGTGGATCGCGACGTATACGCCCACGACCATAAGTTCGAGGCCATCTACGAGGAAGCGCGCCGCATGTACGGATCGTAACGCGCGCTGTTTAATAAGCGTTTGCTTGCTCGTTCGCGCTCGCGCGTGGATGTGTGTGCATCGCAAAAATTCGCCATCGCGTGAAGTGGCCCCGATGATATCGTCGTTCTACAGTCTTTTTTTGTTTTTATGAATTACTTTTGTTTTTTTTTTATTTTTGCTAGGGTAAGAGGCGGATGGAAAGCGGTCATTTTTCCTTGCCAGTGAGAAGGAAAATGGAATGAACTTTATGGAAAAGCATACCGCTGCGTGTATCGGAGAGCATGGATATAACTTTGGGAACGAATTCAGCGGAGAAGAGTAATAAAAAAGTTCGTACAACAGATGCTTGTTCCTGGCGAGGCTCGGTTTTTTTTTTTCTTCTTCTCTGTTTTTAGGCCGCGTTTGAATATATTCAGAAGCTGGTACTACCACCACCGTTGGAAGGAATTTTCGTACTCCAAGGGTGAATAGTATGAAATTTTTATACGAGGCTTTTTACTCTCTTTACATTTCACTTGCCTTCGAGTTTATACCGACACTTTACGAGCCATTCTGAAAAATATCGGAGTGGTTCTGTAAACCAGTCCTCGCTTCTGATTCACTAAAGAGTATCCAAGTTATACGATCCATAAGAACCCACCATGTTCTCCTACGACGAAAGAAACGCCAAAGGAACAGTATCGACTTTGCATTCCCTTTGAGAATCTACCTCGTTATTTCCCCCTGTAACAAGCCCGTTTCTTGCGCCGTTTTACGTCTACCGGGGCAACGTTTTAAGAAGATCGCAGAATTAAACGTAATTCTATCAAACCATCTGCCGAGAAACTTATTACTTTCGATAAACAAAGAAAGTGAAATTTCGTTCCACGTTTGCAAAAATTTTCTCGAAATTTCGTTACCTACTTAACGAGTTAAATCTCCTTAAGGGGGTACGTAATCCTGGGTTTGGGAATTTTTTTCACAGGTTAAATGAAAATTTCAATTTTTGCAAAAAATACGAACGTAACATTCAACTTTTTTCTCTAATTTTTAAAAAGTAAAAATATCACAAGAATGGAGGAATTATTAGCGAACAACTCTTCCATACTGTAACGTTTTCACTTTTCAAAAATTGAGAAAAGAAGCTGAAAGTGACATTTATATCCTGAAAAAAAAAAAAATGGAAACTTTTCATTCAGCAGTTTCCTGCGACAAAAATTCTCAAATTTTCGCTATTCTTCAGACGTCCTAGGGCGGTGTACTTCCTTGAAGTACTAATTCCACCGGATGAAACTGGCGATAACGTCGAGCACAGAGCTCGTTCGAAGTTCCGCCAAGCCCACCACCTTTCTGGCCACGTGAGAGAGAGTTACGTGTCGTCGTTGGAGGCTCTTTGACTCGATCGGAACTCGGTTCCTGCGGAATCGTAACGCGACCGTTCCCCCCGTTCGTTAACCATCGTCACGTAATACCCGTCACGGTGTCCCACTCACATAATTATCCGTCCGACGCGACGCCTGGAGGCCACGAGAAGACGATTTTAGTTCGAGCTCCGGTAGTCCTCGTGTCTCATTCTTGCGACAAACTTCATCGTAAGTTTCTCGCAGCTTGCGCCAAAACTCGTCCGGAGTTGTGTGAAAATTACACGTCACAGGCGCAACCTCTGTCTACCTAGGTACACTAACAGAAAAGCGTTTACGTACATACACCGTTGTCGGGTGACGACTAAAAACGAGAAGCCGCCGCGTGAAATTCCTCGATGACGATAACAATAAGGAGGAAGTTTAATTGGATCCTTCGCGAGTAGTTGGAAAATTCTTAATTAGCCAGAATATCGCGCCACTTTCTAGAATCTCCAATTACGACCGTGAAAAGTCTGTTTCGCTCGTTGTTGTCTCCGCCTTGAGGAAACGCTGGTTCTTTCTCGAGAGGCTGAGAAGTTCGCTGGTAGATAATGTGAAGTACAGGTGAACAGCTCGGAGTAATTTTGTCGATGTTTCGTTTTCCATTATATTGCTTATTTTATTCTAGGTAAAAGTGAATCTCGAGTGAAGTAACGATACTACGAAGTACATCGATTGTTTTGTAATTCGTATTCTGGATGAGGGAGGGCAGGATTAGAAGCAGAATTAACAAAGACAAAAGCTGATAAAGCTCGACGCTGTTCGTGGAAGAGATTCGACAGTTTCGACAGGTAAATTATGCTAGTTTCCTGGACGACGTTTAATGTTAATTGTTTCGCGTACATGCAAATATGAGGAGAAAGGAGGAGAGAGAGAGAGAGAGGGAGAAAGGGACAGGATATGTGGAGAAGTTGATAGAACTTTCGTGGAAGCGAACGAGAGTTGGCAATGGTCGAAAACCGCGACGAATTTCGAGAGAGCGGAAAGGAAACGCGAGAAGACAGGGGACAGAGAGTGCTAGAAAATTATTCTCTCTCCGGCGATCCCTTGAAATTTTCCTCACCAGCTTCCACCAAACGGCCCGCAATTATCAACCGAAAGGGCTTTAGAACCACTCTCGATCCGGCTGGTGGTTTAATTCCCGGAGTAACTGCAACTGAAGCAGAAAGATTCGCCCGTACACCGATTGTATCCCGGAAACTTGACACTACGAACTTCAAATATCGTCGGAGACAGAATATCGTGGGAGAGAATTTTTCAAATTTCATTTGACAAATTGAAGCGTCGTTCGGAGAAACTCTATAGCGATTCGGTCAACTAGAAAGATCCATTCTTAACCCTTTCGTGCCATTTTCATTCTCTCTTTCACAATTTTTTATTATCGTTGCATTCGTAAAGGATACTAAATTAAACTCGTCCCAGTGATCACGAAAGGGTTAAATCTATGTCCCAGAGAATCAACTGAAATTTCCATCCTCCCCAGATTTCCTCTCGTCTTAAAATTACTCGAAAATTTCACTTCGAAACTTCACTTCCCGCGAAGTTTCCAAATGAAACGTATCAGTCCAATCAGCGAAGCGAATTCTAACGACACCGCGTTACCACCACCTGACGTTCTCCACGCGATATCCTTCGAAACAGTTCCAAATTACCCCTCGTTACGTTTCAACGCGGCATTCGTAGACGCGCGATCTCGATCAAAAAAAAAAAAAAAAAAAAAAAGAGATAGAAGCATCGTAACGGTAGGAAACGTATTCAAGAACGCGAATCTGTGTAAAAGGGGGACGAAGGGTAGTTCTACCGCGTACTATCCTCCGTCTGGTCTCGTAATATCGTCCTCGACACGGGGTAAACGACAGCAAGCTGCTTTCACACACGCACGCACGCTCGCACAATCTGAATCCGAGGACGGTATTACGCGCAATGATCTCGTACGAATTCGCTGTCTTGCACACCGGTCCGTAACGAGCTGGCACGTTGATTAGATTTGTAATTAGTTACGAGGTAGCTGCACGTCGTGAGCGGCGTGAAACTGAAGGGAAGATGGGGAAAATAGGAGTACGTTCGCGCGAGTCGTGCAGTAGATAGGAGACGACGGAGTTTCGTCGAGACAGAGGAATCAAGGAGCCAAAGATAATACGTCGAATCAACGCGAGATAAGCTCTGATTCGGCACAAATGACATAGGCGGAAACGAGTCGCGGCAGACGTTTGTACGCGCACACAGAACCAGCCGCGAATCACTGCTAATCCGCTTAATAGTATATGGGTAATAGTGCTGTCATGTGTTACACGCCAGCTGATGCAGCCGGTGATTCGCAAGTACGATGTGCGGCAAGGTGTGTGCAGGAAATACGAGATTTCGGGGAATATTTATCTTGCGGCCGGGAAACGTTCGCGTAAATCGAATCAACGGACGCGAAATCTGTGGATTTTATGGAAAATAGGTCGGATGTGATTGCAGAGGGAATATTTCTAATTACTTTTTTTTTAATTTGCAGAAAATCCTGGATTATCCGTGTTTCACAATTTTAGGCAAAATTGATAAATATTTTATAAAAGAATTAATCGGAAAGTCATTTTTTTAAAATGTTACTTAAAAGAAGGACTTTCTTCGAATTTGTTTAGCCGGTAAAATTGGTGAAAAATAGAGAATTCGTCGCTACCTTTAATACTCTTCGAGTTATTAGACGAAATAGGTTTACCACCTTTATCTTTAAAGTCGATTTTCATCCCTTCGATGTAAAGGATCGCCGATCAAAAAAATACGTGTCAAATATTTTCTCGAGAACTATCTTCCACGTAAGTTTCGTCAAAATCGACGTGTGTGTTGGTTTGATGTGCTTCTTGTAAGTCGTCGAAAAAAAATATCTTCTAAATCTACTATAATATAGGAGAGAAGTATCACTTCGATTTTTCTCGTATCATTCTGATTTACCAAACGTCAGTCACTATACTGCAGGAACGCAGAGTTTAAAGAGTGTTAAGCACTCGGGTACTAATTTCCGCGTACTTGGAATATTGCACTAGGTGCCGTCTGAAGATTGAATGTATTGCGTTGAGAGTCTGACTGAATCTTTAATATTCCTAACGTAACTGATGGTCTGTGTACTAACACTCTGTGGTCTTAAGCTAAGTCGGCCTTCTCATCGGGTCGTCCCTTCTCCAAATCTTCTAAAATTTGAAGAAGGGACGCGAAGGGAGGTTCTTAAAGTTACTAAGTGACCAACCCCGTATCACCCCCTTCCATTGCGCCCGGAGCGCGTCACGTCCTTGGAGCGGGGATGACGAAGCTGGTCCTTGCTGGATGGAAATTTGACAACAAGGGGGGAAAACCCGACCAGGTCACTCTGACTCTCCGACTCGTTCGGAAGGTCAGGTACCGAAAGGCCTCGGTAATTGCATCGGTTTCGAAGACCCTTTGGCTTGGAGCGGGGATGACGAAGCTGGTCCTTGCTGGATGGAAATTTGACAACAAGGGGGGAAAAACCCGGCCAGTTCAGAGAGGCTTCGGTAATTGCATCGGTTTCGAAGACCCTTTGGGGGTGACTTTATGATACCTTGCCTTACCGACTGAACAATAGCCTATTCTTTAATATTTGAGAAATTCTACGCGCCGCATGTTGGCTGCAGACCGGTCTGCTAAATTAAAATAACGGTTTGCTGAACTAGAAATCACGTATCATAAAATCGTCCCCTTGCTGTCCTAACAAAGAGTATCGAATAGACATAAAAGAGTAAAATAAAGAGCACAGAAAAATGTGTCGCAAATCAGTGTATCAACGGAAAAGCAAAGTGACAGTTTGAAGTGCTCCACCGGGTAACAATAAATATCTCGGATAAGATTACGCGGGTTAGACGAGAAAATGAAATTAACTTTCTATACACACGGTGGCAAATTGTCTGGGACGAAACGTGTTTATCCGTGGATCGAAGGATAATTGATTCGCGACGCGCGATCGTTCCGAGTTTCGCTGAATTTCCGCATTAAATTCGATGTTTCGAGCAAGCAAACTCCCGAGCACCGAAAGCTCCGACAATGGGAATCCCTTCGGTGCCGGTGTGCCGAAGGGAAACGCAGCTAATTTCCTGGCAAGCGGAGTGAAACTGATCGAAAACGACGTTCACCGAGCGGGTAAATAACGGAATTGAACGGAGGTGATCGAATTTGTTCCTCTTCCCGCGGCAAGAGAAAAGAAGAGAAATTGGAAAGCGTTCAACGATTCGATTCTTCGTCGCTCGCGATCGGCATTTCACGGTTAAAAAAACGTCCACCGCATTTTTCGGGGAGCAATTTGACTTCTTCGTGTTCCGTCGTGCCTGCTCGAGCGAAAATCTCCGGAATAAAAGCGTAATATACGGACCGTTTGTACGTAGACGAATGGCGCAAGTACAATTCCTCAAGAAAATATTTTCCCGAAAATTCCTCGGTAAATGGTAGATCTTCTGTATTAAAATTTTAACGCGTTGCCAAGAAATCATTCCTTTTATCATGGCACAAAAATCTTAGAAGGGAATATATCTCGAAGTGACAATCATCGATTTTGATAAAACTTTGATATACTGGCACGGGTTGATGATGGTTCTCGCTGGTTCGAGGAGTATTAAAACTTCGTTGTTGGGTTAGATGTTGTAGATGTGTTGATGAATTCTTGTTTCGATTAGATGCTTAGCTGAATTTGGATTGTTCGCTTCGTGACTATGTGTCTCGGGCACTAGTCTTACCAAGATTGACGGTTTTCAGGTGTGTAGGTGTATATATAGACATTAGGTTGGTTCTGATTGGCGGTTGTGTTATGGAGGTGAAAAACGTGGTGTGTTCTGCTATTTGTCGACGAAAACTGTGACCATTTGTTTACAACAAATTCGATCCTCGGTAACGAATATTTTATGATCCCGAGTGTTTTTGGGACCTATTGTCTGAGTGTCGCGCTGGTGCGACCACGGGGGGTATATTGCGGTCTGCCGAACGTCGGCACCTCGGTCTGGCGGCCAAATGTGACTAAGTTGTTTATTGTTATAATCCGCCGAACCGAGACTTCGTTGCGTCCTAATCAGGTCGTAACACAGTAGTCGACACGTATTTCTTTATATCGACAATCGTTCACAATAAGGGGGTAAAAATCGCTACTAACTTAACGACATCTAGTCTAATATCTCGAAAATTATTTAAGATAGAGAAATAGTGCAAATGGACGAATTTTCTATTTTCCAACAACAAATTAGAAAAATAAATAACTTTGACCAAATAGAGCAAAGGTTCGATAAGAGTTCCAAAGTCGGACCGCTGTGTAACAGCTACGAAAAAGGTTTCTCAAACTCTTTGTATTTTACCGACGGACGCAGAAAGAGACAGTAGACAAAGAAGAGAGAGGTATTGAAAGTCGAGCCAGTTCTAAAATATCAAACACCTACATATCGGTGAGACAACAATAATACAAAAGAAAAACTTTTTTGTTTTTTGTGTTTTGCTGATAAAAATTTTACTAACATATCCATTTCTTTTTTCTGATTAAAATGAGACCAAACACGGTATAATTCGGTGTATATTTAGTGACTTAATAAGAAATTCCACACATGCATATGACATGCACACATAATTACGCCCTTCCTATAAATAATTAATACATATTTACATACATCCACACTTTATTATGTCTTTACTGTGTCTATTAAATATAAGACACCTAAAAAAGATTACATATAAGGATTTATAAAACATGCAACCCGACGTTGCATTGCTTTAAAAATAAGAATATTGTTCGCGAAGGGTCTGGCCACGGAGTGGGGAAGACGATGGTCTTCTGGTAAGAGGACTGTGAGGGACAACAAATTGATACCCCAGAACCTTCAACACATACGAACCTTTTATTAGTAAAATTTTTAACGTATTAGTAAATTATAATTGTTCGCAACTGCTTGCGAACTGCATGTACCCGAGTAGTGTAAACTTTAGTATAACAACTCCTGTGTGTATTCTTATGTGTCGTTTAAACTCGTCAGAGATCAAATTTCGTTTCTTCCTATCCGATAATTGACTAAAGGCAATGCCGCTTACGAACAGTTATCGTACAGAAGAGTGTCCCATTCGAGAATAACCGGATAGATTCAGTTCTAGTTCTGGTTAACGATTACCTTTTGGCACAGCTAAGAGAAATGGTGTTACATTCCGTGATGTAAACAGTGAAATGAACGTAGCGGGTAAAGGAAGATTCACAAGCCCAATCGACACAACCAAGTTTTGTAACAATATCGTGTTTTGTATCATTTTAATCAGGAAAATCTCACCAATATTTTGATGAAATTTTTATTAACGAAAAATTGAAAATAACAAACTTTTGTAGTTTTGTTAGTATTGTCTCACTGACATGGCGACGCCGAAAGCGATAAAGAGATACCGCGGCCGTGTCACATTAGTCGCTTGTCTGGTTCAATGGTGGTCCCCCCTTGTGGTGGGGATAGACCATGAACCGTTCGCGTACAGATCCCAAAGAACTCTTATAGAACTTTTACTGTATGTTTATTATCCTCATCTTCGAAGGCGATTTTCACCCCTTCATAGTGAACCATTGCCAATAAAAAAAAATACGTGTCAGATATCTTTTTCAGTACCACAATATACCACAGTTTCACCAATATCGGTGATTTTCACCTGAGAATCTTCCCTCGTTAGAAAACTTCAGCACCTACGATCAAAGGAATCGCGAAAAAGTGTCGCAAGCGATTCTAGGCTCGCTCGAAACGTGTTCCAGCGGTTCTCGCCTAATTATGCTAATAATAAGCGGGTCTTGATGCAACGATTAGCCGTTTAATCGTGGGAACGATGACGAAAATGGCCGAAAAGCTCGCGATAAAGCGTGTTTGTCGAGCGGACACGGCTTGCGCTGCGATTGCCGCGTAACGTCGATTCCGCTCACGTTTATCGGATTATGCGGTCTGGATGGCGTACAGCAGGAAAAAGCAGCCGCACACGTTGTACATGAATTCACTCTGCCGATCCTGCGAACACGTTTTACAACTCCGGTTATTTAATTACCGCGGACGCTTCGTTAGCGCGGCAACTCTCTCCGGACGCGGAAAAATCTGCAATAAAGGCGGCTTCGTTTATTGTTATTCTATTAACCGTTTCACGGAAACTGTCTCGTGACCGGTGCAATATAATATCCAGCCATTTATACGTCCGCGTTGATAATGTTGTTCCGCGTTACCTCTCTATCTCTCTTTCAACGCGTTCGTTTAATCTCAAAAGTGATTCTCCTCTTCATCCAGTTAACTTTACGTTTGCTCTGTCCGCCAATTTATCGTTCAAATCACCTTTTTCTCTACCTACTTCGTACCTTTTATGTTTAAGTTCCCTGCATATACTCACAGATATTCGTAGGAGAGTTTCGTGGCAGGATAGTAGCTGGCACGAGCACAGAGAAGAGACAACTTTACACTCGCGACGAATAAACACAACTGCCCACTTCCAAGGTTTCCGTCGTTTATAACCCCAGTATGCGTGTTTACGAAATTGGTGGGGAATGGTGTAGTGGGGGTAACGCGTTCTGTTATCGTGCCTCGAACGACAGTTTTTCAAACGTTGACTAATCTCAGTTTACCGAGAAAAGGATGGCTGAATTTAAAGTTTGTTGACAATCGTGTACGATTTAACGTGCCGACGACTGAAACTGAAATCTGGACGAGTGAAGTGTGCGATTCCTGGGTAAAAATATAATTTTATTCTGAAGCGGTTGTTGCGCTGTTTCATGCGAAAATTCGAGAGATCGTGGTTGTAAGTGTTTCTTGACCGTCGGTCGTGGTTGATAGAAAATTTGTGAAATTTTGGTAACGAAAAGTGGGTGCAGCAGGAAGTGACGAGTTGGCGAGTTTCGTAGATCTAGTAGACAAATTTTTCTAAAGGATTAGAAAATTCAAGACACGTGTACAATTACGGAACATTAAAAATTTGCGGAGTGTCGTGTTGTGCACACGGTAAAAAATCGGAAATTACGTTTTCGATAGCGAGCACGCAGCGTCGAATTACGGCGACACTCGAATTCTTCAATTTCCATTCACCGTAAAATTCTATCACTCGAAACGTTATAATGGAAATACCAGCTAGCTCTACGATTAACGAAGTAAATTAACTGTTTAAAGCAACGTAGGTTAAGCCGCCGGCTATGAAATATTTCTCGCGCCGAATCGTTCATTGTTCGGGAAAACTCAGCGGAAAATGAACTTAAACAGAGGGCTCGCATTTAATCAATGTTACCACGGGCGAGCGATTTCGAAGGGAGAGAGGGAACGAGAGATACTTTTAATCCCCGGCACAGGAATAATTTCTCTCAGCCGGTGGACGTTAATGTTTGTTTCTCGTCGCTTCGCTAGCTGTCCACTGGACTACTAACGGACCTCTCGCAGTTGACATTTTTCTCAAGGGAGAAAGAAAGAGAGAGGAACGGTGCATGCAATTTCTCCACGGCTGTACGAAGAGCGATAACACGTTACTAATTCATTTTTAATCCTTGACGCTTTGTGCAGACCGTTTACTCCGCGCTTGCTATAGTGTAACGAACAAAGAACACCGACGTTCCCTTCGTTATTCATCTCTCAGAGCAACCCTTTCCGTTTCTGACCTCTCTTTCGCCAGATAACATTCTGTTCGCACCTGAAATATTCAGCTTTCTAACCTCTGATTGCACTTAAGAGTCTGTTTCGAAAATGATTTAACGTAATTACGATTTGTTGCGTCGTGGACTTTGAGCAAGTCTTATGACCAGGAGTTCTGGCGCAGGTTGATGATAGTTCTCGCTGGTTCGAGGTGTATTGAAACTTGGTCGTTGGGTTAGATGTTTTTCTTTCGGTTCGTTGATGTAGATGTTTGATAGATGTTTAATTGAAATTTCGGTTATTCTCCTTTTTGACGATGTGTCTCGTACACTCGTTTCACTGTGATTGTCGGCTTTCAGGTGTGTAGATGTATATATAGGCATTAGGTTGGTTCTGATTGGTGGTTGTGTTATGGAGGTGGAAAACGTGGCGTGTTCGGCTATTGGTCGACGAAAACTGTGACCTTTTGGGAGACCGAATTTCTTGTAAACGAATGTTTTTGGTCCCGAGTCCACGGGGGGTATATTGCGGTCTTCCGAACGTCGGCACATCGGTCTGGCAGCCAAATGTGACTAAGTGGCTTATTACTATAATCCGCCGAACCGAGACTTCGTTGTGTCCTCATCAGGTCGCAACACGATTAGAAGTTAGAGGGAAATTTGTAGGGTAGAATATTCCGAAGAATTGTTCCGCGAATTACAAATGCGTAGGAAATATAATTCATCGTCGACTCGAGGGTTCTCGCGAATGTTATCACGTCCCGTAACTGATAAGCTGCGTCGGATAAGATGAATGGCAATGTCGAGATAATATCCGAAGCCCGTTAGACCGGTCATTTATCAAACTCTTCGTACACTTATTGTCAGAGACGGCGGGACTATGAACCGATACCGCCGGTAATCGGTACGAGAATGAATTTTCCACGTGCAATTTTAAATTACTCCCTGCAGATTATTCTGAGTAATTGGCGCAACGTGTCGGAACCGTCATTTTTAATAAACCCTCCTGTATCCCTCGCGATGGATTGATTTAATTACTTTTTAATAACGCCCGCGCGTTTTTCTCCTATTTTAATTTGTTAATCCTTTGCGGACGGAGCGGTTTCAAGCAGAGCCGATGCAACGATAGTCGCTGGAAATTATCAGCTCACTTTCCTCGTGGAACTGCACGTTATATCGAGATAACGATTAATTATTCGACAGAGAGCTGCGTCGTTGTTGTAATTTTTGGTTGCGTATATTTTAAGAATTGTAAATTAAAGATATTGTATTTCTAGAAATTGTTATACGTGTCCTAATAATGATATTGCGGATACTTTCCTGAAAGGCATCGAGAGATTAATCCCCCACTCTAAAAATCTTATAAATTATAAAAACTTCAATCTTCCTTATTTATCACAAACTCCAGACAATTTTTCACTCGTAATAAATAACGAATAAGAAAAAGAAGATTCTGATTACAACCACGATTCACACTCCACCTTTGTCGCCGCTCGCAACAAGGTGCAAATAAAAATCGCCAGCGACGTCGAAGCTCGTTAGAAAATTGCATTGCGCGTAACTTTTCGCCTCGGCGATGTAACGCGATCGGAGTTAATTTCACACGAACTCCGCGAACGTTCTCCAGGCTCGAATTAACGCCGTTACTTCCTGAACTCGCCGGATAGAAGCGACGTTTTAATTAATCTTTACCAAGGAAAAAATGTTCCCTGGTCTACGCGCAGCTTCCATTTACGCCATTACTCTCGAGAGTACACGCTTCTACAAGCGTAGACGTCGAATCAGCGTCCTTCCGTAGCGGAATCCGCGGCTGGAACGTCAAACAGAGGCGCACAGACACACGCGCGCGCGCACGTTAGCTTTCTCTCAAAGACAGCACTCGGAGGACATCCAGAAGGTGGGTAATTCATTCAAAGGAGCCGAATATCGCGCGAGAGAGAAAGCATTAGCCGTTCGATGGCGAATATGCATCGTCTCTATGTACATACCGGCAATTTAGGTTCGCCGGCTGACGGTCGACTGGATCTCTCGTGGAAGATGACGTCGCCTAGCCCCATTTACGTCTTCCATTCGCTTTTTGAGCCGCGCCACGGTTCGCGTGACCCGTTGAAAAGCATTGTAAAGGGGAATCCTGGCCCCGGCCAGATACGATTCTATTCTCGTAGAAAATCGTTTCGCGTCGCGCACGACGTGATTGTCCACGCTCATTGTGCCACACCGAGGACGATCGGCAAATAAAACTACCTGTGTGTCCCTCTGCAACGACTCTCGTTCTTGATTCCGATCGGCGAGTCCCTCTGTGACGAGGGAATTTCGTTTGACGGAGGTGCAACCTGCGCAATCGTGAACGACGAGAAATTCGAGTCTCTCTGCGCTCTGTTTGATATTAGATTGACAGGGGGTTCGGGAAATCGTAGTGGAAAAGTAGTGAGATATGTTATCTCAAGAATATCCCGTTTCATCGAGAACGCTCCCCGTCTCACGTCGTCCAATTTAATCTCATAATTTCGCAAACACACTCGATAAATTGCGGTACGACAGAAAAATGCAAAGATTAAAAAAACCATTTTTTTCGTTCAACTTGAAATTTGATTATTTCACAGTCGTTGGTTCGAACGAGGGAAATTTGCCTCGCGAAAAGGTGCGCTTGAACGTGTTAGCAAACCGGATACCCCGCATCTTGACATCAATCACCGGCAAACAGTGCGTACCTATGTTTGTTAATGTGCTTTACGTGTACGCTACACTTGTATCCGACTATTAATTATAACTGTCATTGTCAAAATCCAATTCGCATATTGTAGCGGGCTGGTATGATACACGGAACCAGGGGCGGTAGTCGGTCGGAATTGCAGTTTCTATGCGACACTAACGAGCCGCATTAGGCCGTGCTCTGAAAGTGATCGATCGCGAAGTGATGCACCGGAATGAGAAGAGAGTGGCGCGCGCGTTGCATTGCAAATCGCAATCAGCGGCATCGGCCAGGATCGCCGAGTGCGCAACGGAGAAACACAGCAAGGAGAGAAACGTTCGCGTGTGTGTGTGCGTGTGTTAGAGAGTTAGAGAGAGAGAGAGAGAGATGGTACGAATGCATCTGCGTTTTGGCCCGCGTAGAATGGGAAGAAACGAAGTCGAGTAATCCCACTAATGTTCCTGTTAGGATCGCATCTACGGCTGGTCACGACCCAGATGCGTTTCTGGCATTCTCTTAAACGCAATAATGCATTTCCTGACCGAGCCGATGCGGTCGGATCCTTGCATCTCTCATAATGCATCCATTGTCGAACGAAGAAAGGGAATGCAGCCTGTCGAAATGGACGTGAATTAACGATTCACCCTTTCCCTCTTACTCCTGCGCTAGCCGCGGATTTTCCATCCCCTGTCCCCCGTGTTCGATCATTACCGAAGCTCGGCTAACCGTTCTCCCCGAGCTGGAAGCGATTTCGTGGCGAAACGAAAATATGAATAATCGCCGGGTGACTTATAGATCTTTAACGCGCACGTTCCATGAATTATTCAACGGTTGGTTTTCTCTGAACATCGTGCTTTTCGACGAATTGCAAGCGTCGCTAAACTGACGTAGATGATCGAAGGATGAAAAATTCATTTGAATGATTCGAGCAAGAGAGGAGAACGTGTGAGATGTTCGAGTGTTGGTAAATGATTACGAGAGAAGAGGAAGAAACGGGGGATAATTCGATAGTTTAGGAACTGTTCCGTTTCGTTTCGTACGTTCTAAATAAGAATCGCGGAGAGGAAAGTTAGCGAAGGAACGTCTCTCTACGAACGGATGACAAAAGCGCGGTGGAAATAAGTGATCGTTGTTTCTAGCTTTCTCGTACCACCGAACCCGTAATCCCTTCAAGACGTCGTCGTCCCTCTGTTGATCTCGTTCGGCGGGCGAACAAAGAATATACTCCCGAGCGATTACGTATGGTCCCGTGCAGCTTGGAAAACACGCGGGGAGAACGCTGAAGGATCACTTCTGAGAATTGCGACTCTTGAAACAACAAGCCACGAGAAAAACAACCATTACCGTTGAATTGTTCCGTTTTGCTCGAAGCAAACAGCTCGGGATACGAAAAAAAAAAAAAATAAAGAAAGAAAGAAAAATATTAGAAATTTATTAAAATCACACAAGAAATTCTGTGAATCTGCTGGTTTCAAAATTCCGGGAAATCTTGCTTTCGCGAGTTGTGGATCGTTTTATCGTCGATAATCTTCGTCGTTTAGATTTAGAGCTGAAGAGAGAGAGAGAGAGAGAAAGAGCGCGTTGGCATGTGGATCACGATTAATTTGACGTGCTTGCAGAGCAGCGTAAGTACAGGCAATTAGCCGGAGCTTCGGTGTATAAGTTTAACGGGGCGTTTTGTTCCTTCTCTCTACGGTGGTTTCTCAACCTCTAAATTTCTCTCTGTTTCCGGCTTAATTTATATCGCTCGCTAACTACCCGGCCGTCGAGAAAAATGCGCGCTGAATGCGTGGCGATAAAGCAAAACGAAGAGTGAAGAGGCCGCGTAGCACGACGGAGAAAACAGATTCCACGGGGTGGCTGAGGACAAAGGGAGAAGGAAGGAGGAACGAATGGAAGGAAACTGCGAGGCTCACGGTAGAAAATTTCGTAATAAAGCGATTTTACGCAGAGTACATTGTTGTTTCAGATTAAAATTTCTCGTTGCGTGTACCAATTTCTCTCTCGCTCTCTCTTTATGAAGCTTAACGAGATACGGGATAACATTATTCTGTCAGAGCGCCAGCTGTTGTTTGGAAATTAAGCTCTAGGCAATTTAATATTTTCGAACAAGAAGCTTTCGTTTCTTTTGCGCTGCTTTTTATAATGGCTATTTCGGCGAGTTCGTCGTCTAATACGTTCCTGATCCACTATCCCACCGTGTCCAGATAATTCCACGGTCGGATCGCACACTTTCTGCCGCTGTATCACCGATGATTTTCAAATCTAACATTTTTGTGAGATATTCAGTGGTAAAATATTGAAAAATCGAGTAAACTACCTTAAATTATGTCGTGATCTGTGTAAAAAAATTATTTAACCTCATAATTTTATCTTCGCTATAGCTATTTTCAGTCGACGACCGATCAATCTGACGAATTCAGTCTCGCTACGAGAAAATAGACATATTAAACAATTTCTAAATACAGAATTTACAGAGACAATAACGTTCGGCAGCAAAATGGACGCGCCATAATTGTTTCAACATGAAAACAAAACGTCAAATTTAGCGCGAATAGAGAAAATATACGGTACGAATTGGGACGCTCGCCGGCGTTGATAATAGCAAATAGGCGAATAAAAATAGAGATGCATTTTACGAGAGTCGGTTCAAATCGTTGCGAATATATCTTACGCGGAACGATGAGAGATATTCGCGTTAATGCGCGCATGGAAATCTCCTTCCTTCTCTCTTCTTTTTTTTTTTTTCCTTTACTTCTCTCCAGCGTACGAAGTAGTTTCTCCCGTAGCCGGTATAAATTAACATCGAACCTGCTTTTGACGTTCACTGCTCCCCGTCTCCGTTTTTTTCCCTTGCGCCGCTTTTCCTCTCTGTCTCGTAGGCGAATCAGGATAACGAGATTTCTACCTGTGAGCCCCGTTTTCATTCGCTAAGTACTCCTCGCCAGCTCGTTACCGAATGATACCGGATAATAAATAATTAAAAACAGATAGTCGGAGCGCGTCTACCGTTCGTTACCAGCGCGAAATTGCCGACGATTTTTTCTTCGGGGGAGAAAACCAGCTTCAATTCAGGCGCGCCTGCGTTGACAATCGAACGCGACACGATCGACGTGTAGTTGATCCCCGAATATTCATACTCACGCGAATAAACGATTCGTTAGCTGATCAATCTCGATTTATTAATACAGGGATGCTCGGTTGAAATTCCGCGTAATATCGTTTCACACCTTACTTTAATACCAGGCACGCGTATCGGAGCA
Source organism: Habropoda laboriosa (assembly GCF_001263275.1). Lineage (NCBI taxonomy): Eukaryota > Metazoa > Arthropoda > Insecta > Hymenoptera > Apidae > Habropoda > Habropoda laboriosa. The sequence goes on along the minus strand of NW_017100279.1, from coordinate 938,990 downwards.
TTATTTGCACAATCTTGATTATAATTTGCGAATAATATCGGGTTGATTAAAACTCGTCGAGCATTCACGTATCATTTTCTACGTGGACTGAAATTTCACTCACGTCGAGTTTCTTCTTCGCTACTCTTACACACCTCTCCCCTAATAATTCCGTCTTGAAAGCAACACCAGAGACTCACGCGTAAGTTTCATTCTCTTCCCCTTGGTGTTTACCGGAACACTTCGATCGTCGTTCCACGAGATGGACAAAAGCAAGCAGCTCCTTCGCTTGTTGTTTCAGCGACAAAGTTTCGAGCTCCTTTACGGCTCCTATCCTTTGATGCATAGTATCACTCGATGGCAAAACATTCTGTTCAAAGTATCTCGCGGAACTAACGAAATATCGGTTGAATACTGCATAACGTTCTTTCGTTATCTCGTAAAAACAGAGTCAATCGATATCCGAGTGTATCTAGTTCTTCTTCAATCTGCAATTAACGACACTTTCTTTGCTCGGGACATTCGATCAGCGAGCGTAAGGAATTCCTTTTTCGAGCACAGAGTAAATATCCTAAATCGTGGATCTTTCTCTCTCTCTCTTGCTTTTTCGTCCCTTTCGTCCCTTTTCACTCGTCTCTTGTCCATAGCCTCGCGAGAGAAGTCGGCTCTCTCGCACACACACACACACACAGGCAGATAATAAACTCGAAACAATACGACAAGCGACGTTCCTGCACGACACGAACATGCTTTCAGCTTTAAAGCACGATACCGCCGAGTCGCCACTCGCCCCGCCGCGAGGAAAACTATTTCATAACTGGGTCGAGCAAGTAGGTGGACCATGGGTACATGCTAGCTGCCGGATAAAAGGGTGCGTCGTGGAAAAAAGACGGTCCGTGTAGAAACGGCTTCTCCAGGTTTTCTCTTTGCCTCCTTTTACCTGGACCCCTCAGAAGGAAATTACACATCGAGCGAGGGTGGTTAACGATCTTCTTTTTCCACGCTGGAGTTTAAAAAAATCGTAACTTTTCATTTTGAAGTTAGGTCGGAACGAGAAATTCACCCGGCGGCCACTGTTCTCTTTCGTTTAAATGGAAAGTTATTCGAAAATTTTTCTAGTCGAGTTTCCACAGTCAAACGGGGTAATTCTCTGTCGCGTTAATATTTTATGCTCGTACGGTTGTAATAGTTTGGAAATTACGCAGACGGGGAATTTATTAAAAGTTCGGTAGAACGGTTTAATTGCGGAAAAGAAAATTCTAATCCCCGACTATGTTAGAATGGTTTAAAAAGAAAAAAGAAAATTCCAATCCTCGACTATATTAGGAATGCTTTAAAAACGAAAATCTGAATCTTCAAATATGTTAGAAATGGCTTAAAAATGAAAAAGAAAATTCTAATCCTCGACTATGTTAAAATGGTTCAAAACCGAAACGAAAATTCTAATTCTCCGCTATGTTAGAACGGTTTAAACGCGTTCTTTGGTATGAGCGCGACGTTATACGGAAAATTTCGTATTCGAACGGGATAATTCTCCGCCAGGCCAATTACTTCTGAATACACGTGGAATTAACTTCCTCTAATTGATATTCGACGAGCGCTTGCCGCAAATTACGCATATTTCTGTCACGAACTAGGCGTCGCGTCCCGAACTCCGCTCGGTTGATCTTTAATGCGAATTCGCCCCGGTGATACGGCACTATTCAAATCGTCGACGACGGAAGTAGGAGGTAAGAGGAACGGTTACCTATGGAGCAGACGCGCTTCCCCCGTTCCCAGTGAAACAATGAGGGGTGCTCGACAAAGGCGGCAACAAACTCGACAACTCATGCCGTCACGATGTCGCCGTGTCCAACAGATGAGGAATACCGATAAAAGACGATTCGTTGGGAAACGCTTCGCCGAGTCGCGCTTTTATGGCGCGTCAACAATGCCTGTGAAAGCCCGGTGTGGCTCGTTTCTCATTGTTTCATCGGAACAAACTGCGACAGGGGGTTCTTAATAATCGTAACTCTCTCCAATAGCCACTTTAACGTTTTCTCTTTTCTTCCTTTCTTCCTTTTTTTTTTCTTTTTTTACACAAACTGATAAATTCAAGAGGTATTACTTTTCTTCTTCGGGTCAAGTAAACGTAACTTTGTACATTTCCGAGCGTACGTGAGAAGAAGTTGGCGTGAATTTTTGCGCAACGTTATTAATAATCGAGTTTGAAACAGCTATTTTCAGCGAAATTGAACCGACGCGACGCGGCCTTTCTCACCGTGGACTCGCCTTTTTCTTCCTTTCTTTTATAGGCAAATAAAAGTTCTGTCTTTCTTTGCTCCACACGCCATCCATGTAAACGACCTACTTTGATTTTGGTTAGCCGTACCTTCGCGCACAGTGGCAAAAGCACAGTAGGGGAGACTGTAAACCTACGCCTCGTAAATTCGAAAACTTCCAACCGAGTGTCCGGGCCCGCTAACGTTCTTCGATTCTTTAACAATATGACCCCGGCATATTGCAAAAGTAGCGGGGAACTTCTTAAAGTGCTCCTCGGGAAATCGTAATCGTTCTTCGGAACTACGGGGCCCGAGATTAGGGCGAAGCATTCCACCACCGAGGCAAGATTACCCGTCGTTATTTCTCGCTGTTCCCTCGAATCGCGACAAAATAATCGACAAATTGAAACTTTCACAGCAATCACTCGTCCCCGTTCACCAAGAAATCATTCTTCAATTTTACGAACAATACAAACAAAACAAAAGGAATATCATGCCTCGTAAAAGTATTATAAAATCAATCTTTCTTCTAAAACTTCCGTTTACTTTTTTCTTTCTCTATGTGTACAACATGCACGATACGAATAAGAAAAACTTGCAGGAAAAGTGGTTAAAAATTGTCTGGAAGAACACAGGATGGAGAAGTGAATGGAAGAAATTAAGCTACGCGAAAGTTTACGAGCCGAAGCAGTTACATCGAGAGTGAGAGACGAACGGATGATACTACCTTCTTTTGCCTGCACGTATCCGTGCACCTCGCAGTAACTTCCGGCGGAACCGGCGGCGCCAGGCGTGTCCAAAGTGAACAGTGTGTTCGCCGACGAGCTGACCGCGTCGTCTGGCGTCTGCAGACTGGTGGTCTGCGACGGCGTGCGCTGCTGGTGACGGGGATGATGATGTAGATGATGTTGCTGCTGTTGCTGTTGCAGCTGCTGTTGTTGTTGCTGCTGCTGCTGCAGTTGTTGCTGCTGCTGCTGCTGAGCCGCGAGAGTCTCGTCGTGTCGACATTTCGAGCAACGACGCATCTCCGAGCGAACACGCAACAGCCATACCAAGCCGAACAGTGCCATAGCAATCTCGAGTCTCGGTGACCTCGATGGGTGCTTCATGCTCGCTGAGTCAAGGTCATCGAGGCTCCAGGAGCCAACGCGATGCATAGCACTGAAATATCTGCGAACGAGCCCTTTCTTTCCCTCTTAATCGCAAGTGTACACCCTGATTATTAGGATGAACGTGGCTTTTTTCCCTTATTTTTCGCACCCTGTATCGATTTAGATTCCGTGTACGGGTAAATTGGGACTTTTTCGAAGTTCAGAAATATTGCAGATTGATTCAGATTAGTTAAGTTCGAAGAATTTTCTCTTTCGGATACTTAATTCCAAATTTTTTTTTTTTTTTTTTTTTTTGGTTAGTTTGTTATTTCTTCATCTGATTCTTGCAAAATTCGAATGTCAACGTTGGCAAGATTTTTTGCGAGCTAGTTTATTCCTCCGGTAGTCTCTGCTCCTCGAACGTCGTTATTTCTCTCTCAGTTTCTCCCTTCGAAGACAAACAACCGTTCGTAGGAATTGTCCGAGTGCAATTTTTAACCGGAGACTCGCTCGCATCAAGGTTTCTCTCGCAGCTAATGGAACCTATCCGCCGCAAATTCTTCGTCGCTTTACCTCCATTCTTCTCTCGGATCACCCAAGTATCAAAGTAATCCTACTTCGTCCCCATTTCAGGGTTGAAACGGTGCCCGCGTTTCCATCGATTCGATACCTAGCCGCTCGCTCCCAGCTGAACCAACACGCTCGTCCTGCGAATTTGTCCAGATGGAGGATCCTGAACAGCGTCCTGCCCTTCGTCTGTCTTCCACATTTTTCACCGACAAAGGGACCAAGCGAGATTCGTCAGGATTTCGAGATCGAACCGCTTTCTCGTTCGAAACGCACGATCACGTTTCTGGATCAGATGAAAAAAAGAAGAACTGGCTTACTTCACTTTACCGCACGGAGGCAATAAGATCCAAATCTCGAACAGCAGAGTTCACCGATCGAAGATCCTAGAGGATGGTTTTCTTCCAAAATCGAAGGCACGTTTGTCGGGAACACTCCAAGGACCCGATAATTCTCCGATCTTCCGTTCGGCACACGTCTTCATTAACAAGTTGGACCGATTCGAAATCGAGGTGTAGATCCGCCGCGAGCGACGTTAACGATCGAACGAAGTCTGCGACGTTTTGGTCGGGCAATTCTCTGTTCGTGGCAAACGATTACAGCTAACGAAGCCAGGAGGATAGAGGGCACGCTCTACCGGTCACGCTTGGTCCCGCTGAACGGTTCACTTGGAAAAGTAGGAAAGATTCGCTGGAGGTCCGTACTGCCGGTGGGTAGCAACTTCGTCGAAAGTTTCCAACGAATCGACCAGAGAGAAGAGGAGAGCAGCGGTATCGTTGCTCCGTCCAGGAAGTTTCTCGTCCACTTTCCGTGGACCATGTCGCGACTAGCTGGTCTAACCACTGTTGCCCTACAGCCGTTTCAATCTCTGCGTCTGTTTTCCCGCGGCGATCCTCCTGTGCGACCCATCGAGTTGCGCGAGCCTCGCGTCTTTTCAAAGGCGGACCCCTGGAACGACGCTCCACTCCCATGGAGACGCCACTTCCGGCCAGCGTGTGCTCGTTTCACTTGATACGCATGAGCGGACAAGGCTTCTTTTCGCCGGTGACAGGTCGAACGTTGATCCTCGACGATAACGCGATGCCGCCCGGAGACGCTGCGAACAGCTTCCAAAGAGGTTTTGCGCCCGTCGAAACCACTGGACGGGAACGCTCGATAACTGATGGGACTCCTTTTATCCGGGACCACCAGACTTACTCGTTCATTCTTTCTATTTTTCTCTCTATCTCTCCTTTCCTTCCTTTCTCTCTCTCTCTCTCCTTTCGTTGGATGAATTCTATTAGGAGCTTCTCCGATGGTTCCTTTCTTGTGTTGGCCTGCAAAAGTCACGGAGGAGGATGGCATCGAGCCTGGCGAAAGATATTCGACCGACAAAAGGAAACACATTCGAATACGTTCCATGTTTTTTCCTTTATGTTTCTCGTTATTTTTTTTAATTCGTCGAGATTCTGATACGTCAGAGGAGGAGGATCTTTCCGTGTTCGTCCGATACGGTAGCCGCGCCTAATAACCCCGGCGTTTGATACGGCGAAACGAGATCCCAGGTTCGCGGAAATGGAAGTTCGATTCCGTTTTGTTCACAGGCAAAATATTCCGATATCTCTGTCTCATATTCCGGCCGCGATACTCTCGCTGATTTTATCTCGCTCTCCGTATTTATATTACACGTATTAAAATTGTGTATATACATATATATATATACACCGTTAGATTCCTTTGCTCTATTACTCCACGAAGAACTATTTCGAATACCGCGTCACGATGAATTTCGGAATTTACAGCAATTAACTACTCTCCGAGCAAACTATTCGCGACCACTTTGATTCAATCCCGTTGTCCAATTTAACTTTGCCCAACGAAACAATGGCATTTTCTTCCATCTTCCGTTTCGCCAAAGACTCCGCGAACTTCCAAAGAGAACTCTGTTCGATTTTGTTATTAGGCGGTTGAGTATCCTCGTTTCGCCGTGGAGGCAAGAATAAAGTTTGATCGAAAGTGAATTACTCGCGTTTCGTAAGGTGCGCGAATATAAACGCGAGATACAGGAATATGAAACCGAACGAGAATTCCGCGGATCGACTCGAGAACGTCGTCGAGTTCGAGAAAAAGAGAGAGAGATATAGAGACAGACGTAGAGATAGGGTTGTAAATTGTGACTGAGGGAGATCTCGAGGCAACGGCGTAGTGGAAAACACTTGTACGTTCTTCGAGTACTGACTGCTGGCGCTTCTCGTCACCGCGACGCAACAAGATGCTCGTATCTGTCACGTACAAGTAACAATTAAAACTTGAATCTTCGGCTCTAGGGGTTGCTTGTTAACGATGTTTCACCGTTTTCGAACAGCGCGACGTCGACGACGCGCTCCGCGGAAATTTTACGCGACGATGTTTTTCAGGGAACAGGTGGAAAGTTGGAGATGTTCTCGACTACGAACGACACCTGTCAAACTTTTCCAAGCTTCACGTTCGATCTAGAATGTCGTTTATTTTGTATTTCACGACTACGGGGGCTCAGTCTCAATCCTTCTAATTTTTATTTTCCAATCGTATTCCAAAATGATTCCAATGTTTTTTTTTACCCTACATAGTACAACAGGCATTTTTTTGCGAAGAAGCCTCGCTACGGAAATACAGCTGTCGTTTTATCTCGCAGATTCTGCAAATGGATCGTCTAAATCAATTTTCTCAGCGCCAACCAACAGAAACGAAACTGCAGACTGGTAAATGGTCGTACAAGATCGATCGAATAAAACAATGAATCGTGGACGAAAAAAAAAAACGTCTAAATGGGTATCGATATGGGAGGCCAGTTAATACCGGAACGAGGAGGCATATCCTTTCGAACGAGAGCGTTCAATTGAACGACGCGCGGAGCTTTTTGTCCGCTCTAGGCACATGCCATCAAACGCATCGCGTGTGGATAAATAAACCGCGAACGAACGCGATTATAACGGGGCTGAAATATTGCAGCTGGCTGCACGCGTCACGCTGCCGCAGTAAATCACGGCGATTGCGAACCGCGAAATAATGCATCGGCCCGATGAATGGACGTTAGGGGCCGAGGAATCGTCCGACAAACCGCCGACGCGATGAACAATTCGATTGAAACGGTCTGTGATGCGCGATTAACGCGACGATGCTCGCGGTACCAGCCTATCCTCCGTGATTCTTTCTTGTAATAGCACATGTTCCCGGCGTAATTCATGCGAAAGTGCGTTTCGATGCAATTAAGGAAAGCTGAGTGAACATCGTTCTGTGGAGATTGATCTGTCCACCGTGAAGTGTTCAACGATGGTCCAAGATTGTGGAGGAAAAGTTGCGGTGTTTCTATTTCTTGTATTTTGCGATTCTTGATTTGTTTTTATGGCTAGATTAATTTCATCTTTGTTCGTTTCGAGAGTGAGAATTTTGTCTCGGTGGGAGAATCGAAGTGAAAAATTATGCGACAAGGGAACATTGTGGAGTGATAATCACAGATACTGATGAAACTTTGGTATATGGTAGTGTTCAAAGGAATATGTGACACGAATTTTTTTATCAGCTATCGAGCACGTTGAAGGAGTGAAAATCGCCCTATTGTTGTTTCAAATATCTGAAGATTTCCTCAAATTATCTTCCCAATTTCCTAAATTACCTAGACACAGTCGAAAATCCTCCAAATCATAAAATCGAGGCCACAGAGTCGCGCGATATTCGAAATTTACAAAAACATCACCACTAGCCTGTGAATCATTGTCTGTCGAACCGAACGAACTTTCGCCATTCAGACTCGTCTAAAAAGCTGCGCAGCGAGTAAAACGACCGACGAATACGTGGGAAAATGCATGACGCTGCACGTCATAATGGTTCTCGTAGCAACAACCCCCGGTGAACCTGTTTTCCTGCCGCGAAGTTGAAAACAGGGAAACGGAACGAACGAAGTCGGGGCGGCGCCTGAAGTTCACGGATGAAATTAGCGGAAAAGCCAGGGGGAGTGAAACGGCGAAACGAAACGCGTGGCGAGTCGAGTCGAGTCGGTTCAGCGCAATTAAACGCGACGCAAGGTCGGGCGAGCGAGTTGTTTCGCGCAATTGTACGCCGCGCGCGACCACCGCCGCCTCCCTGAACACACGGGGTTACACGGCCGGAATTTATTTCGATTCCGCGCAGCGCAAAGTATCCGCGACTTCGTCCGCGATGCATGAAAATTTATGATATTCTCGTTCGGTCGGTCGGCCGTTCGCGCGAGAAATTTATTCGGTGCGCGTTATTTAAAAACGTGGCTCAACGGCACGGAACGGCTCGGTTCTCGTATGCGTCGGTCGTAAAAAAAAATAAAAGAAAAAAGAGAAAAAACGATATTAAAATATTATCGCGGATTCGCGTTCTGTGTCATCGTATATTCAATCCAGAGAAGGCGAGTGTGTGTGGAAGAGGTACCGACGAATCCGGTGGGAAAAACGCGGAAAAATCCCTGATAAATCAATACCTCTAGAAAAGTACGCCTCTTTCAATTTCCATCGATCGGTCTGAAATTTTTTCAGTTTGTTCCTTTTGGAAGAGATTTCGGTTGAACGAGGAGCCTCGAGAACGTCAGTTGTACGTGGAATTTGGCGAGGATAAACGAGGAATTCGACGAACCTGTCTCTGCACAGCGGAATTATTATATTCGAATAGCGGCACATTAGATATGACTAGGATATTGTTACGATGGAACAGCGATACCTTAGGGGTTTCTATAATCACCCGAAGAATGTTTCCTATAAATCGCGAATGTCGATTGCAGAAATTCCCCGGTATTGGCGCAATCCTCTCAACCAACAGCGATGTACACGTAGGCAATAATCGAAAGACCACACCCCTATGAAAATTCGCGATTCATTTGCTCGAATAACGAACAATTTTACCTATTTCAACGTTTCGATAGTGCATATATCGCTAATGATCTATATTCAACCAATTCGACAATTCTCCAGGCAATTCGGCGAAAAACTAGGCGTGCAACGAAAATGTTAAACGAGAGCGAGGACTTTGGAAAAGGGGGCGACGAGCCTGTAGTGGTGAGCGCGAGGCATTACAAGCGCCACAATTTTTCCGCGGCTCTCGATCGCGGTGACACCGTCGAATTTTCGCCGTGAAATCGACACGAGTCGTTTCTGTCAAAAAACAGCCGGACTGGCGCGCTCGAAACCACTAATAGTGGCGCTCGGTCGCGCGGTTTTTATTTATTTCTGCCTGGTGCATCGATCGGCCGGGAATTAATGCGCCGACACCGCGATGTCACGTTCCGCCAGAAAACACCACCGTCGATTCATGTTTCATGACGGTCTTGCGCCAGCGAGAACCCTTTTCCAGCACGCTCGTTTCATTGTTCACGTATTCGCGTCGCGATTTTTCGCGAGCGAATATCTCTCGGCTAACGAACGCGTTTTCCCTTCGTTTCTACACCATTTCTTACGAATTGAAACTCTCGAGTGCGCGAAAGACGCGTTATTTTCTGTGCACATGAGGAAAGGTAAGTTGGCACTATTCTTTTGTCAGCATGGAAGACGAACGAGGGTGGAAGTATTAGAATAAACGAATCGTTTTGACTCTGAGAGATACCTAGAAAATTTAAATAGTTGCTTTAGCTCTACTTCACTCTATCAGCAAAGTTAAATATTGGTCGTTTTAACGAGAAATTAATTGGTTCGCTCCGTTTAACAGATGCAACGATTACCTATTACTGTAATGTAAATTTTGCATAAATATATTTTGTTCAAATATAAAGGCAATTTGGGAATTAACCGACAGATATTCGTGATCGACACTGGTAAACAGGGGTCGGTGAAAGTTTGAATAAACGCAGTTGGGGTAACTCGATCAGACGCACGACGAAGGCGTACCACCGCCGTGTATATCTGTCAATAATTTAAAAAGTTTCAGCCGCGACGGGAGCAGACTCTCTCTCTATCGCGATGAAAGTTTCTTTTACTGCGCCGGAAGAAAACTGCCCCTTTGGAAACACTCCCTTTGAAAGGGAGCGAGGGAAGTAAATAGAAGGAAAAGAAGTTTTCAATGTGATTCCTTGAGGAATTATTGCCATTAAGTGCCCTTTGCAAGTTCAAATCTCCAAGAATGGAATGTTCCATTGTACGCGTGCGTGTGTGTATATTTCGTAGCCTATCGGGAAATTCTCGTATGCAATCTACACATTTTTCCAAGAATTTATTCACAACCTACTATCGATCTATTTGATCAACTTAAACGATTCTACGTTGCACAGTGCCGTACTTTGTATTCGATTCTCACGCAAGTACTCATCGTGCGTTGTCATGTAACTCAAGTACGAGACTTGAGAAAATCAAGTAAACAGGAGAACGACATCGACGCGGCGCAGAAATAGGCGAACCTCGTCTCCTAATTGAATTTCAGCGATAAAAGACAGAAAGAGTGAGAGAGAGAGAGAGGAGAAAAAAAGGAACGAGGTAGGATCGAAAGAGCGGGAATCGTCTCGCTTCGATTTTCCATGCAAATATTAGCAGTCGTTACTGGCCGCTGTCGGTTTAATTGGTTTTTTGTACGATCGCCAAGCCCGATCGTCGAATTAATTGGTCAGATTCAGACGGAATTAGCGCAGGTAAATCTCGGCGAATAAACGCAAATGAATATCGATAGATTTGTTTACCAGATTTTCCCTAGCCCTGTTAATCGAGAAAGTATCGAAGCTTTAGCCGGCTATCGTGACCACACAGATGTCCTTCCCTTTCCAATTGCTGTTCTGCCGACGAGTGATAGATCTCTGTTGCACTATCTCCTCTCTGATCTTCAATTTCCACGGATAAAACAAATCGTGATCCATAATTTAAGAATTCTAATTCCACAAATATTTTATTTCCATAAATTCCACTTCGTACGAATAAAAGAAATTTTTCGCGATCCGTAATCTAGAAATTCTAATTCCACAAATCCATAATTTCCACTAATTCCACAAATTCACATAAATAACATTAAGATTTGGAAAAGAGCTACGACAAAACAATTCTCCTCTCGAACTTTCAAAAATTGATTTTTCACAGCCAGAACTGTTCCCTTCGTCGAAAGTTTCCCCCGCACTCTTCGAGCTCGAACGCGGCGCGTGAACAAAGTGAAAGCACGCTGATCCATGGGCGTGTAGGCAGATTTCACGGCGCATTGGTTAGCCTTAGAGCATAACGCAAAGTAGATCAGAGAGCTTTGCTTTTGAACTCCGACGATAGTAGGCCGGCCAGCTCTCTGCAAACGTATGCGGGTAGCATCATCTAGAAGCTGCCGTGATTAGGCACGCCGTACCAACGCACGTGAAACAATTCCCTTTGCTATGAACTGACCCGTTAAAAACAGCCTAACGAAATATACTAACTAACCTAACCAAACTGAAGCAATAGTTCGTTTCATTCGTTCAACGCTATGACGCGCTTTTACACTTCTCTCTCCCCTTTGCAAGTTACGCGATTGTTACTCTCGAAATTTTTTGACTCAGCTTCTCTGATGTTGGAAATGATGTTCCGGATGGATTCACTTGGATCGGTTGATGGGTTCAGTTGTACGATGCTTTTGGATTGTTTGAGGGATGTTAGAACTACGGAGAACTTCAGGATAGGAAGCTCGACGGAATTTAGGTTTGCTTCAAATTTAGCTTCCAATTTAATTACAAAAGAGTCGTCTGAAGATATAGAAGTTACCTGTTTTACCTTCTTTTGGGGGGCAAACGACAGAAGAAGGCCGGGTGAAAAATGAAGGAAACGAAGGTTGGAAGAAAAATGAGTAAAATTTCTTCTATATACTCATCTCTCGGGGTTTTCTTCAGTCAATTGGATTTATCAGTGTACCAACGACTTACTTCTTCCCACTTCCGTCTGCTCGGTGAAATGCAATTTTTTAAAAAGGGCGGCCGAAAAAGCGGAGCAATCTTGGGCGTAGCTTTTAAAGAGAAACGCGCAAGCGACGGGACACGGTTCGTTTGAGAAACAGTATGCTCGCTCGAACGCACGGGCCCGGAGGGAAGTTATTTAAATAAAGCCTTAATGCCTCGAAACGCTGGCTGGAGTGCGAAGGATAAAGTTTACGCCGAAAAAGTTTGCCAAAGTTTCTTAGCGCAGACCCCGCCGCCACGGCGGCGAATCTGCAAATATAAAATGGTTTCCAACCTACGAACGAAAGTTAACTTCCCCCCACCCTCTCCCTCTTCCTTCACAGCGAGAAAACCGATGTAAACCGACTTTCCTCCTTGGAACTTGCGCAAAAAGAAAAGACAGAAGCAATTCGGTCGAATTTCCGAGATACATTTCTGCGAACGCCACGCGTCCACGCGCCGAACAATCTTACAACGGTGGATCGCGAAGAAACAAGCAAACAAAAGTAGAAGTCGAGACTACATATACCACATCGCCCTATATTTTCCTTCCTTTTAACGAAACTCTCGTTACAATCGTGACTGCGACACGATTTCATCCGGTAAAAACATTCTATCGACGCTCGTAAACTTTCACGACATCTTCCCCAGAATTTTTCTTATCCGCTCACCATTTTCCCCGGCTTCGCTTTAATTGTTTCGAAGATTCGCGAGTGTCGAGTACTCTCGCCGGCGATATCACTTCTAAAAGAGGCTCGTATCTCTCGCATTAAAAATACAATTCCTATATCCGACCGTCGCGGAATAATCTAATCGTTTCCCCTTGAAAATCAACCGCCCCTTTTGAACTTCTTTTCACGGCTAATTCCATCAGCGCCGGAATCCCGCGCCGCCGACCGTTTTCACGACACGAGAGCATTTTTCGCGATTGTTTTCTCTACCGTGAAACTTTCGTCTCTAATCCTTGGCGATAAAAGGAAAAGGAAACAGACGTAAAAGGAGGCCGAATTATTCTACCAGCTGGTGAGACGCGTCGCGTCGCGTCGGTCAGCCATTCACGAGTCCTACGGAAACCGAGACTACGTATACACAAGCAACCT
>NW_017100279.1:922168-926089 GCF_001263275.1 Habropoda laboriosa | reverse complement strand
TTCTCCTACCCACCCTTTATGCTCCCCAGCTGGAAGGAGAGAAAAAAAGCTGGCTACCTTTGCAGCCGGAGCGCCGCGGCGGACTTTTAAGCCTTAGAGAGCCTCGACACACAGAGCCGTTTAGTCGTTTCTAGCTGATAGCCGGCGCACGGATGGAACGTAATAAAAGTACCAGTCGAGTCGACGCGGCGCCGCGCCGCTGGATGCAGCTGCATCGCGAAAAGAAATTCCTTCCGGTCGTTTTAATTCGCGTAAGCGCACCACCGCCTTCTTCTATCTCTCTCTATCTCGCTCAGCTTCTACGTTTCCTCTTCCTCGTTTCTTCCAGCTTCCCCTACCCCTTTCATCAGCCGGTTCACGCTTCGAAAACTGTGACGCACGGACGTCGCGTTATTGCGCAAAGGGTTCGTTTGTGTTGGTCTTCGAAACTTCGTCTCGTTGATTATTATTTTTAGTTTTATCTTGGTATACACTTTTATGGTTCTCGCGTCTGCTGATCATGTCACGTGCTTTTTCTAACGTTGCTGTGGTTTTCAGTGTGATTGCTTTTTGCGTGTTTCGTAATGGTTTCACGTTACGAGGACCGCCTGGGTCAAACGTGACCCATTAGTAACTTTCCGAAAGTGAATTTTCATGCGAATAAAATACGATTCAAAAATTAAATTCTTATCGGTGCAAATAGAAATATACACGCAGAAAATGAAGTGACAATTTTACCAGTATCGAATATTCACTTTCTTTGGAAAGTCGCTGATGGGTCATTTTTCACCCGGTCGTTGCTTAGTTATCACTGTGATACTTATTAAAGTTACTGTTTCTCGCTTTGTTGCGTCGCACGCAAATTCACGTGAGCTCGCCTCGATCTGGCGGATTAGAGCCATAAAAATCATTAGTCATCTTTGGCCTAACCTCACTTTGGCCGATCAGACCCCCTTTGGTCTACCCTGCGAACGTCATTGTTCGCGCCGGCGGTAGGTTTTTCTGGTAATAAAACGGTACCGCTTTCAAAAGCGGTTCACCCTGGCGGGCGCAAGGAGAGGGTTGTCGCCACCATTAAGTCACCCTGATTGCTGGATGTCCACTACGCAAAATTGTATAAAGAGAGAGCTCACCCTCGTCCGTGAGATCAGATCACAAATAAACCATCAACTAAACAACAACGAACAGGAACATTCTCTATCTATTCCCAACGAGGTTCAGAATCGTTAAATCAAGGCTGAACCACAGCGAGCTCCGAACCGAACAAGGTCGAACGCTCGCAACACGCTTCCAGAGCTTTTTTCCTTCAATTACCAATAGTACACATTTCCAATTCCTTCTTGTTCTTTTTGTACGACGTTTGCATCACTCTTTCTATTCTCCTTTGTTTCTATCTCGGTACAATTTCTAGCTCTAATTTTCGACAATGTTTTTCGGCTGTGTACTTGCAACACGGAGTATGTTATCGTTATTATTATTACTATCACTGCTGGAAGTGGTAGGTGTAGTGTTTCAGACGATGACAAAGCAAGCCTAGAGACTCGGACACAGTCCTTCGTTATTCCGTTCGCGACTACTGCCGTTTAATTAACGAACTGTCGCTGAGTTCGTTCATAAGGCGGCCCAAGTCAAACGGAAGTTCCGACAGAGCTCGTGGGAGCTTGCAACACGCGGACGAGTATGAAATTGCGTTTACGAACAGGGGCTGTTTGTACGGTGCTTCTTCTCCTGTACTACGGTTTCTGTTTTGCAAAGAGAATTGCTTTTTGCGAGGTGTGTGTAGCGGTGAGAGTGTATCCCACGATCGGTACTTCGCCAAGTGAATTGTAACAAGTGTTCGATCATATGTGTTCACTTGAAAATTTCATCAAATTATTGTTCCACGAAACGTAAGACTTCTAAAAAATGTGAGATATCTCGCGAAATATTGTCTTTTCAAACATTGTATCCTAACATGTAAAAAATAAAAATGCAATTCTGTTGAAAAAAATGGAGCAAATTTGAATTTTTTAGGGTGCATTTACGAAGAAACTGGAATTGAATCAAAAGTCTGAAATGGAATTCTAAGCTCGCAACACGTTTCACAAGTTCGCGATTCTAGTTTATCGAGATAATAGTCACGTTGCCGCTTTAATCTTGGAACAATCGCGTTATGCTCCGTATGCACACCTAATTGCAGCATTAACCCCGGGCAGCGCGATATTTACGCTTAGTTTCGTTGATGCATCGGAACTCGGGAACGAGGTGGACCGACGTCCACAAACAGCGTGTACTTTTCCAACTGGAGCTTATTATTTGTACGGGCGTAAGCATCGCGAGTAGTTGCGCGTCGCGAATGGAACGCTACCGGAGAATTATAGTCACGTGGAATTCCGTGTTTGTTTGTATCGTACACAAGCACCGCGTAACGAAATTTAGAAGATCCCTGCGAGATCCTTGCTTCGTTACCTTCGTTACTTCTGCAACTGTGGCTCGGCGAAACTCGAACTGAACTTCTAACTACCGGTGCTCGAACAACCCTTTTCTCGTTCTGACAGCCTCGCGGAAAAAGAATTCAACGTCTTCTGTCACGAACCTTTCCCACCATGATTATACGCGAAATTTAATAGAGAAAAAAATATGAAACTTGTGCGATTGCGTATGAAATTTAATAGAAAAAAAAAAATAATGAAACTTGTACGATTATACATGAAATTTAATAGAGAAGGAAAATATGAAACTTGTAAGAAAGTTTGACAATTTCGCGAAAAATCAACCGCGGAAAAAAGGTGACAAACGCAAGGAAACCAGCAGCGCTCGTTTCTTCGCGAACTTAATCGAACGTAAACGTAGTCGTTTGCACGAACGATGTTACGTCTGGTAACAAAAACTGGCGAACAGAGCAGAGGCGAGCACAGTGTTTGAGTTAATTACCGCAGGATAGAACGGAGCAAGTTTCCTCGAACGCAGTCGAAGACACATTGAAACACTCCTCCTATGAAGGCGATCACGATGTTACATTGCCCCAATACACACGCGAATCTCTATCAATGTGCAAGCAAATTCACGGCCTTACGCGCCCGCTCATTGTTCCAACCAAGCTCCACTCCATATTGAATCAGGTCGAGTCCGTTGCCGGAAATTATATTCGACTGCAACTTCCCGTAGTCAGTGAGCCACGAAAACTGCGAGCGTAACGAAATTAACGTCCGCTCGTACCCATTAGTCTCGTAAATTACCGAACTCCTGCGATTCTTTTTTTTTCTTTGTTACATATTAATTGAAAAACTTGGAAGACTTCTGATAATCGAGTCTCGAAGAATTCAACTTGTTCGCGGTATCACGGTGAAAAGTAGAACTTGATAATAAAGAGTAGCAAGAGAAACGGCACAATAATGGCACAACTTCTTATTGTTAAATATGACGTAACTCTAAATGCACCCTCTGGCACCGACGGACTAAAACTTTCTTAAATCTACGTGCTCTTGAAGAGCGAGCGCGGCAGGGAAACAACTTTGCTCTTGGTCACCCACTCATGGGAGCTATTGCAGAGTAACGTAATAAAGTGCGTCCCAGGCGGAGCAGCTGGGCGTCCTAGCATGTCGAGACTCGAGGTTTTGTGGGTCAACGGTCTGCAGAATTCTTATGAACACATCGACATAGTGTAACGGAAGGAAACTCGCTTCTGCGCTTCCTAACACCGTATACGGAATCTTCAACTTTCGATTATCGAAAATACGAGTATCTTCCCAGCATCCTGATATGCAAATTGATCTTCCTGCACGAGAATCCTCTTCGGTAGTATTCGGTCATCTCATAAGTTCGTGTCGAATTTTATAATTTAGATCGATATTTTCAAGGAACCTTGAATTTTTCTCTTTTTTGATAAGACCATTTCCTTGGATTTTCGTTAAAATATTTTTCACCTTCGGCACGAACTTATGGGACGACCTAATAAGATTT
>NW_017100279.1:911713-921975 GCF_001263275.1 Habropoda laboriosa | reverse complement strand
AAGTTTCACCGAACTTGGCTACAGATTGATTACGCTATTCACCTGAGCGAAAGAGCGAAGGAGCCACGAGTGGATGAAAAGGAGACAGGTGCAAGATGGTTCTCAGCAATGGCACACCGTCCATCGTAGGAAAAGTTGTCGGTCGTCTCAATGACGTCGACAGAGTTCCCGGCGGGCTTTTCTTCCTTAAAGTGTTCCCCGCCGACTTCCTTTCACAGATTGCCAGCGGGAAAAACTGCTGGTTGGCCGAGCCTTACCTCGTTATAAGCTTCCTCGATAACGTCCCATGGGACGTGTTGAATCTCCACCCTTTTTCCTCCCTTTTCTCTCTCTCCTTCTTTTTATCCAGCCACGGCTATCGTGTATTTTCAGAGGCCTGCACATGAATGTTTTGACAGACTGCCGCGCCGTCTTGCTCCGTTGATTTTTATTGGCTCCGGCGCGCAACCGAGGGGAGCTGAACAGGTGCAGAACAAACATTTTAAAGAGAGAGAATTCCTGGCTGGCCGTGCGTTGTTCGTTCCACTACCACCCCCTGCTACTGGACCGCGCGTTCCACGCTCCAGCGACTCCCATAATGGAACGCGGACCAACGGAGATCCCTGTTAACTTATAATGCAATTCATACTCCGCCGGGCTGCGGCGGCGGCGGTGGCTTCAGACGTAAACGGTTCGTCTTCGAGTTGACTCGAGATTCAATTCGACGGAGCATTCTGCGGCCTTCATTTTGTCTACATGGTGGCTCGAGGTCTTTTCATTTCTTCCCTTCGTATTGGAGATTCTGATGCCTCGTTTCTTACTTTTGGAGGATGATATTAGGCAAATATTTAGCGTTTTTTAAAGAGAGTTGGAAATTGAGAGAATTGGGTGGTTGCAAAGGTCATGTGGTTGATTGAACTGGATTTCATTCGAGCTAGACTACTTACTTTAAAATATTAATGTTTGAATCGGTATGATGTTGAGTGTTCGACGACTGTATTCTTACAAATTCCAATATCGAAAATTAAACTAATGATTCTATTTATTATAAATTTCTCAAAGAGAGCTAGAAATTTTTGGCAAGGGTAAAGATTATCATGGTCGACGTAGAAGATAGTGATAAACAGGCAAAGACGGAAAATTCAAATGGATTGACGAAAAATTCAATATTTGCAAGGAGACTTCTTAGAAGCACGGTGATTATTTCTCGTCAAATTAACATATGGCCCTCGTTCAAATTGTTTCCGAGAGTGCAACGTCTCGTGCAAAATGATTATTAAAATAATCCTAAAAAATGTCTGGAATATTTTTGAATTTCATTTTCGTCGGGTTAATTGTCCCTCCGGTATGTATTCGTCCGCGTAATAAGCGCGCATCGTACGAAGGAACAAGAGTAGACGCGAAATGGAACGACTGCAAAAGCTCGTTTCGCTGGGATATAGGCTGCATATACCGTCGCGGATTTCTGTGCGGCCAAAGGGCATTGGGAACTCATTTTCTAACGCAAACAACGTAGCCCCGGTGGATTCCTGCCGAGGCGCCCGAGCTTCCACCGCTATACACGATTTATTCTCATTTGCATACACCGAGTGCCTGTATCGGGATAATCACTGGCCGACTATGCGCTATCTTCATCGAGGGAGAAAGAAACCGAATAATTCGGCCTTCCATTACGACGGAGGTTGCATCAAATATTTCCATCCTATCTGAACCTCTAAAAAAAAAGAAGAGAAAAACCCACTGTCGACTCTATTCTATTAGAGCACGTATGTACATATACGGGAGATTGCGAGAGAAACGAGGAAAATACGAACGGCCTGTATACGTAGATCTGAATAGATCCGAAGTTAAGAATTTCAGAAGGTTGCACAGAATGGTTGGTTCGCTTTCGAAAATTTCCCAACACACAACGCGTATTCGGCGGCCATGTTTAACTCCCTTTAAACGTCTTACGTGAGAGACGTTCGTGATGGGAGTGCAGACGAGGTTGAACGAGGTGAGAAACATATTCATAGGCACGATTTTTCGAAGAAAGGACTTTGTTGGGGACGCAGGAAACGGTGCCGGCTGGGTGAACACGTAGACCACCCGGTAACTACTTCCGGCCTCTTTGAAACATGTCCTTCTCTCGTTAGCCATTCGACTCGGACTCCCCTTTTCTTCTCGGCTTCCTGCTGCACAGTTCGTTAGGCAATTCCTATTTTGTCCCGCGTCCAATTTCCACCTCGAAATTTTCGGCGCTGTTACACTTTTTCCTTTTCCCCCCTCCCGCCATTCTTCCTTCGTTTTCGGTGAAAACTTGTCACCGCGAAAAAACTCCAACTGGCAATATTCCGTTTCGTTAACCCGGCGATTACCGAAATTTATTTAGCAGAAGAAGAAGAAAGGAGGGGAGAAACGACTACTGGCCAGGCCGGTAACGATCGTTGGAATAAAAAATGCCGAAGTTGAACGCGGAGACGCGAAAAAATTACCGCCACGTTCGCATCCGACGAGCGGGTTCCTCTTTTAATTTGTAACAGCTTGCGCGTTATGAAGATAACGCGTCACGCCCTTTGTTGCAAAAGCGTTTGCCTTTTATTACGGCCGTTTCTCCCGAGCTTTGCTTTCAAAGATAAAGTTTAAGGTGAGAGGCATTGTTCGTGGATGAAGATGGGGTCCTTTGTTTCGCAGCGAATGATTCTTTTTATGCTCTTTCACACGTAGACACCTCTCAGCGATGCATATTGGGAAAAAAGGGAAAGCTCGTTTATTCTTCTTTCCTAGGCAAATGTGTGAAAAAGAACGAGCTCTGATATCATTTCAACGTACTTCCAGGCGTCGTCCTCTTGTCCGTCAGTTAAGCACCTGAAATCTTCGTTGGAAAGTGGTAACGAAGGGATGACACTTTTTCCAACGAAATTGTAGAAACGAGGTGAAAATATCGCCAAATTGGATCGCTTAAAATTGTACACCCTAAGAGTCAGGCAGCGAAACTTCCCTTTTACTTCAGTACCATCCCCTGAACATCTTCTTCGATCAATTCCGCAAGAATCTTCCCTCACGCGAGATCACGCGCAGGTCGAAGATTAACGACCAGAATCTGCTCTCGATAATGCAACGCGTCGCTCTCTGCTCGCAAAACAGGGCAACTTCGCGAACCCACGAAACCTCTATCCATCGAACTTCGTTAAATCGATAATACAGTTTTTTCTCTCTCCAGGATCGCCACGTCGTTGGAGTCCACAGAAGGCATTCTGAATGCATGGAAGGAAGGGTGGACAGTATTGAAAGTCCAGCCGGGAGAATCGACGCGAGTTCGTGCGGAATGGAAGTTCGGGTGGCGCGCGAGAAGTCTGCGCGCTCTATCCGACAGACGGACGACGTTGTTATCGAGTGGTTCGTCCGCGGGTTGCACACGCGACGCGAAACTTCAGCGATATTTTACGGTCTGCTCGACGCCGACAATGGCCCGGCGAACCTCGAGCCCAGCCAGGGTGTGCCTCGGGGGATTCCTTTTTTCAATTACCGCCACGGCACACGGGTATCGTCGCGATGGCTTCGCAGGAATTCCGAAGTAAACAGCTGCCGTTTCGTCGAATCGATCCGCCGCGACTGAGGCCGGCTGCGGAGGGTACCTCGGCTGTGTTCGCCGCGCAACACCATTCATAAATTCGCGATTGTTTCGCAAGTATTCGCGGAATTCGCTTTTGACGGGGGCACGCCTGCAGCGTCCGCGGCTTCCTGTTTCTTCGGCGCAGCGGGAAAGTTCCGAAGCTATGTCAGCGATGAGAACCCGCCACGATTCGCAGAATGTTTCGCGATCCTGCACGCTTGCCGCGACTTTTATCGTACCAGCGATACGCGAGTGTTGCACGCTGCCGGAATTCATTGAACGAACCAACGTGAAGGAGAAATTACCATGGTTTTTCTCAACTCGTGGTTGCGATCCGTGTTTTTGAAAGTTTATTGTCTGCTAGCTTCCGAGGTAAGGAATATTGTGTCGCTCGAAGGTACGTTGTGAAATTGAGATACGTTTATTTTTATTGCCTTTTTTTTTCAGTATGGATTAGTTTTTTGGAGAAAGTGACTACTATTTTCTGGTCGAAAATCTGTTCCAATACGACCGATAGAATGGTTTCTCTTTCTTTACGATGGTTTCTCCCCTCATGATTACAATCTGTGTTTCTAATCTTTACCATTTTCTTGTGTTTTCTTCAGAGGCGAAGAATTTATCGTTCAAAGGTACCTGGTGAAATTGAGATACGTTTATTTTTAGTCGTTTCGTCGTCAAAAAGCTGCATTCTTATATTATTTAAAGTTAGAATAATTGTAGTAAATTTACAACAGTCGTTTGACATAAAAAACCCTAATAACATCAATAGAGACACAGGTTACCAACTTAACGCTATCTGGAGCACCCTCCTCTCGTTAATCAATTGATTTTTAATCGACTTTAATGGATTTTTAATTGATTTTTAATTGATTTAAAAATCGCACACCATTATCAGTTGCGTTTCCATACCCTGATGAAGCTAGCTGTAAAGCTGGTGAAACGTCGGACACGGCGTACACCGGTAAGCCTCAAATAATAACACCCATAAAATAGTCGTTTCTAAGTCACACATCGTTATAAAGGGTTAAATTAAAGTCTACAATTGAATCGAAATGTTATACGACCGAATAAATTACCAGAATTGTAGGGATGACCGAGCGTGAGTGCGTTGTTTGTATGAATGCGTTGTCTGTGTGAATGCGTGAGGGTCTATGGCGTGAGCGGTAAGGACCGGCGTGCCAGGTCGAGTGTTTGGGATAGCGCGAAAGATATGTGGCGAGGAGTGCGTGAGTGCGTGTGTGTTTTCTTCTATCGAAAAGTGTGCATGTATGCAAGATGACATTAGGGCGAATGCGAGGGAGCGAAAGGTAGTATGAATCCAGCGGTTGATTGAGCGACATCCTTAGCGTAGCACGTAGCGATATAAAGTATTAATAAATATAGTATAGAACAAAGTCCGTTCGAGTTTACTATCCCTCCTCACATAAATCCCCTACAGAATAAACTCAATTATTTCGATGAACCACTTTTGCATGTCATTTAACGAAGAACAGTATTGAACGAGATACGTTTATTTTTAGTTTTTATTTTAGAGCACTATTTTCTGATCGAAAATCTGTTTCGGCACGACCGATAGAATGATTTCTCTTTCCTTACGATCTACTCTTTCTAATCTTTATCATTTTCTTGAGTTTTCTTCAGCGTTGAAGAATTGTACCGTTCGACGATACGTTCTGAAATTGAGCTACGTTTACTTTTCAATAGAGAATAGTTTTTGGACGAAGTGACTACCTACCGGTGCAATATTCCCAGCCGAAAAAGCTGTTCCAATGATTTCTGCCGAGGTGAATTGTTCGGGGTAACCGGAAAAACCAGCGGCGAAATAAAGATTGAAGTTCCTGTTCGACGTCGACATAGGGATTCGCGAGCAACCGGGCAAATTTTCGAAAACGACTGCTACATTGGATAGAACGAAACCGCGAATCGTTCAGACCCTGTGGAACAATCGATCCCGCCGCGGCGAACAGGCAATCGCAACATATACGCGAACGTGGCCGATATAAACGTGAGAAACGGTCAACAACACCGAGCTATCGCGTGTACTTTCGTTTCGCGGCGAATTTAATAATCGGTTACACTGCCAATACCGATTTTTTAATTGCTCGCGCTTACCAATCATCACGGGTCGATCGATTTCATAAGCCACACCTGCAAGAAATTCATCGTATCGCTCGTAATTTACTCGAAATCTTTCACTCGAAGCTCGATAAAAGGCGTTTTCGAGAAAGCTTGCAAAATACTTTCGATCAAATGAGAATACATCTTCAAAAATACAGAGTATTTCATTAATTTTCCTATAGTCCCTACTATACACACGGTTTTCTCAAGACACAGAGAAAATTTCATATAAATTTCCAAACTTTAATTGCCAATTTCGATAAACTTCCTATCTTAATTTTCACACTTTCCCAAGAATTTTAATATCGCGAAATTCGTTAAAAGTTCCTTTTTTTCGCGAGAGAAAAAAAAACGCCAGCATCACAGTAAGAAAACTAGAATCAATCGGAAGTTCGCAGAATCCGGCGATCGAGAGACGGCGATATTTGGAGCCAGGCGAGCACGACAGCGGAAATTAATATTTTTGCAAGGATATCCGTGGAATATTTGCGTTCCGCTAGGAGGAGCACGAAAGCTCCGCGTATTACGAGTTCGAAGCCGGGTAACCGAGTGTTTGGAATCCAAATAAGAAACACGAGTCGCGTCTATCGTGCTGGAGCACACGCCACAGTTGAATCGCGTGGAACTTCCGAATTCGGTAATTCCGGTGTCTCTCGGCCCTTGTGTCCTATTCCTGTTTCGTCGTTGCACAGTTTATGCACAACACACGTACACACACACACACGACCGTACAGCCAGGAATCGTGTGCAAACTGTAGAAATAATTGGTACACGAGAAACGAGCGAGTGAGACAGTAAAAGGCGTAGCTTTGAAAGGTGTTACTCATGCTCCTGCACAGGTTCGTATCGAACGTTAGCCAAGTATAAATTAAGGTTGAACCGGGGACCGGAGACTAATTAACTGGAAATCAAATGTCGCGCGTTCCTTGGCTGCCTTGGCTCGAGGATGCCGGGGGCGTAAGGAGATTCTCAACGAGCTTCCATTAATCACGTCGGTAAGAATCGAAGCGCACACGGGCAAAGCAACTAATTGTGAACATTGGTAATGACGGAAGCGGGAACTTCGAGTCATTAAGTCGGCTTGTTTCTGGTAAACTGATCCACGCGATGCTCGCTACGGCTCAAAATCGCGAAGCAATCGTTAGATGGAGGGAAACATGAGCGAGAACGACTTGCACGAGCTTTCCGAAGGGAGGCTTTTTGTAATTGCGAGTTCGTTGAATAAGTTGAATTAGGCTTTTACTTCGTGATTTATGATTGGTAATATCGAGAGTAATTCGTAATACATTCGCTATACCGAGAGTAATAACCAGTTCATCCGTAGTTCACGGTTGCAGTGTGTAGTGTTCTGCCGATGGATTTACATTCTGCAAAATGTGAGAGAATAATGCAGCAGAGTATGAGTAGTTGCAGAATTGAGCACCGACAAAGTGCTGTTTCAAATTTAATCGCTTAAGTCTACAGTGTGCAACGAAATACGAATGTGAACCGAAAATCTGTTTGTGATAATTAATTAAATACCTTTCGATACTAAAATAAATTCACTTTGAAACGTGCGAGATAAAAGGTTTCAACGAAACGCAAATTTGAAAAATATTCTGGTCCATAATGACTCTTTAAATTACAGTCGGTGTAATTTCACTTTACTCCACTAGCATTTAAAGACACCGCGATTGTAATCGCGTTTCCCGACAGATATCAATATTCCCCGTTTAATCATCCGACTATCGTTTCGACGAATCTCCCTGGAAAACCAAAGAACCACGAAAACACGGCTAGTGTTTCGAAAA
Organism: Habropoda laboriosa; assembly: GCF_001263275.1. Classification (NCBI taxonomy): domain Eukaryota; kingdom Metazoa; phylum Arthropoda; class Insecta; order Hymenoptera; family Apidae; genus Habropoda; species Habropoda laboriosa. The sequence goes on along the minus strand of NW_017100279.1, from coordinate 914,493 downwards.
AAAAAGCGAGGTCAATTAACTCCGCACAAAGACTACCACCGACATTTAGAGCTATTTACGTGAAAGCTCTTGTCCGGACGTTTGAGACAAAAGGCGAAAGGTACAAAGCCGTACTTCCAGAAAGCAAACCGACGAAAAAAGCAGAAAGAAGAAAGAAAACAGGGAAAGAAAAGAGGAGTAACAAGTCCCGTCGAAGGGATTAATTTCAGATTTTCTTTCGGCGATCTTTCGAACAACCGAGCTCTACTCTGGCTCGCTCTCTCGATGCCAATTAACCGACCGTGAATCCGACGGCGAAACGAACGGTGCTCCGTGTCTTTATATGAGAAAGGGAGAAAGACACGAAGAGAGTACTCAAGTATTCCGACCACGGAGGCAAATGGCGTTCGTCCTAAGGAAAGAAAAAACGTTCATTTCGCAGCTCCTTCATTTATTGGTAAACACCGGGAGGAGGCTGTGTGCACGAGATGGTAGCCTCACGGCCGGTTAATTCAACACGACGACGGCCATTTGCCGCGGAAAGAAGAGATTGCTGTAATTATCCTTTTACGAGCAGTCTGCGATTTCGTAACGTCCCAAGGAACCGCGTACCTCGCCTTTGTGCAACGTCTGAGCGGCGGTGAGGAACTGGATGGAAGGAAGGAAGGAAGGAAGGAAGGGAGAGAAAGGTAAGAAGAACAGGAAAAACGAGGGGAAACTTGCTTGAAAGTTCGAGCAACGTAACACACCACCACCACTACTCGTAGCTCTTTTATCTTTGACTGTAAACCTGGACAGCGGATTTTCTGACGAGATAAAAGTCTCCTCTGCAACCTTTCCCTGGGCTAGTTTCGTCGCCTCGACTCTCTACAGGGCTCTCGACGAATTAGAATTTATTTCTCTCTTCTATTAGCCACTCGAGACTGATCCGAGTATTTACGGCGCTGCAATTGTCGACGCGATTATTTCTCGATACCGGCAGCAACGGATGTAATTTTAAGGCGGCAGACTGAACATCGATCTTCCCTCTCGCCTCGATGCAATTTTCTTTATCGCCGTTCGAAGCGAGAGGGAGAAAGAGGGGTCACAGGTTGGTCACTTGAAAGCGTGAAAGCTGGACGCATTTTACAGCTGAACGCGCTTAAACGCGCGTCCATTTGCAGATACTGTCCGGTCTGATTACCGTGTCCATTTGATTGGCCGATTTTTACGATAAATTTCACGCGTTAAAAGACCGCGCGACTGTCACGGTGGTCGCACATGAAAATCGTTCGATCTCGATTATTGCAACGAATCATTGCTCGATACACAAAGGTGTTCCACGGAATCGAAATTACATTTCTCGCGTGTAAAAACGCGGGTTTAATTCGACCGATAAACATGATCGTTCCGGGGGAATTAATTCGTTGGTAGGAAATATCACGGGGAATTTCCTCTTCCGTTTAATCAGTTTTGTAATACAATTTCAAACATTACGCTCAATAATATCGGAGAAACGCGTTTTATCCGCTTCTTTGTTGTTAACTGAACAACCGAACGGATTAACGTTTGTCGCGATATTTTTCACTGTCCACCGTTAACGTCCCGATAAACGATCGTTGATGGCGAAGAAAAACACACACGCGAGAATTGTCCACAACGTCGTTGCCGCGCTGAAATTTATTTACCGCGTTCGTGATCTACTTACACTGTACGTGTCGTATTTATTATGCACGTAACAGAGATCGCTTCCAAGCCACGCTCAATTGTACCGTTTGTTACGTCCGAGATCGCTTTATTCGGCGTGCGTTCGACGTTTGAAAAATTTACATCGGGGACATTCGGTGTAAAAAGAACTACCGAGAAGCTGTGCTACAATATTCGAACGAAATAGTGAACGTATCGCTTACAGTTTTCCCCCCCGGTGACGTAATTCATTTGTAAAATAAAAATTCCACGAAAATACCTTGTAACGGCGCGTTGGCACAGAACAACGTGTGGTCAGGCAAATGGAATAGGTCTGTTTCTTATTGCACCAAGTAGAACAGGAGTGCTTCTTGGCAGACAAGGGCAATTGCTCGCGGTCACACGAGTAGTATATGACCATCTGTGGCGGGGCAAGGAGCGGAGTAGAATGGTAAGTAGAGTAGGGTCGTTTCTCGCGAAACGGCGAGTAGCACGGAATCGTGCCTGATCGGACATGCGGCGCATACGATGATTCTTGGTCGGACGAGCAACGTGGGGCTCGTTAACGGTCTGACAAGTAGAACAGGACTGGCGAAGGTCAGACACGCGAGTTTAACGTCTGACGTTATATCTGTAATTTCACTTATTCCACCGTTCGTCGTTATTTTAAGTGGGAACGAACAACGAGACGAGACGAGTAAAAAGACTAGAAATTTCTTCGATTCCGATTTTGATTAATCGAACGTCCGGGAAAGGGGGTTAATTAAATTTCCAATGACACTAGAAGCATCGGTTAATAACATCGTACGATTGTTCTTGGTTTCGAAGCGGGGGACAAAGTGAAACGTAGCAGAGCGGTGAAACAAAGGGAAAGGGAATAATACCGATCGGATCTTAACGTAGTTTTCCATTTCTCGCAAAAAGCGAGCGTCATTTCCAGTCGACGGCATTCAACGGATAAACGAAGTGGCGAGGGCTGGGGAGGGAGAAGGGGATTTCGAACCGGTTAAGTACGTTCGTCCATTTTCCATTATCTATTTCTCGTTACCGCAAATTAGGGGGGGGAGAAAAAGGGGGTGGGATGTGGGACAATATCGAGCGGAGAATTTTCATCCGGTTGGAATCGAGAGGCTCGT
>NW_017100279.1:909963-911699 GCF_001263275.1 Habropoda laboriosa | reverse complement strand
GCGAAGCTCTGTTAAAGTCTCTCTTTCGTATCCCGAAACCCTTTATTCCCGCCTCGATAACCGCGAAATCTGGACTTTCCTCTCGTATAATCCGACGATGAAACTCGAGCGAATGGAAATTGGACTTTCCATTATCCCCCTGTATAAATCTCCGTGTATTCAATTGCTCGGTGGGAGAGACGCACACGCGACGCGCGTGACGATTATTATTTCACCGCCCCGCGTGAGAAACACTTTTCAATGACACCGCGGGATCGAATAAAATTGAAATATTTCAAATAAAACTGACGAGGATATAATGGTTTTCGAAACGAGACGGACAAATGAAAAAAAAAAGGAAAAACAGCTGAGCCACGCGATAAAAGTATGACAGCCGATAAGTTTCAATTGAATCGAAATTCATATTTGAACGACGAAAATTGAAATCTCCGCAATTAACTGCACACACTGTCCCCGGGAATATCGCGTTGAAACAACGATATCTCCCGGTTCTGTACACGTTTCCATGCGCTGTAACGTGAAAGAATCACGAACATTCTGGTTACACGGGAAGGAGGAAAATTAATGGAAGATTTTCTTCCCCGGGACGAAGAAGAATCGGTAACAAAAGTAAATACTTTCCTTCGTGGAAACGCGTCTTTTGAAACGATTTATAGCTTTGTTCCGAGTTAATTAATTCCCTCTATTCCGAAGTTTATTACGCGACGGGGAGATTCGAGATATCTAAAGTGTTTAAATAACTCACGGGGAGGGAAAACGGGCATTCATTTAAATGCCTCCTTTTATCTCTCCCCTCCGTTTCACCCAGGAAATTAGACACCGGCTGAAACTTAATTAACATTTACTTCGAAGCTTTTATTCTGACTTTTCCCGGAGCGTACAAATTCCTTCATCTATTTAACCAGTTTACCATTTTTTCATCCGAGACGTCATCATTCGCGAAACAGATTTCAATCCTAACTGTACACGTACATACATACCTATCCTCCGATACGTTTTAACATTTATCCGCGACTAATCTCAGAAACGGAATAACGCAATTTATCACGCGAACGTAGCGAAGAAAAGAGCGTACGAAAGAAGAGGAGAAAAAAGAAATAGCGAAATGAGGAGGGTCCGCATTTGAAATTGCAACAAGAACAAAAGATTCTCGTGTACACGAAATCCTATTTGTCGCGAGTCGATAAAAGCTTTTCCCCCTGCCATCCGGAATCAAGGGATTAAGACATAATTCCATACCGTTGGAGTCCTCCTTTGGTAATACAGTAATTTATCGATCGATCTCGAAACGTATGTTTTATGAGACTCGCGCAGCCCCGATAAAATTCCTCGCGTGGAATACGCTCGAGCTTCCGGATGCCACGGAGGATTACCAATCCTTCCGGTTCCAACGACATGGGGCCCCGGCGCGTCGAGATCACGTAATTCCTCAAATCTTGCCTGGAGGTTGGGAAGTCACCGCGTGAGATCGAAAAGCGCGACAACGAATCAATCCTGCGGTGCAATCGTAAACGAGAGAACACGGGCCTCGTAAACATTTTTACGAAGTTCGTGCCGCCGAACATCACCCGACGTTGATTCGTTCTTTTCCTCGATGACAGGTATACGGTACTAGTGACATTGTCACGTTCTAGTCAGACGGGCAATTTTTTTCCCGGTTCGAGGCTGTTAATTGCTGCGCTGGAATTTTCTGAAATCGGATGATCTTTTAAATTGGAAAAAAAGAAATGGAAAGT
>NW_017100279.1:909370-909594 GCF_001263275.1 Habropoda laboriosa | reverse complement strand
GGTGAAAATTTTTGAATTTAATTTTCTTCGCTCTCGTACGGTCGTGCAATATTGATAACGAGTGATCGAGATAATGGTAAACGTGAATTGAGATAAATACAGAATCGGTAAATGAAGCTGGACAAAAATTAATTCTGTGAAAACTCCAAATATTTTGACTCGGTGAATTAATTATTGTTTCATCCCATTCGGTTGTACAATATTAATAACGAGTGATGAAGGTA
>NW_017100279.1:906078-909261 GCF_001263275.1 Habropoda laboriosa | reverse complement strand
TTCGGTTATACAATATTAATAACCAGTGATGAAGGTAATAATAAACGTAAATTAATATAAACAAAGAATCGGTAAATGAAGCTGGACAAAAATTAATTCTGTGGAGACTCCAAATATTTTCAGAATCTTTGGATACTTCAAAAAAGAAGATTAACTGAAACAGACAAATTTGTCTACGAGACAACGTTCTCGAAATTTGATTTCCCAAGTTTCACGGCGATCTTCAAATTTACGATTATTTTCCCTTCTATTCCCGCGAACGATCCCGATCGAATATCGAGAATTTCCCCCGGAATCACCGATGGGAAAGCCTTAACGTGAATCGAACGACGGTATCGCGTTTTTGGAGGGCTGTGTGCATTCACTTACCGCAGGCGGCGCAATTTACACATGTTCGGGTGTGGCCTGGCTGTTTTAAAGCGATTTAGATGCAGCTTGCGGCGTTCCATTCGTATCCAGTTAATCACGTAACTCATTTGGGTGTTAAAAACATCAGGATGATCAAACGCGAAATAACGAGACTCGGTCTCGGCGCAGCCTAGGCACGGTGTGAATCATTCGAGTTACCAGTTCACCTCGCGCAGCGGGCGCATTAATTAATGCAATCGAGTAAACAGGCCGCAGCCTTTGCATCGCTCAGATACTTCGTTCGCGTTCAATTGTCGATGATCGAGTGTACTCGAAGTATCGCAGTTCTTCGAGCAATTCACGGTTAATTAAATTTCGTGTAATCACCGCTGTTTACACGTGAACGTCGAATTTTCAGATCTAATTAGCTGTGTAAACGTTGGGAAGATGTTCTATGGAAATAAAGCTAATGGATAGTTCAGAATGTTCAACACAAATGAAAACTGATTGCTAGTAAATTCGGAATAGAATGCAATTATCTAGAAATCCGAGCGATTCGAAAACTCGCGTAGTTTAGAGATAGCTCGTTTTATTCGCTCTATCCCGTCGATTTAATCATTAAAATAGCGACAGGAAGTGAACTTTTCGCTGCACGTACGAGCAACATCGAGAGCCAATTGCACGAAGCAGAAATGATGACATAAAACGTTTATCCGTCGGTGTTTAAAGATCAAAGTGTCGCTGCTCTCTCTTTCTCTCTCTCTTGTGACTTCATATCTCAAAGGGATATCAATCTTCTTTCTTTCAGCGAGTGCACGATTTAAAAAAAAAAGGGCGCCGTGCAGCTGGCTTTCAAGTTGCAGTCAATCGTTATTCAAGAATACTTTTATCTGTGTTACCCCGCGTAGGAAGAACATACACCTACAGTGTTCGCTGATACGCGGCCAGTGGGAAGGTAAATATTTCCATAGTTTCGTGAAAAAAAACTACGGAAAACAGATGAATTTTTCACGATAAACAGTTGTCTGCCTCCTGGATCCTATCCGGCTACAATCGGTGACTTTTCGCCTCGAATTAAATCGACATTTACAACGGCGAATTTCAAAAAATCCAACTTTAACCCTTTACACATACACCGAGCAAGAAATTCGTTCGCAGATATCAAATACAAATTCTCGTTATGCGAAATACGACGAGAAACGAAACCGTCCGAGTTCACGGTGTTATACCGTGTCGAACAACACGTTCATCTCACAAACACTTCTAACTCTTCCTCTTCCCGTGGAAGCAATTATTCGAGGCGATTTTCACAGGCCTCCGAGGCGGCGATTGCTCGCGGCTCGATCCATACCGGTACAGGAATAACTGAAAATTGATTTTCCCCGGCAGCAAGGCGAGCCGCAGTCGGAGAAAAACGGTGCATCAAAGTGGCTCTCGAGGAGGTGGATCGTCGAAGCCCCAGTCAATTACCACCCCTCTATAGATAGGTCTCGGCGCGGCAGAAAGGGAGGAAAGGTCGCGAAGAAAGAAGCGAGGATCTTTTCGGTGAGAACGGGAGAAGGCGAGGGACGGTTTGATGGAAAAGGAGGACAGAAAGAGAGAGAGAGAGAAGCGGGCGCAGGAAGCGGAAAAGAGGCAACGAATTTGCCAGGCGTTTCTCGCGTATGGAATATCGCCGCGTCAGCGGCAAGCTTATAAAGGCAGGTGAACTCGCGTGGCTTTCAAAGCTTTTCGGCGTCCTCGATGGCGTCGCTGCTGACTGCACGTACCGTCTGATTCGGTTTGTTCGAGGGCCGCGGATTTCGTGACAGCCGACCGGAATAAACGACCGCTAGAAAACAATCCGTCTCGTCCTTTCACTCCTCCTCCTACATGACTATTCTTGACGTGTCGACGACTTTCGCTCGTGTACAGGCTGTTTCATTTGGTAGAAACTTCTGAAGGAGTAATTAGCAACCTTTCTTTGCAGTGGACGAACATTGAAAACCGGATGATCCTTGTAGGATTCACCGTATACGAGTAAATCAATCGTAGAATAAGATAAGTAGTGTAAGTAAATGATTTGTCGGCCGACGGTCGTTTACTACTAGATTGAAGATGTTTATGCAATTATGAAGTATCGAGAAATGATGAATATACGAGAGTAATGTTATATCCTTCCTAACTGTGCTATAGTAAATTTTTTTAAAGAGATTCTAACGCAGATAATTGTGTTACGGTATAAGGTAAGTAGTACGAGTAAACGATTTACGCACCTAGGGTCCCTTTTCACAAAACGGAGGATATTTCTGCAATTACAAAATATTCAAACATACTAAATATACGAGAGTAATGTTACAACATTACTAAATGCACTATAATACATTTATTTATGAATTAGTAATGTTCTTTAGTTATCTCGAGAGATTCTAACATCCGCAATTTACTCGTCGCTGTTCTAAAGCTTTCTCACCGTTGCTATTGTAGGGGGCGCAATTACAAAATATTCAAACATACTAAATATACGAGAGTAATGTTACAACATTACTAAATGCAAAATAATACATTTATTTATGAATTAGTATTGTTCTTTAGTTATCTCGAGAGATTCTAACATCCGCAATTTACTCGTCGCTGTTCTAAAGCTTTCTCACCATTGCTATTGTAGAGGGCGGTCTAATGAACTTTACTCAGATCAGGATGTCGTGCAAAGTAGTTTATTTCGGACTCTTCGGCGTCCGTCTATTACCGAAGCTAAGAATCGACTCTCGTCGAATGGCAAAGATATCGCTGGGCCGAACCGATGGGTACCCGGGTCTGGTGTTTGTCACTCGCCAAGAGGCGCAGGCCAAGCCA
>NW_017100279.1:879174-889490 GCF_001263275.1 Habropoda laboriosa | reverse complement strand
TTCGGTTATACAATATTAATAACCAGTGATGAAGGTAATAATAAACGTAAATTAATATAAACAAAGAATCGGTAAATGAAGCTGGACAAAAATTAATTCTGTGAAGACTCCAAATATTTTGACTCGGTGAATTAATTATTGTTTCATCCCATTCGGTTGTACAATATTAATAACCAGTGATGAAGGTAATAATAAACGTAAATTAATATAAACAAAGAATCGGTAACTAAAGCTGGACAAAAATTAATTCTGTGGAGACTCCAAATATTTTCAGAATCTTTGGATACTTCAAAAAAGAAGATTAACTGAAACAGACAAATTTGTCTACGAGACAACGTTCTCGAAATTTGATTTCCCAAGTTTCACGGCGATCTTCAAATTTACGATTATTTTCCCTTCTATTCCCGCGAACGATCCCGATCGAATATCGAGAATTTCCCCCGGAATCACCGATGGGAAAGCCTTAACGTGAATCGAACGACGGTATCGCGTTTTTGGAGGGCTGTGTGCATTCACTTACCGCAGGCGGCGCAATTTACACATGTTCGGGTGTGGCCTGGCCGTTTTAAAGCGATTTAGATGCAGCTTGCGGCGTTCCATTCGTATCCAGTTAATCACGTAACTCATTTGGGTGTTAAAAACATCAGGATGATCAAACGCGAAATAACGAGACTCGGTCTCGGCGCAGCCTAGGCACGGTGTGAATCATTCGAGTTACCAGTTCACCTCGCGCAGCGGGCGCATTAATTAATGCAATCGAGTAAACAGGCCGCAGCCTTTGCATCGCTCAGATACTTCGTTCGCGTTCAATTGTCGATGATCGAGTGTACTCGAAGTATCGCAGTTCTTCGAGCAATTCACGGTTAATTAAATTTCGTGTAATCACCGCTGTTTACACGTGAACGTCGAATTTTCAGATCTAATTAGCTGTGTAAACGTTGGGAAGATGTTCTATGGAAATAAAGCTAATGGATAGTTCAGAATGTTCAACACAAATGAAAACTGATTGCTAGTAAATTCGGAATAGAATGCAATTATCTAGAAATCCGAGCGATTCGAAAACTCGCGTAGTTTAGAGATAGCTCGTTTTATTCGCTCTATCCCGTCGATTTAATCATTAAAATAGCGACAGGAAGTGAACTTTTCGCTGCACGTACGAGCAACATCGAGAGCCAATTGCACGAAGCAGAAATGATGACATAAAACGTTTATCCGTCGGTGTTTAAAGATCAAAGTGTCGCTGCTCTCTCTTTCTCTCTCTCTTGTGACTTCATATCTCAAAGGGATATCAATCTTCTTTCTTTCAGCGAGTGCACGATTTAAAAAAAAAAGGGCGCCGTGCAGCTGGCTTTCAAGTTGCAGTCAATCGTTATTCAAGAATACTTTTATCTGTGTTACCCCGCGTAGGAAGAACATACACCTACAGTGTTCGCTGATACGCGGCCAGTGGGAAGGTAAATATTTCCATAGTTTCGTGAAAAAAAACTACGGAAAACAGATGAATTTTTCACGATAAACAGTTGTCTGCCTCCTGGATCCTATCCGGCTACAATCGGTGACTTTTCGCCTCGAATTAAATCGACATTTACAACGGCGAATTTCAAAAAATCCAACTTTAACCCTTTACACATACACCGAGCAAGAAATTCGTTCGCAGATATCAAATACAAATTCTCGTTATGCGAAATACGACGAGAAACGAAACCGTCCGAGTTCACGGTGTTATACCGTGTCGAACAACACGTTCATCTCACAAACACTTCTAACTCTTCCTCTTCCCGTGGAAGCAATTATTCGAGGCGATTTTCACAGGCCTCCGAGGCGGCGATTGCTCGCGGCTCGATCCATACCGGTACAGGAATAACTGAAAATTGATTTTCCCCGGCAGCAAGGCGAGCCGCAGTCGGAGAAAAACGGTGCATCAAAGTGGCTCTCGAGGAGGTGGATCGTCGAAGCCCCAGTCAATTACCACCCCTCTATAGATAGGTCTCGGCGCGGCAGAAAGGGAGGAAAGGTCGCGAAGAAAGAAGCGAGGATCTTTTCGGTGAGAACGGGAGAAGGCGAGGGACGGTTTGATGGAAAAGGAGGACAGAAAGAGAGAGAGAGAGAAGCGGGCGCAGGAAGCGGAAAAGAGGCAACGAATTTGCCAGGCGTTTCTCGCGTATGGAATATCGCCGCGTCAGCGGCAAGCTTATAAAGGCAGGTGAACTCGCGTGGCTTTCAAAGCTTTTCGGCGTCCTCGATGGCGTCGCTGCTGACTGCACGTACCGTCTGATTCGGTTTGTTCGAGGGCCGCGGATTTCGTGACAGCCGACCGGAATAAACGACCGCTAGAAAACAATCCGTCTCGTCCTTTCACTCCTCCTCCTACATGACTATTCTTGACGTGTCGACGACTTTCGCTCGTGTACAGGCTGTTTCATTTGGTAGAAACTTCTGAAGGAGTAATTAGCAACCTTTCTTTGCAGTGGACGAACATTGAAAACCGGATGATCCTTGTAGGATTCACCGTATACGAGTAAATCAATCGTAGAATAAGATAAGTAGTGTAAGTAAATGATTTGTCGGCCGACGGTCGTTTACTACTAGATTGAAGATGTTTATGCAATTATGAAGTATCGAGAAATGATGAATATACGAGAGTAATGTTATATCCTTCCTAACTGTGCTATAGTAAATTTTTTTAAAGAGATTCTAACGCAGATAATTGTGTTACGGTATAAGGTAAGTAGTACGAGTAAACGATTGACGCACCTAGGGTCCCTTTTCACAAAACGGAGGATATTTCTGCAATTACAAAATATTCAAACATACTAAATATACGAGAGTAATGTTACAACATTACTAAATGCACTATAATACATTTATTTATGAATTAGTAATGTTCTTTAGTTATCTCGAGAGATTCTAACATCCGCAATTTACTCGTCGCTGTTCTAAAGCTTTCTCACCGTTGCTATTGTAGGGGGCGGTCTAATGAACTTTACTCAAATCAGGATGTCGTGCAAAGTAGTTTATTTCGGACTCTTCGGCGTCCGTCTATTACCGAAGCTAAGAATCGACTCTCGTCGAATGGCAAAGATATCGCTGGGCCGAACCGATGGGTACCCGGGTCTGGTGTTTGTCACTCGCCAAGAGGCGCAGGCCAAGCCATAAAAAAGCCTACACTATAACAACAAGAAAAGACTAAAAGATACTGCTGTCTTCTTTTATCCTCCAGCACAAGTTCCAAAATTACTTCAAAGTGATTACTTCAGATTCTGCGTACGATAAAACTTCAGAACTCCACCGGAGATAATTTTGATAATGGAATACACAGAATCGTCGACCAGACAGCGTATCGTTAATTCACGAAAATACAAAGAAGCAAATTCGACGACGGAGAGTGGGTCGCGTAAAGCCTCAATATCCCTAATAAGACGGCCACATTGGCCGCGCAGCTGTGCCATCTTTCACGAGGATATTTCCACCGACACAATTATACGAAACGGCTCGTACACGTGCAATCCTCGGAACGATTTGCGAGTGGAACGGGCTCGGTTTTGCGGGCTCCGCCAGCCAGCCCTGGTATTCGGTGAATTTGCAATAATGCCTTTCGTCCTCATTGTCTAGCCGTGTTTCGTTTGTGCCACGTCCACTTTGCCGTACGAACGTTTCCAACGTTTTGTACAACTGATGTATACGAGAGAGAGAGAGAGGGAGTACAGCGAACGGGAAAAGTGTGCCACGTCCACTTTGCCGTACGAACGTTTCCAACGTTTTGTACAACTGATGTATACGAGAGAGAGAGAGGGAGTACAGCGAACGGGAAAAACAGGACAGTTATGTAGCCAACGCGCATATCTTTTCAGGCAGTTTTGCGAAAAATCCTCGCACGTCGAAGCGTCCCGCGGGAGAGTCGCTCGAAATTTGCCCGCGATTCGAAGCGTTGTCGTCGCGACGACGACGTTTTTCGCCCGCGAGAGACCAGAATGCGTTCGTAGCAGGAATTTCCCGGGGAATTGTTGCCGAGCATTGGGAAAACTGTTTTTCTCGTGGACCATTCGCAAACAGGGACGCTGAAATATTGCATTTTTTCGAGGGCACGGAAACTTTCGCCGGTTGGCATCTTTTAAATTTCCCCACTTCTTTCCTCCTACTCTATTGAATCTCCTTTGCGAGACGAAATTTATGAAAGGGACTGTTCGTTCTCTCTTATTCGTGAAAATCCAACGAGCTAACTCTTACGTTTAATTATCAACGTACAGTTTGACGAAATTATCAGTGAATCTCTTGAAGAAACACCTATTTCTCTAGTTTCTACGCGTTCTTCACATGCAGACTTTATTTCCCGCGAGACACTTGAATAAATCTTTCGAAAAAGGATTTCTTTGGTTTAGTCTTGTTACTTCGAAAAATTCTACTATCATTCTGTATACGTAACACAGACGAAGCACGTGTGCCAGTTAGAGCAAATTAAAAAACGAGAAACACCAAAAAGAGCAACTCTGAAACTTCGAAAATGAAACCCTTTCAAGCCAATATCAAACATTCACACTTTAATTACGACTTCGTTGCTATCAAAAGCACGGAGCCCGAAAAGCTTCGTAAATGTACACTGATCGATAGATTTGATTAAACGGAACAACTTTCTCATTGATCTCCCGGAAAGCTGCGCGGTGGAAAGCCTAACCTCGTCAGCGATATCAAAGCCACGTTTCGAATTCATTCGAACACTCCTCTCTTTCCCCCCCTTCCTTTATTTCTTCTTTTTTGCACCGGTGAAATTCCCAGTTGGGAAAAAAAGCACGCGCGGCCACGAAGAGCGCGTTGTCGGTATCGCCGGGGCTCTCTATCTGGAAACGGGGACGCGATGCATTTGCACCTCCGTCAATTTACCGGGGCAAACACGTTCCGCGGTACTTGGCGACGAGCAACAGAACACCTGTGGGCACGTGTGTTCGCTCGCACCGCTGAATTTTCGGTATGTATTTACGCTCGCGACGGCCACCAAAGTGCTTCGTAAACGAGGTAAAACCGGGAACGACGCGGGACCACCGGGGCTGTGCACAGCCCCAGCGTTTCGAGAACAAAAAAGGTTACGAATTCGCGGGAGTTTCGTTTCACCCACGATTCCACTCCTAGATATTTTCAACACATCGCGCGAGAAGATGCTTCCATGGTCGTTCGATGTTTTGTAACCGAGCTCTCGGAGCGCGTGCGACAAAAGGTCATCTCTGTATTCCCCCGGTGGAAAAATCCGAAACGAAGCATCCAAGCACCGATTTCTTTATTTACACGCGGCCGGGAAACGAGGCTTTTTGCAACACAGCTAAAAACACGATTCGTTTCCATCCCCTCCTTCCACACCGCTGTATCCTCTCTCGTTCCCTCTTCGTTCCACTGTTTCCCGTTCGATCACGAAACGACCGCGTAATATCGTTTCGCCGTGTACACAACGTCGGGTGTATTCACACGGTGGAGGAAAAAAATATAGAGGAGCAGGTCGAAGATCGAAATTGCAAACTTCCGAAGAATATCGATCCGGTATTACAGACAGAGAGGGGGTGAACCATCTCGAACGGGGTAAGTTTCAATTCGAAAGAGCAGTTCCGCGTAATCTCGTTCGCAGCCGCGTTTTAAACGAAGAAACTTGCGATCGGTATTCGAGAAAGTTCTTTAGCCTACCTAGTATACGCGAGAGTCCTGCACAAATCTCACCGCTATCGCTGCATTTTTCCTTCGCGTTCTGCCGCCTCTCCTACGCCATCCGAGGAATCCTCGGCTCGAACCTCCGCGTCGTAATACTTAGCTGGTTAACGTGGAACGACACGTACCGATATTGCCTCGACGTGGTCCCTATGTTCTCTAGTATAAAAGAATCTATCGGAACGAGGAAGAAAACGAGTCACCGGGTAGTCTACTCGTCATTTATTCAACCGTTCGTTCAATTTGCAGGAAAACGACCGCGTCGACACGGTGATCCGCCTCTCGTGATGAATATTCGAGCGAAACGCGTTCCTCCGGCCACCGCGGTCCTGCCGAATTTGTATGTATAACGGGGACACGGAGGATGGGGGTTCAGTTTCGACGAAACGGACGAAGAAATTGATCAAAGGAAACGTGGGGCAATTTCGCCGTGGCGGAGAGAGGGAGGAATAGAGATTTATTACAGGGAGAGACGGAGGAGCTATCTGTCTGAAACTGTCTGCGAGGAGGAACGCGTGAATTTTTGCTCGTATGACAAATTGATCACTTGGTATTTTCCTTGTCCCCGGGTGAAAGGAAGCAATTATTCTTCGAACGTTATCCGGAGAAATTAATAGACGAAACGTGGAACGACAAAGACCGCACGATCTCGAAGAGGAAATCTGTGGAAACGCGAGTAGATAGGTAGGTTTGAAATTTCATCGAACATGTAAAACTTTACAACGTCGTCGAGAAGTAGCAATAACGGAGAGTTCTAGCGGCGAGACTTTCTCCCAAGACGGGGACAACAGGGTGAAATTGCACGGAGCAGTTAGGCGAACGACCCGACCACAAACTCACGTGAAACCAGACCGCGAGAATAGGCGAACGTGAAATTTTTATCGTACTCGAATCACGTTCGTTTCTACCCCCCGCTCTGTATCGAACAATAACGCGGGAATGAAAGCTTCGCGCGATAGCTTTTTTCCCACTCGTCGAAGAACTTTCCTCTCTCTATCCAAGTGGCAAGTATAGCCGAGATAGGCGAGATTCATCGAGTACACGCCTCTTTCGAGTGACTGCGCCCGACCCAGACAGAGGGTGCAATTCGAGATCGTCGATTTCGAGTCGCATCCACGCGCCGAGGTGGCACTAAAGTTGCCAGGGGGAGAAAGAGAAACGGCGCCGATTCGAATCTCTGATCTTCACCTCGAACTCGCCGGCATCGAAACGGCGCGGCGGCCGGTAACGATTTTCCCATGCGCAACCGGCAAATCGGCGTGAATCCCGTATCCTTATATCCTACGGGATGACGAAGGGCTTTCTCTTATGCAGTCGTTGATTTACATCAGCGATTCCTGGATTTCGTTCAAAGCCGAGAAATCACGGCCGGTCCCCGGGAACCTGCGGAATACGAATTTATTCGGCTGTAACCGTGTATACGAACCGCGTGGCAACGGCTGAAATAACGGATACGTTATTTACCACGGTTAGAGTATCGATCGGTGGAACGTTTGTAAGTATTATATTCTATTTAAATAACACCGGCTTTCGAAACATTCGCTACCTCGGTCGGTCTACTACTGCTAATTTTATTTCTCCACGCTCGCTGTTCCACTTTGATACGGAATTACATTCGGACCCGTATAAATCGTTCGTTCGGTGAGAAATTCCCGCTCGATGTTCGGTGTGAAAATTAATTAATTCGGAAAATATATTCCGAATCGAAGGTGAAAGAAGAAGAGAGGTGGAGAATTTGTCGACGGTAATAATGAAACTCGCGAAAGTAGTATAATATACGTTTTCAGAGGGGAATGTTGGAGGGTAAGTAGAACGAGTCGTCCTCTAGTCAGACACGCATAACGAGATAGTTCCCGGTCAAGTGAGTGAAATAGAGTCGGTCCCTCGCGGACAAGGGAAATGGGATCGTTCGTGGTCAGACTAGCGAGATAGAATTGTCCCAGGTCTGACAAGTGAAACGAGACCGAGCTTGATCAAACACGCGGCAACGAAAATAATTCCTCCTCGAATTAAGTAGGACACGCGTTTCGTTAGACGTACACCGACGAATTGTTCCTCTCGTCAAACAGAGGGAAAATAAAATTAGTCAGGCAGAAGAGATTAAATCAGCGATGGTCAAACCCGGCGGAATAATGTTAGTCCGACCAAACAGGCGGAAACAACGGGATTCTATTTGGACAAGTGGAATAAGACTGAATCGAGGTAAGCATTCGAGGTGGCTTAGTTGAAATTGTACGATTTTCCAAGACTACGGTGAACCATTTGATCTATCGAACGTTTCCTCTCGAGATTCATACGGCCTTCCGTGGAAAGATGTACAGGAATTTTCCGAGTAAGCGTTTTCTTATTCCGTCAGAGGCAACATGTTCCGAAATTTCGTGGAAACAGTTGGACGTATGCAGGCTTGTACGTCGACAGGGTAAATAAAATATAACTTTTATTTCTTCTCCCCTTCCCTTTTTTCGTGTTAAATAATACAATAGGGGACGAGAGGGACCTAGGAGAATCGCATATATAATTTCACGTGGCGGTGCAACGCAATCGTCGAGGCAAATTTCGTGGGTAAATCGCGTTGTGCAGCCAAGTCGAAAAATTCACAATGTTTCCGCGAGAAAGAGAGGGAGAGAGAGAGTGTGTAGTCACGAAGAGATCATGAAAATTCATTAAAAGGTGAAATCGTCGGAAGAGGAAACACCGTTGAACGTAGCTTTGACCTCGTTAGGTTGCTCGGTCGTGGGTTCAATAATCAGACGGCTGCTCGTCCAGCTGGAAAATCAGAAAATGAAATAACGAGGGACGATCAAACTTTTAGTACCGAGAACCACGTATATATACATATACGTATATAGACACACGTAGAGAGATACGTCACTGGTCGAAACGATATTATATCCCGCGTCGTAAAAGCAAAGACTGATCGTAAAGTTTCGACACAGAGCTGGGAAACGATCACCTGGGATCCCTGATGAAATTCAGCCAACAAAAATGAACACTAGTCGTGGGAAGCAACGAGCAGTTATTTGTTTGCCTGCCTTTTTCTCGTCGTTAAACGATTTTACGTCTCTTAAAGCCGAAACTTCGCTGGATGTTCATTTCTCAGTGGGGAAATTCAATTTGTCTCGCGACCGTTTTATCGGAGGAGAGCGAATCGAACGAAAGTGACGCCGAAGAATAACCCGAGATAACCTCTGAACGACCGGTAGAAACACAGTTATCAACGTTTCGCGAGAAGAATTTTCCGAGCAGCTTAATTGCGAATTGATAATGGTATCGAACAGACGTCAGCACGGATCGTTACCATTCGCGCGCTGTTCATGGGTAACCATGCGTCTCTGTGTAACTTCAATGGAGTTAGACGATCGATGACAGGTATAGGTGTGCTGGCTGAAACAGGTGACAGCTCGGTAAACCGCACACAGTACCTGAATTAATCGCTTGCCAAGAATTTCACCTTCGCCTTGATACGCCTAACTTCACCAACAGCACCTGTCAACTGGTACACTCTGTGTCTAGCATCCTTCGTTCATGAACACACATGTCTCCCGGGAGAATACGAATTTAACCGAAGAAAAATTCTAAACACGATTCTCCACCGTAACGCTAATTTTGAAGTTTCACTCCGAAAGACTGTCACGTTCGACGACTTGTCAAGGTGCAGAAAAGCAAAAGAAATTGAAACTCTTCGATGTTAAGAAGAACGTGATATGTCAATTGAACGTTTCGCATTACCGAGAACAACGAACGTGGCTGGTGAGGATCTCGCGAGATTGAAAGCTTGGCTTTTAGTAAAAAGCACTCGATCGTCACCGCTGCTTAATCCTTTGACCGTCGCGTCTCAGCTCCGCCCACACGAAAATTGCGGTCCATGCAGACGGACTTCGTTAACTTAGCCAGACGGCGGCCGTAATTTTGGGCAATTATAATTACGAGATTACAATTAGTTGGCCCCCGGTAGCCGAGACGTCCGCAGAGGGAGAAAGAGAGATGGGCCAGGTAATTCGAGGATGAATCATCGTTTGGACGGCGACTCGCCGAAGCTTTTCCTAACGAGCTCCCACGGTATTCCAGGTAATAAAGTGGCCGGGAAAATAGTGGGAGCCGTGGCAAAGCCCATTGCCAAGATTTAAACGCACCGCAACCGAGTCAGCTAGTTGCTGCGAGCGTAACTTAGGAAAACGCAGCCAGAGAAGGGATGAGGACAGGGCCGATCCACGTCAGCTACTGCTCCTTTATTACTTCCTCCTTCGCTCGACCTCGCAACCGCGTTTTCGTTTTTCCAACCTTTACACGTATTTTCATCTTTTCTTCCATTCCCCGGAAACTTCTATTTTCGAAGGAATCGAGCTCCTCTGTGAGTAGTCTTCGTCGCCGTTCGACTGAAAGAAGGCTAGAAGCCAATTCGACCGTCGTTGCATCGTTTCAGCGAAGAAACAAGGACTCGAGTTGAAATTCGAAGATTATCAGCAGCGAGTGTAATTTCCAGGAAGAATGGCTGCTACCTTCGGTGTCTCTGGGATCGATGAAAGAAGCTTGGAAAGTCGAGACGCGCGTCGGACTGTCTGAGCTGGTGGCAGAGAAATATGGAATACGAGAAAGCTCGTTTCGGTACGAGTGAACGGGACGAGGGA
>NW_017100279.1:870640-879160 GCF_001263275.1 Habropoda laboriosa | reverse complement strand
AATTACAGGACACGCGAGGGAACAGCTTTTCATAAAATGCTTTACGATGCTCGCTTACCGGAACACAATGGCCCAATGTAACGCTCGTTCAGCACCCAGCTTGCGTAAAAAAAGAAAAACAAATAGCCATGGTAATTTACAAGGGATCGAAAATGTTTTCCACGCGTCGAACGGTAATTATGTGTGCGGTTTATCTGTTGCACGGGAGTGTAATCGAATTGGTTCGGTAAAATGTACCCTCACGCGAATCTGTATTTCATGCTTCGTCTCGTTGGATAATAAACAGAGAGTAGATACCACGCGCGTCTTTTCACTCGGTTGCTATTAACGCGACGCAGGAAGAAAAGGCACAGCAACGACGAGAAGAGGAGGCAGTAGCTGTTCGCGAACATGTCGGTGGATTGAAGATTTATTATCTAGATGAAAATGCCGGGGTTCCAGTCACTCAAGCTCCCAGTCTTTGTTCCGAGTCGAGAGACAATAATTACGCACAATGAAGCTCGCAACATTCTCCCCCCCCCCCCCCCCAACTGTCACAGCGGTGAAAAAAATCCGCGACCGCGCTTCGTCGGGGATTTTAATAGGCGTGCATTCACGTGGTCGATGCCATTGTGCCCGGGCGAAAGCGCTTTACTCTCCTTTGGGCAATTTCGTTCGTGCAACTACTCGTTGCCTGGTTTCGTCGAAACGGAGAAACTCACGAGTATCGCCACTTCTTCTCCTATTTGCAAATTCCCACGGTTACTCTTCCACGCTCCCATTATTTCAAACTCCACGGTACATCGTACCACAAACAGTTGGAAAGAAGTAGCATAGCAAAAAAAGAGAGACAAAAAACCAGCGAGGAAGAGAGAGGGAGATTGAAATGCGAACGAAAATCTTTACGACTTAACGCTTCGTGCCGGTTAGAAGCAGCGCGAGGCTGCTCAGGATCGGCTGGAAAGTACTATCAAAAACACAGCCCCGAAGAAGCGTAAAAAATGGCCGGTGGCCACTTGTTCCGAGCAATTTGCCGGTAGCCGCAACAAGATAATGGTCATTTATGCGGCCATTTTTCCAACAGGACCGTGGAAATATATGAAGAGGAGCCACGAGGTCCGTATGCACGTGGCCAGAAGTAGCAGACAAAGAACGGCCGCAATTCACGTGGGAGCGGTTTCCGGTGGATATTCTTTTTGCCCCTCGCATTTATTTTCGACGTTCCGTTTTTCATTTTGCTCGTTGTTCGACCCCTTTTTTCCAACCCTCCCGCAACCCTCTCCGCGCTTAACCCATCCCTCTTCTTCTCTCCATTCCCCTCCAGGGGCTTTTCCGGCCTCGTCCCTGTGTGTATATATATATACTACCCCTTCGCTCTTCCACCTGGTTTTTCACCTCCCCCTCCCTCCTCCCGCTCTATTCACACCAGAGCTTTTACCTTTGATGAATCGCGCTGGAATTACCCGTTGCACTCGCTGGGCCAATGGAGCAGCTTCTGCGGAGTGAAAAGATAGAGGGTGCCGGAGAAAAAGCCGGTGCAACCGGCTGGGCGGAGGACGAGAGACAGTAAACTATCCCCGTCGATATTTCTACCGCGTATAACGAGGTAGGAAGCCGCTCGTCGGTGGATGCATTCGAGACCTCAGCCAGCCAACGACGATTCTTCCTTCGGGGACACTCCAAGGTGGAGGCTCTCCTGCTACCCGAGGCTCAATATCCCATACCGACGTAGAAATGGAATCGCGAACAGCGCGGAAAAACGGGCGGGCCAGCTTTTTAAGCGCGTGGAACGCGGCTGGGAAGAATTGCAACGCGATACTAGGATTTATTCCGAAGCGAGTGGAATTAATTAAACTGCGGTGAATTAGAATTTAACGGATTGGGGGTTCTTGGAGATTCGGTGTTAATTGACTGCAGATTTTGACGCATTTATGGAAAATCTGAAGATTCAAAAGTAGGCATAAATAAACCCAAAAGCTACCTAGCTTCTATTTTTCTAATTATATTCATGAAAATACGAATTTGCACAGAAATCCGCAGTCTCCTTATTAAGTATGAAATGTTGTTATACTTAATTGTTACTAATATCCAATGGCCACATGTGTAGACGTATATAAGTACGTGAAAAATTAGATCACCTTTTTCTAACTTTAAAAAAATCCTCCCTGAAGATATTAAACGGCAGCTTAATTCAGCAACCCCCAAAATACAGGCAGCCTTGCCGACATTAAGTCCTCGAATCACGAACTCAATGCCGCAACAATACCATTCTTACATTCCCAATAATTCTTCGATAATTCTCCTATAATCCCAGATCGCCTGCACCAGTGGTTGCCAAATTAATTTTCCCACCGAACTTTAATACCCTTTCCCAAAAATCACGGAACCTACACCTCCCTACATCTCACGAACAACCCCTGCCACCCTAATTTCAACAATTGTTTCGTCAAAAACCACCTTGTCACTTGGAACTCACTTTGGGAAACACTGTTCTCTCCCATTGATCGGATATCGTTCCGCGGTATTCAGGTGTAGGAACTCTTAATCCCCTATGAAAGCTCTGGTAAAGAGGTAACGGAAACACCATCCCCGATATTTTTCAATTACGGAAATACGAACACACGAACGTAGAGAGCACAGTCTGCCAGAGTGGAACATTAAATTCGTATGAACCAGCTCGAACGAGAACACGATCTTCCTCCTCCCGGTATCGTAGACCCATCCAGCGGCGTTACACGTTCTATTCCGTGAAATGTTCGACAGGAACAGACATCTCTCGGGTTGCGGGAACAAGGAGAGACCGGTAGCTCGTGTCAGACGTAGAGTTACAGACATTGGTGAAAAAAAAAAGGAGAAAAACCAGAGAGAGAGAAAGAGAGATGTCTATGGAAGGATATCTTAAACGCGGGATGCAATATCGCGCGTAAGCAAGCTCAGGGAGCGCGGCGACGAAAGGCACAGAGAAAGATTAAAGCGGAGACCGGTTTTCCATTCCCTTTTAATGGGAAATCCGACAAATCAAATCCTCGAAAGAGGGTCCGCGGCACAGAGGGCTGGATGCGCCTTTACGAGAGACGCACGTCACTCTTCGGGGAGTTTATGTCTCGGTTTAAATAGGTGCTCGCGATACACCAGGCTGTGTGGATAAGTGTAAGTGTGCCTCCTCTTTCCATTCCCCCAACCCGTCGCACACTCCCGTCTAACTACTGCCTTAAGCGAGTTTCTCTCGTTTCGAGACAGGGTAATTAAGCTAATTGAATTGGCGCGCCTTTGATATATGTTAATAACGCCCGAGTACTCGACTATGGTACAGCTACCGCGATCGCGTGAGCCAGATCCGCTCGCTACATGGAAATCCACGACCATTAAGGATTCTGATGGGATAAATGGATCAGCCACTAGCGTTTCGACGTTTTTCTCTCTTTTTTTTTTTCTTTTACAGTTGTTCGATGCGACTGCGAATTGACACTTTGTCAAACGACGGTGTTAGTGTTAAATCGTGACTGGATATAGGCAAAGTTTGGGAATTTTTTCGATGGGTAACTATTGAATGCAAAGAATCCATTTTTTTGAGGATGTAAATGGAACTTTCAGCTTCTCTCTCTAATTTTTATGAAGTCAAAATTTTACAAAATGAAATTTCTTGTTTAATAATTATTTCTGAGAAAATTCCCAAACTTTTCTTCTCTTTTTTAGATGCATCAGGGTGGTGCATTCGGACAAAGTTTATTTGCCATAAATAATACAGTGAAATATTAGTTAATCCAAAATTTTCTCCATTAAAAGAGATTGTATTTAAAATGAACAATTTTCAAGTTCGACTTAATCAGTTATATTTCAATTCTACATATTTTGCACGATTTCATCTCGCCATAATTCTCTCATTATCCTGGCTGCCCGTTGTTAAACGTTGTTACAATCGCGGAAATATAGAAACCATCGATGAAACCTTACAACAACGAAACGATAGAACCAAAATCCCGTATTTCAATAATATCCTCGCATGCAACGTCCATTAATCTGCTACACGCAGGCGAATTAGCGGCTCAAGTCCAATTAAAACCATATCAAATGGAACTATCGCCGTAATATCAATTCCTTATTATCCGCGCATAAACGACAAGCGAAACCCCAAGTATGCAAAAAAGTATGGAAATGGGAACGATTCTAGAGCCTCCGTCGAAGGGTAATGGATGGTAATTCGAGGAAATCCAAAGAACGTTAAGGAAGAACCGATCCTCGTGCTTTTTTCCCCCCCCTCGAATGGTGGAACATAACCGTAAGCAGGAAATACGCATGAACCATCGTTTCGTGGAATCTACCGGTCGGATTTCTCTCTGCAGACTTTCCGGCGGGATCGCGAAAAGGAGGAGAGAGAAAAAAAAATAGAACGAGAGAAACATCCGTCTCTAACGATCATCGAGGACTCGGAGGAAATTCTCGCCAAGTCCTCGGCGGTTTCCAGCCTCTAACCGCGTGAGAGATTTATCCTGAAAAGGTGATTCACCGTGTCTACTTGCTGCTGCGGTTGCGGTTATATTTACAACAAGAAACACTGTAACTTGGGCGCTATAATTCTCTTCACCTCGCTATTCTTGCGCGGCTGGCGAGTTTTTATGGATTCGACACTTGGTCTTTTAATGGAAATCGTAAATTAAGTGTTCTACATCATTCAAAGCTCTCTGCATAAATATAGAAAACCCACGAAATAAACAATGTCCGAAAATAAAGCTCGTATCGTTATATATTTTGTGCTCAGCACTAACAAGCCTACAAATTTCATGGAAGAAATATCGTAGGTAGGCTCCCTAACCCATTTAACGCGTACCAAAATAATTCCTCCTGGAGCAGGATTTTAAGTTCAACAAGGAAATATAAACGGAGTTCTCCGCATTAGCCATAGTTTCCGCGAGTTCGCCGCGCACCGTAGAGCGTAAAGCGTAATCTCGATTTCTCTCTCCTTCGTGGCCGTTGTCACGGTAGGAAATTGTAATAGGTTCTCGCGCGGATCGAACTCGCGAGCAAACCCGCGGAAACTTATAATCTCCGCGACGGTTTACGACGTCGTTAATTGGTCCGCTAAATATAATCGAGCTTAACTAACGCGCACTGGAAACAATAATACGTTCTGTCTTGTTCGAGCAATTTCCAACGCGCGATACTCGACGTGCGAACCTCGCCGTTTCGGGGAACTTCGCCGCGGTATTCGTCGACTAAACGGCGAAATTAACGCGTTACCGCGAACCCGTCGTTTATCGTTTCCGCGACCGTTTAACAAAGTGTTCGTCTGATTATCGATACTTAAGCGGCGGACCACGCTCGATCAACGAGTTCGAGTGGATTACCAAATAATTTATTAATGCAGAACGTCGGTAAGCGTGGCTACTTCGCTCGATAACGAGTTCGGATGCGCTCGTTAAAAGCTTGGTTGGGAAGCGTGGCTTGAAATTGGTAACGGCGAATCGAGGAGGGATCGATACGGTAAGCAACGGAGAATACTTTTCGAGAAGTTTCAGAAGATTCGAAAGTACGAAGCAAGATGTGTGAGAATCGGTTGAACGTAAGTTTGTACGGACAGATCATTTCTCGACAGACAAATGGATTACATTTCGAGGTGCATCGCTTGTTCGCGATTAATTTGAAAAGGCAGAAGGGTTGTTTAACAGACAAGTGAAATTAGTCGATCAAACGTCAGACAAGAGGCAAGTAGAAGCGAAGCACGATACGTCAGGCGAGGGAAATGAAATGTTTATGAGGGAGCAAGTAGAATAGGATCGTCGTTGGTCAGACGAGTAGAACGAGTCGATATAGGAAGTGAAGTAATTTCACGGTTGGGTGAATTTTTCCTATAACTGTGAATTTATCGATCGGATAAGAAATTACGGTATCTCGTTAATCAACTTGTAGCGCTGTTTAACAATAAACCGGCGTACATTTAACCGAACGTTCGAGGGATTTGTTAATCCAGGGATTAGCGGTAGAAATAACGTCGGGACGATAGGGGAAGAAAATAAATTGACAGGAATGTTTGTCGAGACGCGACGTCTGTTCCATACAAAAGCAAAGAGTGACTGCGTGTTCGATCGCGAATTATTGCCCAGGGACCTTCCGTTGCACAGGAAAGATGACCGCTTATTTTTGTTTTCCTCTTCGAACAGTTCTTTCAGCGATATGAAATTCCGATCTCCGGTGCTTTTCCCCTCTCAACCTGTTTCCGCGATGGTTCAACAGTCGAAATATTTCGAAATAGCCGAGGCATATCACAACGGGAAATTCATTTAGTTCCCTGTCAAATATACCGGCCTGAAACCGATATCTGTAAAGAAACGCTCTCATAAAAACGTCGGGTGTTAATTAAAATTCCTCCAGCGATATCGCAATTAACACAAGGTTTAAACTGAAATCCACGAGGGCGTGTATACACACCGGATGTACCCATTCACCGTAACAATAACACTATCCCATGGTGAAGGTGTTGTAAAAGGACAATAAAACAGGAATTAGAACGTCCAGAGAAGACAGAGGCTGGCAATTTTGAGAACAGAAAGGACGGTCTTAATCTCGACAATTTCTCCCCTTTCTGGCGATAAACTTTACACCTCTTCGCAAATTCACCTTGAGATTTCTCACGTTGAGACAGTCAGCAACGAGCGAGTAAAAAGGATCGGTGTCTCGCTAAAGGAACGACTGTTGCGGAATAAAAATAAAGAGGATAGCGGCGTTGTAACGGCGAAAAGGAGAAAAGAAAAGAAATGTAACGCCGCGTTTCAGCCGGCTCTTACAAGCACGAAAACAATATTTCTAGAACCGGGTTAAAAGAAAATCATTAGATTTTCAGGGAAAGCCTGCAAAGTGGTAGAGAAGAAGATTGGACGAGGAAGGAAAAACCAGACACGTCCCTTTTCTCCCTCCCGGAAAAGAGGAGGGAAGAATTGCCAGAGACACGCCGGAGCAGCCATGATCACCGCTAATCTAATTCGTTCTTATCCGCGTCCACCTTTGGGATTCACAAGCAAAATTACATTAGAAAGCGTCGCGCCACAAAGTAGCCGTGTGTGCGGTTGGAACAAGAGGGGAACAGACGTACAGGCTTGATCCGTCCTTTATCTTTCTTTTATTCGCCCCTTTATTGCAGACGTGGCAGCACCACGCAACATCGAAATTTCTTCCACGTCAGCCCGTGTCTCGCGTGAAATTTATAAGGTCGCTTTCAATTGAAGGAGGAGAAAGGGATGACGTTTGATGACAAGAACGTAGGTAAGCGGCGGAGACATGTTACTAGTTGAAAACGTGACGGAGGAACTTTTCCAGATATCCTGCGTTTTATATAGAACGAAAGGAACAAGTCACCGGAAATCAGCGAAGCTTCGTTTTTACGAAAAAAAAAAAAAAATGGACAAACAAGAGACGCTAATTCGAAGCAGAGAAGATTATCGAGGCGAAGGTACTGCAGGTCCATGTTCCGCGGTCGAAAAAGGACTCAACAATGCCGTGGAAACGAGTCGCTTAAATTGCTCAGAAAATAAGGCGTTTAAATGCGAGTCGGTGCACTTCCGCAGGTCGAGAAGCAAGAAAACCTGTCGTCTCTTCGGTTGTTCTTCCTTAACGTCGCTTTAACGGTGTACGTAACTGGAGGCGCCAAAAGAAATCGCGCAGCACCTGGGGATTATACATTCTAACGTTCTCCGTCACAAAGCACACGCGTCCGGTTTTCCACCTCTCTGTACGTATACTTCTTTCTGTGTATGTGTATTTTGTGCGCTCATCCGACAACCGGACAACGCCAGCAACTTCTACAGAATCTTTCTTGCGAGAACGTCGCCGCGCTGGAAACGTGAGAATTTAATCGCCTTCCTGTTCCGATTCCAGCGAGGATAAATCAGCCGGTGCCACATAAATAAGATCCCTCACGGCACCGCCTAGCAGCACGGGTGATAATGCGTTACGTTGAACGTGCAACCATGCAGCCACGCGAAACCGTCACGTTCCCACGCCGGAAGTATGTCAGACCGGCTGAATTTAACTTAACTCGTCCGCTTAATGAAGTAGAAATTCTTTCTCGAATTTACGACTGATACACCGTGTATAGTAAGATACCAAGGGGGGGATGGATCTTCCTGTAATCTCGTCGAAGGAATTGGAATCGTAGCAGAAGTGGCTGGATGGCTGATCAAAGGTAGCCCCTACCTACTGCGCCTTTGAGTATGGGCGATCGCGGAGTCGACAGGTTTCTCGTGCAATGTTAATGGTACTAGAGTTTCACCAGTGGTGTAAATTACACGGAGAAATTTCGAGTAGGAATTTCTCACTGCCGCTGCGTTCGAAAGAATCGTGATGAAATAATCCGCCGAAATAATCGTAATGAAATAACCTCTCTCAGGTAAATACCGTTTCGTGGAATTTTTCTGTCGCAAAGGGAGAGATAATTCGACAAAGTCGATGCGTCGACGAATTATCGACGCAAGGAGAAGTGCGGAGTGTGAAAAAGTGCAGAGACAGTGAATTCAATTTAACTTAGTTTAACGGTATTTAATTGGTTCC
>NW_017100279.1:795099-870616 GCF_001263275.1 Habropoda laboriosa | reverse complement strand
ACATTTCGAGCTGGGGCATGGCGTGCAGATGCTTCTACTAAATCACGAAACAGTTTCGAGGCACGAAACACCAAAAGCCAAATGCGTTTGTGTGCTGCAGCAACTGCTGGCCAGGAGACGTCCGGGCATAGTTGACGATTCGTCCTGTAAATCTTTCATCGGGAGATAAAGTGGAATCTACGTTTCATAGGCAGCCCAGGCTACGAAATCCTTCCAAGATGTCGACCGGGATATCTCCAAGGAAATTCGTTTTCTCCGTGTCTTTCCTCTTCGTTCTCCGCACTCCCGATGCATCCCTCGTTTATCCTACGACCTCTATCGATTCCTCGTTTATCCCCCCGACTCCCTGTATCTCCTTTTCATTCAGACAAACTTTATCTCCTTTCTGCTTGCCCCCTTCTGCCTCTATTCAGAATTCGTCCGCTTTTCCCTCTCCTTCTCTCTCTCTCTCTCTCTCTCTCTCTCTCCATTTCCATCTGCTTCGATTCTTCGAGCATCCTGCATAGATCAAGCTCTTTCTTCTCTGCTGCTGGCTAACCTTCCCTTTGTGCACAGTCCATCTCCTTTCTTCCGTATTATTTTCACCTATTTTCATAATTATTCTCTGTTACATTTTACATTCTTTATATTGGAATTTATCGATTAAATTTTAGTTTCTTCCCTTCACTTTTCTAGGCTATAGACGTTATTTTCGACCGAATTTCCTCTCCACGTTCCCCTTATCCAGCAGATCTTTCCTCTGCACCGACATCATTTCTCATTCTTTCGTCCTTGTTTCTTTCACTTTCGAGCTTGGGCCATCCTCTACCCACCCACCAGCTCGCCCCTTATTTCTATTCCTCCTTCATCCGTTATTCCCGACCCCTCTTCGCACCTTAGCACCACTGTTTCACGATACCTTCGATATCCTGTTTGCAGTTCATTTGAATGCATGGCTATCCCCCCGGGATCAGAGAGCGCAACACGTAGGATTCCGAAACTCAGATTTATTCCCCTAAGTACAGTCAATATTCCAGGCGCCGCTGCTGCAGCTAGAGGGGAACGTTTTTTCCCTCCTTCGCCTCCTTCCTTCCCCGTGGACCTAGCTTTAAATTGATAGCGCGGAGTTTTAGGAAATTCCAACTCGTGAAAATTGAACTGAGCTCCGTCTGACGATTTCTTTTCAGCCCCCTTTCTCCCGTCCGAATAACGAATGAGCAACGCGAAGAAAAGAAATTGTTCGTCGCTCAATCAGTTCATCGATCATTTCCTGTGCTTTATTTCCCAAGTTCCTTCTATTTCACATTCATTCCACTTCCTTCTCCTTCGATTTTTCAAATTAATCACGAGAACGTTCGAAAATTTCATTGTCGAAATCGTAACAGAAACTTGGTGCGATTTGAAGGAATTTCATTTTCAGTACGACAGTAAATTTGCTTGCGAGAATATTTGTTAGATTTAAGGCTGCTGCGGCTCGAAATATTGTTATCTTTTAGACTTTTGGGTGCAAGAGAATAACGCAAGTTTCACGCGCGTCCAACAATCTGGACACACCGAGGCGTTGATTTAAGTTAACGACAGTGTCGTGCAATTTGCGAGGCCGCGACGGAAGAAAAATACGCGGTTTCATAATTTTCACGGTCCATTAGAACGGACCGGAACGAAATTCATTCAGACCGAGTGGTGGTATGCGCGGCAGACGGTTGGAAATGGGAAAGGACAGCGGTTTTCTGGACCACGGTGGCTCCTTTTCTTCTCGTTCGTCTTTACGCCGGCCCCTATTTCTTTTCATTTTCCCTCCCCTCTCTCTCTGTTTTTCTTGCTCGCTCTGTTTTTCCGCGAGCAATACGACGCAATTACCGGCAGAATGGCAAGACGTTCCCAGCAGGCCCCGTAGTTTCTATAATTACCGTCCCCTCCAACCCTATCTTCACCCTCTTTCTCGCTCGTCGACCTCCGGAGAATCGTTCGCGATCCTTTGTCCCCGCGTTCGTCCCTTTTTTCCCCACCGTTGGATTACCCACGACGACCTGAAACGAACCTTTGTCCCTTCGTGCACGCGCTAACCCCCTCAATTCAATTTTACATTTCCAGCTTCTTCGAGGTGTTACTTCCGCGTTCGAGACCCCATTTCTTCGATTCACGCGGTCAGAATTATTAATCGAAGTGTATAATTACGTTTTATCTACTGGTCTGCTATTCCTGGAAGCTCGTGATAAACTGAGATCACTTACACCGAGCTGTAAATGAATAGATTTTCAAGCTTAATTTAAACAGAGTCTCGTCAAAAATTCTGGAAAATTAAGAGAAGGTCAAAGTGCACGTTGTCTTATATGATTTACGAATTACACAAAATTTGGAGACTGCCGAAGTAGAAACGAGAGGAAGAGAAATAAAAGCAGAGACTTGCACAGATGTAGAAAAGCTCCAGAATAAATCAACGTAGTGCCTACATCTTAGCCAAATGTATTCACTCTAAGGGAAAACACATCTTCTCCCAAGTGAACAAATTAATCGATGAGAGAACACTTGAACCTGGCATTCGCTCGCATCAACGGAGTCCCGATTTCCACCTCGCAACTCCTAACAAATCATCCCCGACGTGCGACGATGCATTAATATCGATCGTTCGATATTTCCAGGCGAACGACAATCGCAGATTGCAGCTTAAAGGGCGTGCTGCATCGATTCGTTTACAGACCGGATGTTAGCACCTAGCGGAATACGAATCGATACGCCGCAAGCCACAGATCGTAAATATCTTCTAGCCGTCGTGCGTTTCGCGTCTGCGTGAGCCAGTACGCGCGTGAATTCGCATAGAAACGCGTACGTATTCGGTCATCGAAAACAGGCTGGAACAGGGGAAGTTGTGGTTTCCAACGCGGCCTGCATACGAACACGCTTTACAAGATTATATTCGTACCGCGTGTTTTTTTCCACTTACGCTTTATTTCCATTCACATTTGCCCTTTGGGTTCCAGTTTCGCTGTGAGTTTAGCCGGTTTCGATTCGATGTCAATGTTAAGCTCCACTTCGATGAGAATAATTCTGATACGGTTCACCGATGATGCTGGAAACTGTTCGAGGGACAGAGAGACGCTTTGGTAATGTCTCAAGGGCTTTGGAGATCCTTGTGAATATTCAGAATGCGAGGGGACGAGAGGGTATTGTGGTGGATAAAGGGTGAAATTGTTGAATGGATATTGCACGAGGTCGTTTATCGTTTAGGCGTTTTTGTTAGTTTTCAATATGTGCGCCGTGGATTAACCCTTTGGACTCTCCTTCGTCGAGTGTGACTCGACGTCGGTTTTATTCGCAGGTACGAATGAAGTCATTTTTAAATTGCCAGTTTAAATATGTATTGTATTGTAGGAACCTAGGGAAAAATATTGAGGGACCCAACGGGAATCGAACCCGGGACCTTAGGCTTAGCAAGCCGAGGCTTTGCGCGCTGCGCCAACCACTTCTTCTCTATTCTCCCTTCGAGGTTTCCTATTTGGGTACGGAGGCCCCGATACTACAGTATTTTGCAATATTTGCTTTTTCTTGGATGAGCAATAGGTACACGTATATATGGCCCTTACTATTGTGGGAGTGAAAGTGAGAGCGAGGGTGAAGGAGAGAAAGAGAGGGCCGCGTTGGATGCGCGTGTGTGTGAGTTGTGGGGGTTTTGGTATGAAAGAGTAATGTGAGAGAGTTGGTGTGAATGGCCTGGAAAGGAAGAACGAATGGAAGACGATCGTGCGTGGCGTGTTTGTTATGTTTAGACAACATGTGTGAGTGTGTGTGTGTGTGGATGCGTGCGCGGGAAAAAGGAGGAAGAGTGTGAGGTGTGTGAAAAAAAGGAGAAGCATCGAGCCGGAAGAGAATGAATCGGAGCGGCGGCGAAAAGAAGAGAGAAGCGGATTATAGGTGAACAGCACCGGCGTCGCGTGGGGTTACTTCTATGAGAATAAACGCAAAAGTATTTCACAAAATCCCACACTATTTTCAATATAATTAGTAAACAAAAATTGTTTAAATTGTCTTTTGAAGTGCATTTCAAATAAAATTTTTAAACTAATAAGGAGTTATTGAAAAGCAAATTTAAAAAAAACAATTTGGAGTTGAAAGGGTTATCGATGGCGCATGGGTTCAGCGGAAACCTTTTCTTTCGTTTGTCACGCGTGTGATGGAAAGTACGTTTCACTATATCTAACATTATTCGCTATCATCCTTTCGTAATAGTCAAAAGTTAATAAACAAACAGAGAAGATCTCGAAATGCAACCTTTTAAATGCTCTTCTCGCGAATTTCCACACACATAGAGGGTTAAATAAAAGACTGAAATAGCGCGTAATTTGATTTAGATTTAATTAAATTTCTGTTCTTCTTTTTCCGAGTAAATTCTCCGGTTGCATGGAAGTTAATACGAAGAACCTTTTCATGGCTTCAACAGCGTGTAACATTTCTCTGTAGAGAGCCGGTTTTCCTTACGATTACACGTTCGCGGGGGTTTGAATAAGCAAGCAGCGTTCCCGAATAATTGACGAGAAAATTATTACGCAGCCGGGATACCAAACGAGGGCGTAAACAATGCTAAAACAACGTGGCGCATTAAGCAAGCAGAAGCGGCGGCGGTGGACAGAAAAAGGAAACGGTCGACGTTTCGTCCCCGTTAATCATCTAGATAAAACCGACGTCGTGTTACACGCCCGGGATTAATGAGCACGACAAGGCGGTGTAAAGTTTGCACTCTACCAAATGGTGGTCGATGGTCTATTAAACCAGTCGCCGCTCGATGCCTTTATCAAGTAGCGTTGCGTCTCGTTTTCCATGAAACTCGAGCCACATTTTTCAGTTTTATTAAGGATTTTAATGGGTCTAAAACACGACCCTTGCGCTTCTGCCATGCTATAACTTCCCTGCTGTTCTCTTCTTTTTTTTTTTCTTCCTTTAATTTAGAACTTTCAAGTGGTCGTGGGTTAGTGTAATACTTTAACGACACAAGTAGGATATCTGTTGTTGGATACTTCTCTAACTTTCCCTTTTATGGTATCTGGATGTTGTCACTTTCGTTTGAAGCTGTAGTCCACATATGGGCAACCTCCGGCCCTAATTTATCTCAGCGAAGTTTATGTAGAAATTTATGTAGAGTTTTATACCAAAGCGTTATATTTTAAATAAATGAAATATGAAGTAGCAACTTGTTTTAATTCATTTAATATTCATTTATTTTATTTAATAATTTGGTCCAGCCCTTGACTCTGGAGACAGAATGATAATTTGGCCCCCGAACTAGGAAAGGTTGCCCATGCCTGCTTTAGTCCTTTCAACCATATACCTGATTTTTCTAAAAAAACAATTTGAATTCTCTGAAAATATCACCTTCATCCTCTCAAAATTCCTGAACGCTTTTTAACGATGTTATACTAAGCCCTGAACATGCTTTGAATCAGAGAAGAAACAAGAACCTCAGACGATAACTTCCACCCTAATTTATTTCTTGAGTTAACAAAGACAAATGTGATTTTTTAATATTCATTTCTTATCTTCTCGAGTTCGCGACACTATCGGTTAATAAAATTTGTCAAAACTCCATAAGGCTACGGAGAAATGCCCGAGCAAAGATTTTCCTCGCAGTTCGCCCCTTTGTTAAAACGTTTCGATTTATCGAGGAGAACCTCTGAGCCTGCGACGAGGAATTCGCGCGATTCGATCCATCAATCAGCGTCGACTCTTCAATATTCGAGCGCGTCCAGGTTTCCATTTGGAAATCTCGGATACAGTGTCAATCCGTAGGTAGAATGAATCTTCCACGCGCACATCAGATCCACCTTACCTGATAACCCAACATCAGACATCTCAACAAGCGAGACACGAACGTGGAAGCTTCACGGGAAGATTATAATTCGATTTGTACCTGTTCAAAAACTTTTCCATACTTTTCTTCGCAAATTACTTCTTCTCTCTCTCTCTCTCTCTCTCTTTTCCTTCGTTCACGGTCGAGAACCGGCTTTTAAATTCCGCACGATTTCACGGCGAATTATAGAAGTAAGGCGAAAAGTTATTTCATTAGACCGCTCGTATCAGCCGTTTCATACATCACGCGTTATTACGCTTTGTTTTAATACGCTCCTGCGAATATAATTTCACGCGCCGCTCATACCAGAAGTTACGATTCCGCCAACTTTCATAAATTCACCGTGGCCCGCGCGGTCAATCGGCTGCTCGAAAAGCTGTTATAACATGGAAATCGCGATACAGTTGGGACTATGTTTAAATTGAATGGAGAGAAACAGGGTGTGAGAGAAGACAAGTGAAATTGAAGGGAGTTACGAGACAAATTGCGCAGAAAATTGACTCAACGTGAACATTGATTACCTTCGTTACTCGAACCTTAGTAGCATTATATCGAGCTGTTTCAGAAATTATTCTATATCTAATTTGTGATTCAAAGATCAACCAGGGTGAGATTGAATTTTTCTCCGGCGAGAGAACGAGAATTACGGAAAGGAAAAGGGGATGATCGGTGGATCGATTTTGTTTTCACGAGCACACCGATACCCTGGCTAAAGGTGTCCCCTTGATTGCCAGGGGACAAACGGAAATAAATCACCTTTAGCGGAGACCGCCGCGTCCGGTTTGGTCCGCACTTCGTCATTGGTCCCCTTGTAGAACAAGCCGGGCTACTTTATCGAAGATTAAAAGAAGAGTTTGAAACCTAATCCGACGGGAACCGTGGATAGATCGATCGAAAGGCCGCCTCGGACATCGTTTATCTCGAAATAAAGAGGCTGAGATACGAGGCTCGCGATAACTGGTAATCTTCCTTCAGCGAACGGAAGATGGATCGCAGGGAAATAAATTCGAATGAAATATAGAGGATCGTTACTACCAGGATTTTAGACGATTTCTATTAGTGTATATACAGGGTATCTCGGCTTCCAGCAAAATACACTTTGCAGAGACGGTAGAAATAAAAAAGAAGAAAAGTTCGTCTAAATGTTGGAAATACTGAAATGTGAAATAATTTTCGTGATACTGGAGCGTTATTTGCAGCTCGTACGCTGAATACACTTCACGCGAGTAATTGAGAAGTGAATTTATCGACTGCAGTTAAAGAGGCCGTGTTTGCAAGTGTAGGAATAAGGTTTCATTAAGGTGTATATTCCGCTGGTTACAGAGATAACACGACGAGTAAGACTAATTCGCAGCGCCTACACAGGCCTTATCGTAACGTATCGTGGCTTCTTGCAGACTTCTTCCAGAGTCACTCCAAACTGACAGACTGACAGACTCTTTCCGGACTGATTTTCGGCTGCTTTTCGACTGGTCCGGGCTAGAGTTTTTGCCTGCCTGGTCGCGTTACGTTAGAATATTCTTGGAGCTAATGCTCACATAGACACACAGACTTAAGCCTGCCGGCACGTGCCGATCAGCCGGTAAATACACCGAGAAGATTCGATTGTCCATGTTCGCGATTTCTTTTATCATGCCTGCTTCCCACACAAGTTACGTTGGAAAAAATATTTTACCAAGATTATAATTATCTTCTTATCGGCTGCATGTTTGAAGCGGAGAACGTGGAGAAATCAAGAGAATCTGTTGGATTATTTCTAACGGCACCCTGTAGAAATAATCAAGCGAGGACAAAAATGTCTCCGCGTTCTTTTAGACAAAGGCACTAAGGCTTCCTCCAGATGTGTCTGGCGTTCGTCTTCGTCTAGCACTGCACACTGCGATACCATAAAGTTCCTAGGTATAAGCGGAACCCAGCTTTCTTTTAGGGTGCCCAGATACAGTCCGTTGGAACATTTCAAACAGTAAAGACGTTTCCTCTGAGTCCGATAATAAATAGTATATTAACAGTTAACAAAGACTACTTCATTTCAACAACCCATTTCCAATAGAAACTTTCTCTGATAGCACCAAGATTCCAAGATTCATGGCAAGTTTCCAATATTGCCAGTTATAAACTGTTTGCTTACCAAATCATTCCCTATCCCTTTTTACGCCTCCGCAATTTCCACTTGTCAGTGTACCCAAGTGTAAAAAAGAAAGGAACATTTTCTAATTCTCTCGAGGAAATTCTCATAATAAATATTATTTTATATAAACTTATCTACTATCCATATGTCTCGCCAATTTCATTTCAGAGTGCTTTTTCTCCATTTCGTCTTAATATTTGTCATTCTCCATCCCGAAATTTGAAACGCTCCGTCCCGGCGTTTTCGTATCTGAAATTATCGCAACCTATTTTTGGACAGTGATGTAACACTCCCGGAATCTCGGCGAGTGACGAAACAGACAGGTTACCGGGACGTAGAAAACGGGAGCGCGTGAAAAATTATCCGCACGTTGTGGAAAGGTGCGAAACATTTCTTTCACGAGTTGTCGAGTCCCCACAATACCAGGGCGCGCCGCGCCGGGGCGAAAAAAGGCGCAACCGTTATCTCTGTGATGTACGACCGAAATCCCGGTGTTTTTCTCTAACCCCGTTCCCGCCTTTTCTAGAGACCGTGGATAATGCTTTCTATTGTTTCTGGACGTTGTCTGCGGTCGATACGGGACCCGGTTGCGCAACCTCATATCGCTGAAACGTTTTCAACCTATTCACCCATGCGCGCACAAATCCCCCCCAAACCTGCGCACACACCATTTTACCACACCATGCCACTCTGTTGCACGTCGCGGGAACACATGTCGGCCGTGCACGCTTTAAAACGCCGTACAGTGGTCCAAATGGCTGATTTAGCTGGCCAAAAGTCAGTTTGAAAAATTTTATCTAAGCGAAAATATTTTTATCACACGATGTAGTTAAATATGTGAGGAACAATGCCTTGACTTCTTTTTTTTATCATTCGTGCACCTATGATGTGTTACGCTTTGCCAAAGTTTAGTCATTTTTGTGGTACGCGCCAGGCCCTTGAAATTTCCTGAGACACTTTTTATGTTTCATAGAAGATGCGTCCTTTTTTTTTTCATTATGAAAGTATTTTTTTTGGTGGAGAATCTTGGCAAATGTGATTTATTTGGGACTGAGGGAAGGTTTGCTTGAGTAGGTTTGATTTTCGGGAAATCAATTTGGCGATTATTGGAGGTAATTTTTCTTTGGGAGTGCTTTGAAGATCGTCAACTGGAGGAACGGGAGAATAAACTCGGTCGTTTGATCTACAAGTGTCACAAGCGTCAAATACCTGGTATACTAACCCTTTTGCCCTGATATCTCCCTTTATGCACCTCACTTGCACATACACTGTCGGTCGAAACTATGAATTGCAGATCACATAAGAATTTTTATAAAGAAGTTAGAAATTTTAGAAATTTCTCATTACCTAATTTACTAAAACGAACTAAACCCCTAAAAAATTGGTAAATTGATAAGTGGTCTGTAACATTCCCCCAAAAATCCCCAACGCAACGTTTCAATAAGGAAACACCAAACTCTCCCAGCTCTATCAATCATCGTCCCGCATGGGATTCAACGAAACACATCTTGGACAGAGGAGATCTCCGGTCCGAAATTCGATAATTCCCGCGGAAGGATGCTCCAGAAGCAGGATGTTCTCACGCGTGAACCCGCAGATCCTCCTTCCCGATGATGCACAACCTCTCGCTACTTCGCACCGACGAGAATTTCAGGCTGATGTGGGTTCAAAGCCACGTAAATGGCTTTTGACGTACACACACAGCAGATCCAGGCGAAGCCGCACGAACGTTAGCTCGAACACACCGTGGAAAACGCTGGCATGGTAGAGCTCGAAGGTGCACATGGGATCGACCGTCTCGATTTCTCTTTCGCTGTGTGAAAATGTTTGCCAGCCACGAAGAAGAAGAAGGATACACCGTCGGCGAGAGTAGGATGGGTGGATTTGCGATAGGATGACTTTTCAACGAGTCACGTTTATTCCGACCGACTCAAATGCCCTCCTTGGTCCCTTTGAGCCCGAACGTCAACCTCTCTCAACCTGAAGGACCGTTGGCACGATTTTTCCGGCAAATCAACTTGCTCGTTTCCGCTGTCTGCTCGACATTGGCTGGGATATTCGGACGGAAAGCGGCTGAATTTGACTTTGAACCGCGTGAATACCCCTCGCGAGATCATTTTCTTCTGCACTTTTGGCCGGTGAAACACGCGAAGAAAAAACGAAGGAGTACCAACGAATTGAACGGTGAAATCTGTTAGATTTTACGAAACCAAGTTCGTACATCGAGTAAGTAAACATGGAAGATTTGTCGGATTAAAATCAGCACCGAAGGGAACGAGGAGCGTAATCTCGTTAATAGTACTTCATTTCGTTAAGTAGATAATATCTCGGGAGGAGAAGGAAGTTGGACGTTTCTAGAATCATAAATTAACGAATTTTTCCCTCTCGATTACACCTGACAAAATATCAGCGCGATTGGGAACGTTTGCAACGAACCAACGCGAGAGAAGGATATCGTAACGGACGATCACAAAACTGTTTCAACGTTCCGACGAATTTTAACGTTATAATGCGATATACTCGACTGTGTTTCTTCCACCCGCGATATTTACGCGGTAGATTATCTCTCGAGTGTGTGTTGTTTCAGCCATGGAGCTCGATCGATTCGAACTATCGTGATATTTCTATCTCTCTGTTTCTCGTCGAATCTCGCCCACTTGTGGCAGTTATTATCATAACGAGGATGAAATAAGGTGCAACGGTGTCGCGGAGGAGGAACAATAAAAACAATATCGTGAAATCGTATCGACGATTGGGTCCCTTTGTCGGGTTATTCCATTCTATTTATCCTGGACCGAGCTTCGAAAGCGGATAAGAGTTACAAGGAAGCCCAATTATCGTAACGACGTCGTTAGGATGAGATGCTTCAAAGTGTTGATCCCATCGGTTCCTTCCTTTCAACCGGGAACCGTTTCTCTCCATTTCGTGACCCCCTTTTTTAATTTCCTTCTCCTCGGTGTCCCACTATTTTTCTTCCCTTCTCTCGGTTTCATTTTTCCCCTTATTTTATCCGAAATCAAAATCACCAGGCAGTCCGCAACATTCATCTTATTCACCAGTGCACGTTCCTTCGGTCTTTACACAGAGAGAGTTTCCAGAGGTAGAGGCGATAGACAAGGAATGATTTGAGAGAGAGAGCCACGGATTGAAGTTGGTAGTCGGTAATAAAGATCGTGTTCGCAAGAGGAACCCGCGAGAGGCCCCGTGTCCCGTTAATTAATGCAGGGCACACTGATCCCGTCATAATTAAGCGATCCGCGATAATTCCCGGAGCAGCACTCGTACGTGCCGACACAATCGTGCCAGGCATACTTGAATCGCGAGCCAACTCATTTCTCGCGTTAATCAGTTTTCGTCTGCCGAGATCGAGGGAGGTTCTTAATCAACGCTTACGTATAAATAGACCGAGTCAAATCAGGCCGTTCCTTTGCTACGTTTCGTTTAATGACGACGGAAGGTGCTCCGTGAATTAAACTTACGACCTTAAAACATATTTCCAATGATCCAGTCTTGCGTTACAGGTGAAAAATCAACGAACTCTGAGATTTGGAAAGCCTCGAAGTACATTCAATTACAAAATATTTTCAACGATAGTATCCTTCGTTATTGTTAAAAAAATAATTCTAAGCTTCCAGAATCTTGCTTAAAGAAATATCAAAACCTCGAAGTACATTAAGCTCAGGAAATACTTAAAAAATTCACCTATTCCTGACAGTAAAGTGTCTCATCGTACAAAAATCATTTCGTCAATTATTCCACCAGATTCCCCGAATTCTTGTATCTGTTAAACAAACAAAATATGCCCCATTCCTGTGAAAAACGCGACGCCGAAAAGCATGTTTTAATTATCTAGCAAGCTTTGTCACCTCCAACTTTAATTAATGCGTTCGTTCTACCGGGGGATGCAGGCGGACATCCTCCGTCGATACGGTGAAATTTTTGCATTAATCAGTCGTCTGGCAGGTGATCCAGGGCGACGCGAAGGAGGAGCCGCGTTAATTAAATTTCTTTAACGCGGAAACGGCCAGGTAAGGATTCGGGGTTGGGAGGGTGGACGAAGGAAGGGAAGCAAGTACGCCGGATATTATAAACGGTCCTTAAACGCGGCACAACGGAGCACTGTCGTTTGAATATCGTACGTGACGCAGCCTCGTACCGCGGCAGGACTTCCGGCAAATATAATTAAAATCCCCGCGGAGAAGGTGAGCCCGCCTCACATTTTTGCCAAACGTACCGAGAGAACCGCACACCATGAAACCACGTCGAGTGGTAACGCAGAAGTTTGTCAAGCTTTATTTTACCACTCCTTTATTAATAAATACGTGCCATTTTTGTTAGCAATTTTTCATTATACTCGTCGTACTTTTCATCTATGCAAAGTTACGTATAACGTGCCCTCTATTTTTTTTTCTGCAAAAATAAAACATTCAAATATTGAAACGAAACGGTTCCAAACCATGGTCTAGTTTCAATAAAAATTCCACCGTTACAAAGTGCAGATATAACAAGCTACTATTTCATCAATCCACCTCTCTATCTCCGGTATTCTATCCGCTTCAGATTTTCCGTCGTTCGAAATTGTTTCTTTCGTCAAGAAACGTGACAGTTTAAACAACCAAAATAAAAGAATCAGAGAAAAAAACCACTGTTTAGTTTATCAACTGGCAGAGTTTCACACGCGTTTCGAGATATGAAATTTGAATACTATTTCGTTAGTCCCGCCCCAATACCCACGAAGCTCAATCTTCCGCGCTTCCGCTCCGGATTCGTCCGTTTTCCGGTGACACGCGCGTGCAAAGGGGGCACTTTTATCGCGGCGAATGCTCTTTCCGGCGATTTTTAAATCAACCTCGGTAGGGGGGGAAGCAGAACTCGCACGAAAACCATCCCCGAAATCCACGCGAGCTCGCCTCGCGTTACGTGACAGGTTGACGCACACGCGGAGCTTTCCTGTAACGTCGACAACCTTTCATTCGCTTTCCCCGTGACGCGTCCGCGTTTTCAAAATGTCCGCGGCTTCGCCTGACATCGTCGACTTCTCGAGTGGATTATGTTGACAGCCACGATGAAAGGCGATCAGGAAATTAACTGGACTCACGTCGTTCAAACGTGTCGCGCGGTCACGAGAGCTTTCGCACCTCTCGCTTGCTACTGCGCGCCTGTTTCCACTACGATTTCCATTTAATTACACTTGCCGTGCTGCTTTTTTTCCCCCTCCACATTCGAGACATTTCACATTCCTTTCTCGAGCGTTATTAAAGTCGCTCGCGACAGTGGGCGATAATAAAATTCACGTTCGTCGAGTACACGCATGATTTTTCCCTCTTTTTTTTTCACTTTTCACGCGATTTTCTCCTCGTTGACAGTCCTGCTGACCGCCTCTACCGAATCGTTTACGATGCACAGGGGCGAAGTACTGCATTGCAGAGGGGAGAAGTAGTACGGGATAGTTTTAGTCAGACGTGAGAAACGGAATATTTCAGTGATTTGCCGGGAATTTAGGGACGACTGGACATGGTGCGGAATAAGAATTAGACGTTCGAGAATGTCGGAGTATTTTTAGAAATACGAAGTTCGAGAATGTTCTCTTCTGCTGCTTTTAACGGAAGATTGATCTGTTATATTATTCATACAGGTACAGCCAATAGTAGAATTTTTCTACGCGAGAAGTCCCGGAATTTTTCACCGACGAAAATTGCCAATGGAGGTGAATTTTTAAGCGACACAATTACTCCAGGTTGATGTACTCAGCCAGAAATTACAGGACACGGATTCAATTACGAGTTGTACATTATGCAAAGAGGAAATCCACCGTATGAATCGGGAAACCGGGAAGCGATATTAAACCTGTTCCATCCAGCGTTGTTCATGAGACAACATAAGAAAATCCTGCCCTCTTCATTTTACTATGCAAGCTGTAACATTCGCGGAGTTGGATATAGCGATACACCACGCCGAATATATATGTATAGACGTGTATATAACGTGTATACAGACAGCAGGCAATCCGACGTGCTCGTAAAGCGTGCATGATAAATGAAAAACCGGCCAGGAATTGGGGAAAAACCGCGCGTCGCGATGCTTCGATAGAATATTTTCTTCTTTTTTTTTCAACTGCTAGGCGAAATGAAAGCCAAATAAATTCGCGCAGTTAATTAAAATTTTCATCGAGCTACGTAATTGTTGATCAAAATGTAATTAAATCGGTTGGAAACACGACGGCGATAGTTTTTCTCCGCGATATAAACAAACGCAAAAGGACTACTTACTCTCTTCATTTTTTCGTACGTACGATGTCGTGGAAAATTTTAATACGCCAGCTTCCCTATTATCGTCGTTCCTTCTCCGATGTCGTACGAAAAAGTTAATCGAGGCTGGGCAAATATTTTTAAATTACACCCGAGTGATTCTCCCGACGATTAAAGTGTAGATTGCCTACGAAGTGGCTGATAGCGTTTATTAACGTACTGCTGATTAGTATTCCGGTAATAGGGATGTATTAAACGGGGGAATTGGTGGCACGAAAGATTATGCGCCTCGGTTCGTATGGAAATTATGAAATTGTTGGTGTGGACCTGGGAACAGGCGGTGTAAATCCTTTCTTGTTCGCCCTTTGGCGGCGAGAAACGGGGCTCCTCGGGAAGCGAAGCGCAGAGGAGAGAAGTAAGGATGAAAGATCTAGGGGAAAATGAGAAAGAAGGGGAGCGTCTCTGAAGTGGCAACACTTTCACGTGTTAACAACGATCGTTCGAGGGTGGGGAAAAAACGAGGGAGAAGGTGATAAAAAGGGCGAACGTAGTGGCATCTGAAAACGATAACGTTATCGAAGTGCTTAACTATTTAACATAACTTCCGCAGCTTTTTTCCACCGGGAAATGAAGATTTTCTTCCGAGCGGGACAAAGAGAACGGGAAGTAATTTACGGGAAACTACGGCGGCCGCGCTAAGTCTATTATTTAAAGAGCCATTCAGAAAGTTATTCGACCCCGTTCCCGGTAAAACGCGCTAACTTACAATTCATACTAATAATATATTAATACGATTCGCGGTCGTTTCCGCGGGTCTTTGAGCGGTTTATTTATACGGGAATAGAATAAGACGAGTTCCGGCGACGATGAAAAAAATGTTAATCAAAAGTGATAAAAGTTCGCTGCTCCGTTTCTTCACCTAGCTCTACGAAAGATCCTTATTAAGAATCACCATTTCACTGCTTTAAAAGAAGAGATACATTCTTCTTGAAGAAGAAAGAAAAGAAGAGGAAGGAATATAAACAGCTTCCAGCTGACCTAATTTCTTTCTGCAAGCATCAAAAAACGAAGGAGACAACATCTGCGGAGCAATTTGCGGAAGTAATTTGCATATCCGCTACCAGACGATACGAGGCGCGCAGTTCCTTCGACAAAAACGCATCCCAGCTTAACCAAAGAACGAACCTTTTCCTTCCTTTCTCCTCCATTTCCTTCCACCATAGCCGGGTTTCCCGAACACCGCGTATTTTCCCCGGATAGAAGAACGTACGTATGTACGTGGCAAGAGGCGAACACGGTAATTCGTGCGAGTAACCTGCGTTACCCTGTCCGTTATAGCAACGCTGACGCGGCATTTTTACGGGTCGCGGTAATCTATCATCCGCCGCGTGGCAACGTATAAATTATTCGTTGACTAGGAGGATAGCCGAAAACGCGAGTTTACCGTTGCTGCTCGATGTTAGGTAATCACTGTTTCCCAACGACCGTTTCGCCATTTTCCACGGAGGCGAGTCGGGCGGTACACTTGGCGATATTGCCGTGAAAATCCATCAAATTGAAAGAAAGGGAACAAAGACGTGATGAAAAGTAGAGGAACGGAAGAAAGGAGCTGAAAGAAAACTCTCGAGTTGGAAACGGCGGTTCGAAACACGGTGTAGAAAAAACGTGGACGGATAGTAGTAGCAGAGGTGAATACCTTCTCTTCTTTTCTCCCTGCTGCTGGCTTCCACGTTTTTTCCTCTCTCTTCTCTCTCTCTTATTTTCACGATCCGAGAGCGAAAATACTTGTCGGTCTGAAAAGGAACATGAATCCGTGCTAATTAACGCCGACAAACAAGATCTCGAAGCGAGCCACCTCAACAACGGCGCTAAGTTACTTTGCGCCGCGAAGGAATTAATTGAAGAGCCGTGCAATTTTCAGGAACAATTCGTGTAATTAGAAATTCACCGGATAGTTTTTTCCCTGCTGCGATCGTAGATATCGTTCGCTGTCTCTTAGCGAAAATACGTTCTCTGTCGCTGTATCGTCGATAATCGAACTTAGGACACGGCTGAACGGGTTCTTTCATGTTATAAATGTCAGTCGACGCTGCTCTTTTTTTCGAGTTGACAGATTTTGTATTTTTTGTTCGAGCGAATGTTCCTTTTGGTCAATTTTTCAAGCCTGAAAATGGAGCACCGGTTTAAACCGATTTTGTCGCTCCATTTCGCCGCGGGAATGCAAAGCAATTGCTAATGGAAGGGGAGCGGCAAGAAAGGAAAGCAAAGGAAACAGATAGACGAGGTAAGAACTACGACAAACGCTATCCCTCGAGGGAGAGCGACACGTGGAGGAAATTCCGGGGAAGCGACACTGTAAGAAGTTGCTCGTGTGTTTTCCCTTGTTTCCTGAACAACAGTCCGGCAGTGTATCGAGCTGTGATTTTCCACGGCGGTGAGAAACACTAGTCAAAGTTCCGCTAATTTGCAAATTAATCCAAGGTATCGCCTCGGAAGCTTCGCGCGAACACACACAGAGAGAAAGCCCTCAGGAACGTCGGTGTTTGAACGCTTTTACTTCACGTGTTTTACCACTGGTGATTCGATTGTCCTAGCTTCCTGGAAAATCTTATTACAGACAGGATGTCGCCGAGCCGTACTTCTTTTCCGCTTATTTCATTTCGATGGAATAATGTTTGCGGAACAGTGGACGATGAACTTACAGTTTGGTCTGTCGATAACTGGTTAAATCTCGTCGAGGTAGTTATTAGAGTCTCGTGTTTGGCGACTTCGTATCAACTTGTTGACAAATTGGTATTACGAAAGAAGAGAAGTTGGCAATAAATACGAGAAGAAATAGGACAGAAATTACGACAAGCGACCCACGATATCCGTTCGAGTCTTTCCGTTCGACCTACCGACCGTCTTTTCAACCGGAATACCATAAAAAATCGTTCCAATTAACCAGGTTTAATTGGGCAGGGGGAGTAAAAGGATTCAGCGATCAAAGCAGCAGCAGCTTTAATCGACGCGATTTTAATCTTCATTCGCAATTTACCATTACGGACGGATTACGAGATTGAACGAGGGGTAAAGGGTGCAGGAGAAAATGCTCGAAACGGGGTCTCTCGAGTTTCCACGAAAACGTGGCCTCCTCTTCAACCTACACGATCGAATCTCGTTCCATCGCGATCGATCATCGCTGCTCGGTGCACGACAGAGAGTCAGAGAGAGGGAGAGAGAGAGAGACGGAAACATAGAGAAAGAGAGAGAGGTGGAGGGAATCAACGTCATTAATCAAAGGATGAAACGACGCCGGGCGACCCAGCGCGGCACCAATTTCAGGCTTAACTCACGTATCCCTTCGTACATATTGGAGCGATGTGGAAACAGCCTGCCGCTGGCTGCAAGGTGGAAGGTTTAAGGTGGAAAGCACGCTTCGTTACTCCGATAACTATCTGTCATCGCGTTGCACCCCCGGACGCAATGTCGCCGATCACAGGCTCTCCTCGGCGGAGCTCGTTCCGACTATATGGGACCGCCGAGTAGTTTAATCAAGTTCATACAGTTTCGTCGACGCGCCCTATTGATTTATCGATCGACCCGATCGGTGCCGCGATGCGGATCGCTTTTAACCTTCGATGCCTCCGAGAAAGATGCCCCGGCGTGCCGGAAGAACGTTCCACCGAAATTTCGCGCCGAACTCGAACTCCCAGGCCGCCTCGCGAAAATAAGAGGACAAAGAGGAGGCGAGGACGGTGAAGGTAGGTCGAAGCGATTTGAAATTTAGTAATTTATCCGAGGGCCTCTTTGAGAGCGAAGTACCACGTAACATACTTTTCGGGCTCCTTTGACGGGGGATTTTAA
Organism: Habropoda laboriosa; assembly: GCF_001263275.1. Lineage (NCBI taxonomy): Eukaryota > Metazoa > Arthropoda > Insecta > Hymenoptera > Apidae > Habropoda > Habropoda laboriosa. The sequence continues at coordinate 852,573 of NW_017100279.1, read as the reverse complement.
TTTTTCATCGCTGCGATTAAGGGAGGAGAGAGCGCTCGATGGAAAATTTTCGGGAAACTTCGAAGTCGCGATAATACAACGGGCGATTTCGTTTCTCCGGAACGTTGAATATTTCATTTCTCCGCGGTAAAGCGTGCTTCTCTTTAGAGGAGGGAGAGAATATTGGGAAGGCTGTGTGTTGCATTACGGGAAATTCGTTCGATCTTGAACGTGGACCGTTCCGTTTCACGCCTGCTTCTTCGACACGTCAGAAACTTCTGATCGATGTCCACGCGTATGTAATGCTTGCCGCGGGAAGGGAAAATAAATGATTACTTTAATCAGTTCATTATATCGCGCGTCGGGCGTTGATGGTTCATAGTGATCGATAGGTCCTATTGTTTTCGAGTTTCTTCGCAGCTGTGACGGGAAACCGTCGATATTTATTATTATCGCTGAAACACCGCGCAGGTATCTTACGCGAAATATATTCGAGGTAATGGAATTTCCAGTGAAATATACACCCGGGAGATGCGCAAATCAGATCTCAGTGAGAGCGTAAAATATTGCAGGTAATCGTTGCGGAACGTTTAACCGGCCTGATAAGGAACTAATGCAGGTAGGATTTATTTAGAGCACTCTGCAAAATGAATTCCTCTCGTGAAGTAATTATCGAGCAAGTCGAATTCGTTAACTCGATCTTGCGTTATGAGACGATCAAGATATCACACTTTAATTTTGAATTAAAAGTCGTATAGAAAATAAGGGTTTGTCACGTGAAAATTATATTCTCATCCATTACAGCATTCAAGCAATGAGGTAAGAAAGATGTTAAACCACGTGTCTCTAATTTTGGACAAAAATTTCCCCAACCTTGCATTATAACCCCTATTCATCAAGATACGAAAAAGACACGTCACTCGTGAACTAACGAATACTTTCACATTCTAAAAATCGTGGAAAGAAGCTGAAAGTTACGTTTATATCCCATAAAAAAATCGAGACTCTTCATTCAGTATTTACCTACGAAGAAAATTGCCAAACTTTGCCTATTTTCAGACGCCTCGGAGTACTGTGCCCTTTAAAACTCCACATAGAAAATAAGGATTGCTCAGACACAAATGACACTCTCATCCATTACAGTATATAAACAAGGAACTAAAAAAGACGAGTTAAACCACCGAAAATTTTCCCAACAATTCCGCCAAGCATTCGTCCATCAGCATCGGGGGCGAGGGTCCTCCGCGCCATAACCAGCGATCAATCATTCCCTCTTCGAACAATAGGTCCTCGCGTCAAAAACTCCTCCCCGTGGGGTCCTCTGCAGCATCGAAATGAATAATGCACATTCTCAGACGCAGCAGTGTGCCCAAGAGAAATCTTCTCTTTGGCGATGATTAGATGAGAAAACTACGCGGGCCCGTCGAGACAGGTGGTCTTTACCCGTGACGGAAGCCGCCTTTGTGACGTAGGTCGGTTCTTTCAAAGGCCACCGTTACCCAGACGTCAAAGTAACGCCACACACGAGATATGGAGATAACATGGCAAAGTGCATTCGCAATGTCGCGTGCACACGGCGACGAGAGAAAACCCGGAGAGGGAGGGATGGTTAGGTTTACCCAAAGCTTAATGCTGTCCCAACAACAAAGACACGAAATGCTCCATTTCCTTAATCGACCGTGTCTCGACAGAATTAGCCGTCCCTTCCGTCTAAATCGTGAAAAGCATTATTATTCGTGTCGCGAGCAGAATCGATATATAGAGAGAATGAAGCCGTAACTCGATGCTTGCCTTGCCGCCGTTAATTACGGAGTATTACCACGCTTCTCGTCGGTTCTAACCGCTCTATCCACCCCACCATCCGTCTTTATCCAACCTTTCGACAACGTCTCTCTGTCTTCTTCTTCTTCGTCTTCTTCTCCCTGTTTCTCTCAATTTGCTCTTTCTCGGTTGTTCAACTTTCTTCACCGCTGAATAACCCGGTCGCGACAAGGGCCTCGCGGACGCCACCGCATGCATATGCATTAAAGCTCGCACAAATGGTATGCAAACGACGTGTAGGAAAAGTAACCGTGTTACGGAGACCCTGTAACCCTAGACTGATCTCTTTTAAGCTTCCATCAGGTAGCAAGTTGAGGGAAGTTTGACCGTAGTGGACGTTTCATCCTACAGTTTCTGGTCTGAGTTTGACTTCGGTTTCTAGGATGGCTCATTATTGGCGGGATTTGTTTGACTTGCTGCCGGTGAACGGTGCGGAGAGTATCGTAGGTAAGTAATTGCAATTGGAGAACGGGTATCGATATTTCAGCTAAAGCTAAACGGGACGAATCTATGATTTCGGAACGAAGTTCTCCAATGTGAAAAGTATGGCAGAAATATTCCAAATTTCTAACTAAAACGAGATGAATTGTAGGCAGTAATGTAGTAAAGTAAAGAGTAAATTTCACGTAGTTAAAGGATTACAAGGTATTATTTCTAAATAACGATGTGCCAAATTTCTTATTAAATACCAGAAAATGTTTCGTAGTTGGGACAATTAATAAGACATGAATTATAAGGAAAAATGTGGTGCAAAGTACGAAATTTCACGTAGTTAGAGGATAGTAGAAATAATGATACATTAATTGCTTTCAGGTAATAGTCTTGTACGTTTCCAATTAACGGCGACGTGTGAGAGATAAAAGGTGGGATAAATTTCTAATTCCTCCCGAAAGAAAGAACGCGGACCCCGCAATTAGTGGTTCGATTTTTCTTCCTTTTTTCAGGCCGAGCTCCCTTATTTCTTCCCGTTCGTTCCTTCTGAAAAGCTCGTGTCTCTCTTTTTCGTTCGCGTGCTCCTTCCACGTGCCCCGAATGCGACCAGCAAGTTTGCGTCTAATGGCCACTTTATTTTTCTTCACTCGCGAGATCTGGAGCGATTTATAATCTATTAAACGCGAATTTCTTGAATTGAAATGGGAACTTTTGCCGCTGAACAAATCCTCCTCCCTTTTTCCACGGAAAATTCCCCTTCCTCTCCGCCCTAGGCGATACGATTTCGTTAAATTATCTTCTTTAATTCCGTAGAAATTCCACCTCGAACCAACGAAATAGAAGCATCGTTTTAACGATGTGATTATTTTTGAAAAGCAGAAATGACAAATACCGCGTACAGTTGGTGATTAATCGACGCCACTTTTATTAACCATTCCCGGTTTAAATCGCCAGAGAACAATAAAGCGTAATTTAGCAAGTCAATCCGGAGAACATTTTGTCACATTCTCTCGCAATGAATTTCAGCTAATTACCTCTCCTTTAATTCCCACTCGTTAATCAATGAGACTCCGACGAGTATCGAAGAATTTGCGGGAAATATTCGATCCTCTATTTTCCATCGAACAAAAAAAAAAAAAATACAGCAGTTCCTTGCACGCGTACGTAAGCATGTAACTCGATTAAATTATGGAAATAACATGGACAGGGGTGTATCGGAGGAGAAAAATTCGAAATGTTTAATAATCCCACGGGGCAAACTCGCTTAATTTTCCACCAAGAATTCCAGCATCTTCTCTTTGAATCACGTCACGATCCTCATAACTGGCATTCCTCGATCCAAAAAGCGATACCCTGCTCGTCTGCCATTCGGTTCTCGTGGACGTCGTTGCTTCGACAATTCCGATTAACCGACGGAATCCACGTCCGGCGATAATTTATTACCTGTTACCAAGTTATTGCTGCCCACTGCCCTCCGCTATTGAACATTTCACCGTTTACAAAGGCTCCTGTTTGCAGACGTCACTACGGACGATCGTACAGTGCCGCGAATATCTTCGTTAGCTCGCTGTTGGACGTTTACGCCTAATCCACAACTCCCGCGATGATTTATGTGGATTCGCTGAAACTTTCGTATCGTTCGAATTTTCCGCAAAATTCGTCGAGCAAACGTGAACGAAATCTGAAACCTTTGCAGATTTCCGTGCAATTAATTTTTAACGTAATACGATTCTTTTCTCCGATGAGATAGCGTTGATTCACAGTCGGTTTACACATTTTCCGAAGCGATCGTTAAAGACTGTAACGAGGACGGGAATGTGACTAGCCGAAAGGCCACGTACGCGCGGTTACATTATGAAAATCCAGCATTTGGTATCGGGGCTGTATCGATCGCAGCTGTGCGTACATTATGGGCACAGTCACGCACCAATAATCGTATACACACAATTGAAGGGCAGGCTAACTTCATAAATGACATGTAGGTTACATGTTGCGGCACGCGTTTGACGCCGTTCCCATTAGTTGCAGACAATAGGTCGTAACTGAAAACGGCAAATACATAGTTCCACGGTGTATCTGTCAGCGTGTACAATTCTCCCCCGGTCGTAATTCCGTAACGTCGCTTCAAAAATATACATATACCAATTACCAACGTTCGTGTTTCATGTGAAGAAAAAAAAGTGATCCAATTAAAACCGAACCGTAGAATTTTCCCAGGAACTTTCAAATAAATTAATATCGCGATGCAGCATTGGAACAATCTCGTTTCGCCGCGCAACGCTGCCTCTGTTCAACGCACACACCACGGCGGACACGTTTTCGACCGTTAAACACTTCCGAATAGCAGGGACGCGTTGACAGGTCCTGAGACCAGCGAAAATCCAGGATTATTTGGTAGCCGTTGTTCATTACAGTTTGTAAATTTATCGTTTTCAAACAGGGGGGGAAGAGGGGCTCGGTGAAAACGCGGCACTATGTATGCGCGCGCGGATGCCGAGCATAACGAGGAAATAACCGGTATCCATATTGTTAAATATTCGCGGCCGTCGCATTTGCATGCGCCACGCATTTTCCGGCAGCCGACGAAAGCCATGGGACGAGGCGGTGTGGAAGAGGAGGAGACGGAAAAAAGGGGGGAATCGATAGCGAGGCGATATTTGTCGCGACGCGAGCGTGTGTCGGGTAGCAGGCGTGAAAAATAGGCTGGATCGTGTAAATTTCGCCGTTTCGATGGCGAAACGAAAGCGTTCTTGCGCCTCCTCGAGTCGAGCTGTCAAGAAAAGTTATTCACCAGCGTTTCGAACGCCTTATACTTGATTCTTTTCCCCATTCTCAATCGAAATAAAGTTGAATCGAAATTTTTCCTTTTTCCGAGTTCACGTGAGGAACACAGAGTGTCTTTTTTTTCAGTATGATCAATTTTTTTATCGCAGATATTTATACAGAAGGGATGAATTCTTCTCTCACCGAAAATTTCGAGCATGGGTCAGGAAGTTAGTTTCGAAAATTTCTTTTTACGACGATTTTTCCCCTTCTTTCTCCATTTATAGGGCGGAGAGTGAACGACGGAGCAGACAGATAGACGGAGGAGTGAAAATGAGAAAATTCCTGGAATATCTCCTACGTGTCGATCGAAAATTGTGGGCGAAAGATAAGTCCTTTCGTCGCGGACACTTTCTAGCCTCTCCTACTCTGCTCTCTACTTCCAACCTCTCGGTCGTAAAATCCTTCTTTTTTTCCCTTCTTTCTCCTCCGTCCACCTTTCTCCACTCCTCTGTTCGAGTTCTGAATATTCATAGTGGCTTCTCTAGCTGGCAAATCGATAAGTCGTTACTTTATCACTTTTCCAATCACGAATTATCTCATTCTCCCAGCGGGGGAACCGTGTAAAACGGCTCGAATATCGCTCGAATACACGGGGTGAATTGGCTTAAACGTTGTCTATACAGCGGCAGACTTCGGTTCTTCTTTGCGGCTCTTTTTATTATGTTTATTAGCGGACGGCGGGGGAAGGCGCACGATTTATCGGGGCGCGCTTTGTAAAATCGGGAGAGTGGTTCACTTTAGCTTTCTGTTGTTTCACGCGACGATACAAAGCGGGCAACTGTATTTTTAATACACTCCGACGAGGCGTACATATTCCACGCAATTTTCCTCTTTTCAGAATTATCTTCACGCGCGAAAAATTACGCGAAATTACTTAAAATGGATGCAAATGATTTGAAAGGGTTTTAACAAAAAAAATTAAAGGATAATTGAAAAAGCGTGGAGAAAAGAGAATTGCGGTAAAATTGAGTATATCGTTAGATGAGTAATGTTTTATCCAGAGCAATCTCTCGGTAGGAACAACGAACCGCGAGATTAGCATGGTAAAGGGAAGATGTGAAGCTCGGTAAAGAAAAAGAAATATAATAAAAATAGAAGAAACGGCGAATTAAAGAGAGTGGAGAAAGAACTTATTAGAGGAAACTTTCCAGCCGATCGCTCGCCGTCAAAAGAACCTCTAATTACAGGGTAATTAGCGGCGGGCGTGAAAGATCCTTCTTTACGGATATGCGATTAGATAAGGACTACCGCAGTTTACCGAGCTGCTTGAAATGGAAATCTCTTTTAAATCTGCCAGAGGAGCCTTCTTCCTTTTTTCGTTCCTTCTCATCAGGGGAATTAATTCCGCGAAGACACTTCTAATTCTTGTCTCGAATTCGCGGAAGCGAACCATCGCGAAGTGGCTAATGCTTAAATATTCCATTAATAAACGTGTGTGTATTTTCCTCGGCGAAGAAGAGAGAGAGAGAGGAAGAAGGTGGTACTTTGCTTCAAATTACAGAGTGAAACGTGAAAAAATGATAGAACGAAAATTAGAGTTAAAAAGTGACTTCCGAGGGGGAAGGGGCAAAAAGCGTGCAATCTTAATGCAACGTTATATTTCGAGCAGTACATAAAATTCGTTTCACACTTCCCAGCCTCGACTATTCTCCCCCTGTGCAATTCTCCGGCAAAAGATAAGGGAGAGAGCGCGTTCTCGCGAAAGGTGAAATATCGCGGCCGCTTTTTCACCAAAGCACGGAAAATTCCGGCTAATATTTCGATGCGGACGTGTTCATGCGTGGTACGTACAAAGAAACACGGGAACGAAGATTAACATAAAATAGGCAGCAATTTGTAAAAGCACGCAGGTGTACTTTGGACAGAGTACAACATCACCTCCCCGACCTACATACTTATTCACCACCATTTTGGCTCACACACGCGGATAGATATTTCTAGATAGGATAGGATATGTATATCCGGCGAGTGAAGTTTTAATTAGCGGTTGGCCGGTTCGAGGGCACGATAAATTCGCGGAATGACACGATAAGAGCCACTCTAACATACGATGCTCTCGTGTAACCTGACTGAACTTGACCTTAATGCTTTTTATCGTTCAAACGATGGTACTAGATCTCTCTCTCCCTTTCTCTCTCTTGCTGCCGCTAATCGTAAAGTTTCAAAGTATTTTTCCCTCGTGTATATTTCTGCGCGATTAATTCCACGAGAATGAAATAAATCCACGACTCGATCGGCGTAATGCACGAATCGATAAATATCATTTTATTAAATCAAGCGGACTGTTTAATTCTGACACGTTGTCTCGAATTAACGAATATTTACTTCTGAATTTGTTCTGGTGATTTCGTTTAACCCTTGCTGCGTTCAGCCCTCGCGTTTCCCCTTCCAAATGTTGCATTTGGGTCCCTTGACGGGTGTGAGTTTTGGGTGGGAGGCCAAGACTCCCGATGAAGTTAGGGCCTTGGTCGACACCCAACGCCAACCGCTCACCCTAAGAGAAGGGGTGTTTTGCGTGAGGTACGCGTCACCTGGGCTTATGGGAAAACCCAGGGTAACGCTACCGCTCGCTCGCGAGAATGTGCCTCGGCTCGCGCGGGTTTATGATACGTCAATTGCTATTGAGTCCAAATTCTCCGCTTTTATGAGAGGTTCGGAGCCCTCCTGACAACAAGGAGAAATTAACAAACGAAACATTAAACGCGTATTCAAACCTTAATCTCAAAAATAGCAGAGAGTCGCGTCCGTATGGTAAACCTGGTCTAAACTTAAGTATCCTTAACACGGACGTTCGCACGCCTCGATAACACCGGTGACACGCGCGATCTATAATCGTGGTAAGACAGACGTTAACGCTGGAACTTGTGCAATTACAACGTGGCAACGTTTCAGTTAGACAGCGATAAATTTCTGGCACGTCGTCGAACCAGGTGTATATCGTACACCGTGACAAACGTGTAAAACCTGAAACAGTTTATAGTCGAGCGAGTACCGTGACGTGGGGTGAATGGTCGAAACAAAGATAGTAAATCACGCATGTATAGATGGCCCTGTTTGTAGAGTCGGAAGAGTAGAATCAGCCGGGTGTAAACTGCGTGAGCATGACCATGTATGAACGATCGAGGAGAATAGGAAGTTGTAAACAGAAGGGTCAAGTGGAATATGCGTCGGATAAGTAGAACGAGTGAATGATCGGTGAGGCAAGTAGAACGAGTTGGAATACGGTCAGACTACATGCTTTCCGACGCATTTATGGATTCATTCCCGTTCCAATGATTTACGCCTGTAATTCTGCATCGAAGACCGACTATTGTCTAGCTCTACCAACTGCAAATACGATCTTTATTAATTATTAACAACCGACGATCGTTGCAAATATTAAAATATCACGCAGCCTCGAAAAAGAATTTTATACAAATGCAATATTATGCAATTGCGAAATTGCAGCGAACGTTTGACGTATCTTATAGTAGAAACGTAAGAACAAATAATGGGAGAAATGTAAGAGATAAATAATTCAAGATAAGAAGTCTGCAAAGTCGAATACCAGAGACGCAGTTACGAAACAGCGAAATGGATTGGCTAAAAGCGTTATTAAGATTACCGGTTGATCGTTCGTTTTATCTTTTTCTCTTCTTCTTCTTCAGACCGGCATAATTGCTTTTCGTCCGACTTCCGTTCCGCTCCAGCCTCGTCTACCTGTCTTACTTCGTACTTCTGTGTCTGTCACTTCGTTCTGTTACGTCGTTGTTCTTGCCTCGTTCCTGCAGAAAAATACGCGCATCCATTTTCCTATCGCCCGAGCGACGCGGAGAAGTCACCGTGGCTGAATCGGAAACTCGCGCGGTCGACCGGTTGGAGGTGAATTTTTCAAAAATTCTAAGGAAACTCACGCGTCTGTCGCGGTTAAACGATTCCTGCGAAAAATACGGTTGCGCAACAACGCACGACACGACGTCGATTCTCGCACACGGGGGAAATAACGGAACGGAGTTAGAGCTACTTTCCGCGTCAGAAGCCGGGCAATTACTCGGACGTTTTATGAATTTTCCGTGTCGCGATCCACCGTGACAGATTTCTCGCGCACGCGTTCGCCTCTCTTCACCGCAGAGATATTTGTTTACTCTCCTACTTTATCGCGTGCATTTTTCGTCCCCTCTCTCAACAGCCACGCTCTGCCTGTCCACATAAATCCCCGCATTCATTTTCATATCACCGAGACAACACTTTTACGAGGAACGCGAACAGTCTCGTAATTCCGTTCCGCTCTATATCATTCCGCGTTTTCTCGTTTGTGCGGCGAGCAAACGGGGGAAACAACGAGGGACAATATTTACCACGAAGATCTTTATCGCGGGAAATACTGAACGAAGGAATAGAAAAATGATCGAACTTCCCGTCCCGTGGATAATACCGTTTCGCGCGACTCTCCGTCGAAGAAGCTGCGAGAAATTTCGCGACAGGCGAACCGAAATGAAGGAAATTCCACCGGGGATCATAATTAATGTTTAACAAGTTCGGGTCTTCTCGACTCGATGCTTCGTTGGCCGTCTGCCACAGATCTTCCTTTGTCAAGGAGGAAAGAGAGAAGAGGAGACGAGACTGGATTCTTCCTGAATTTCGCGCCATTAACTGCATTACATTTCTTACACTTTTCTTTTCTCCCTGCTCTCTTCTCGCTCTCTTGCTTTTATTCTTTGCTGTTTACACTCTATCCGGTGTGCAATTTTTTCCCTTTCTCTATCGTCCTCGTAACCATTCATCTCCATCAAGTGGTTCGTTAAGAAAGTGACAAAAGACATTATTTGCCGAGGAAAGGTGTTAAGGCGATCTTTCACAAGGTTTTGTCCCCGTTTTCCGCGCGATTGTTCAAAGATTCAACGTAGTTCGCGCCCATAAAGTCGTCGACTGGGCGAGTTAATGAAAAGACAGGTGACGAGATGGGGAAAGTTCACGCGGGAGAGGTGCAGTGTACCTTGGACGAAGTTTGAAAAGAGACGCGTTAAAGACGCTCCTGTACGCCGCCTCTATGAATGTTTGACCGATGCGCAACGGGTCACGCCATCTTCGGCCGTAAATAATTCACGAAGCTCTACTCGCTTCCAGGAGCTACTTGATCGTACCCGGGGTAAGAACACGATGCTCCGGGGAGAGCGTGGAAATTCCTCTTCGAAAAGTGCTCGTGAAATTAGACATTCTGGCGAATCTAACGCCGAGGGGGCGATAGTTCGCCGCTTTTAAACCTGGAGGAGAGTGTCTTTTTATCCGGCGATATAACCTTCCCTCCTTCAAATTTTCATCTTTCATCCATGTATTAACGCGTGGTAATCTCGTCTGGACAAACTCGTACACAGTCGGTGGTTGATATAAAGAGATAGTCGAATGGATAATATCGCGCTTGAAATGCTTTTCGTGTATCGCGAGATTTAGGACGTGAGATAAGAGTGTTTGTAATACTAAGATGGTCGAGTAGAGTTTATTTCTTTGCTGCTTCAGGGTTTACTAGAGGTTAGAAGTTTGCTGAGAAAATTAGGATGAGAGATTCTTTCAGTGATAACTCATGAATTCGATAAGATAGAAATGCGTGGGAAGAAGGACAAAGATGAATTAGAGTCAGAGTTTAAAGGGAATCAAGATTCGACAATTTTTAGATCGACTGAGGCACGAGTTTCAATTTTTCAAATTGAGTGACATTTCTTTTGAATGAAATTGTATCTTCAATAACCGTCGGGTCGATGACGCTTGTCCGCGGTCATTGCCCCGTTTGCGCCGCCACGACTGCCTGTTTATTCGTCGAATTAAAACACTCGACTCGAACTACGTAATACCGTAACAATAGTAGAAATGCGTTCCGCGAGCATCGAATACGAGACACGACGCATTGGAAATTCTGAGAGGATCGATTTTACTCTGTCCCTTCAACCTATTGCTCCCTATCTTCTTCCTACAGAGTGTTCTACAGAAATACAAACAAATTTCACCAGCGAGTGTGTTTCCCTGTTGAAAAATTTCAAAACCAAGATACGGTAAAACACGTATTTCTGTTACTTATAAATCCATATTGCCGTGACAATTTCTATTTCCATCCAGAAGCAACCAAAAACTGATGCATAACCCAGGAACACCAAGAAAAGAAGCTTTCTAACGTTGGTAAAAATTCTCCACGGTAAAATTGACAACTGGCAAGCTCGACGGTTGAAAAAGGGAACGCGAAAGTAGTCCAGCAGCCCGAATGTGCAAGCGTATTCCGTGGATCCTGAATATCGGTACCGCATTCCTCGCGGCTAAGGGATAAAACGACCATAACGTCTCGTTCAGCTAATGGCAGAGGCTTCAACGTAGCCTGCACTCGCCGCTATTTTTACGCTCCGAGCGGAAGCACGCTCGTTCAACCATTCATAACGCTCCCGGAGGCATTTGCGCGCGAGAGAAAACCTGCATGCACATTTACATGGCCGACCTTCCCTAACTCACCTTTCGCCGTTCGTCTTCGGTGGTGGCCAGGAAGCACAGCCTCGATCTCTCCTCCTGCTTCCCAGCCGCGAAAAAGCAATTCGACCGCGGGTTTTTCCTCGGGTTCCGCTCGCCCCTCTTTCAACCTATCCGTAACCCGGTGCCAGAAAGAATCTCGCGGACGGGCCACGTTAACGAGCAACTGAAACTGCACCTCTTCAAACGAACCTCGCTCTTTAATGGTGCTCCTCCTGTCCTGCGCCCTTCTCCCCCGCGCCCTTCCCGCGCTGTTTTAAACGCGCGTTCACCCCGACTTCCTCGTCGCTTTTTAGCCCGCCGGTAAAATCGTAAAGACGCGATCGTTGCAACTTTGAAATTGACCGCGAAAAACTACGTTTCATTTTGAAAGTGTGTAAATTATCGAGAATGAGATTAATTAAAGTTTCGACTCGCGTCCCTTAGCTTCGCTTTTGGAAAATTTTGAGAATCGTTCCAGGATTTTTTAATGGAAAACGACGGTTTAATTTAAGCACAGAGCTTAGCTTTGCTTTTGGAAAGAATTTTGAGGATCGTTCCGTGATACTTTAGTGGAAGACGACAGTTTAATTTGAGGTCAGAGATGTCCATGGTTCCGGGTGAATTTGAATAGTAATCACTTTGGTGATTTTGTTGAGAAAGAATGTTAGGAATAGAAATAACGACGGTAATCCCAAACGTCGCTATTACGTGCCTTGGGAGAAGCTGCGTTACAACAAGGCAAATTACCTGGTCAATCGAAAACCTGGATTACGTGTAATAATATAGTAGCTGTATAACAGCGGTACAAATGCATCGCTGGAAGCCTGCTTATCTAATACCGCCTACAGGGAATACCCGGTTATCCTATTACCAGTTATCTGAAATTTCCAACAGGCCAAAATATCTAATGCCGTGCATGGATTATGTCTGCTAATGATTGATTTGACACGGGCAATTCGTGGGATTTCTCTTCGTTTCCTGTGACTCTTTGTCGTTCTAATAAAATTGCATAATTTATGTAATTCATTGTTCCAACGAATCGCATAGGTCAGCTGAAATATCTGTATGATTATTGAAATATCTATTTGCACGTGGAGACAAACAAAAGAACTTCTAAAATTGACACGAAATATAAACCAGTAGTATAGGTACATATTTGGTCGGCCAATATGATGCTTCGATAAATTTGTACACGTGCAAAGTAACGTGTACCGAGTTTGATACTACCGTTGGCTGTGTTTAAAAACAAACACAAGTAGATAATGCCCGTATACGGTCAGACATCTACAAAAGCTTTAGCAAATAGCGAAGCAAATAATACCAACATTCGTATTACGAACGACGAAGTACAGTACGATCCTTACCCGAGATTTAACATACAATTATTAACACATTAAACGAATTATTTCCGTGGAAATTACCGTGCAAGTAGTACAGCCCTATAAATCGCGCGGCCAGTCCAATTAAGTATCAAACATTTCGTTACATCGTAGAGCTGTAAAACGGGGGGCATTGAGGGAAAGAAAGGTGAGGCAGAAAATCGAAATAATAAGCACGTGATACCCTCATTATACGCGGCGGGGGGAAGGATATGAGAACTATTCGCGTAATGAAATTTTTAATGAGCCAAGATCGCGGGTAAACGAAGAAGTCGCGAATTTCAAGGAAACTATGGCAAAATTTACGGACGTGTGCTGATCGTTAAGGAAGTTTCGGCGATTAAGGGAATACTGCAATTGGGGAAGTTTACATACAGTGCGCGTCATTAATAAAGTCGGCGCGTAATTAATTATATTTAGGTAGCGCGCGCCGCGGCACAACGACGCCGGGTTACAGGGATTCTTTTCACGATCCATTTCTCGAGTGCTTTAAAACAGCACTGGCCAACCCGGCCACCACCTATATTAAAGCCAAGACGTATTAAGCTCGGTGAATTACGAGTAACTTGTCCCGACCGAATAGTTACCTTATCTCCTTGAATTTCGCGAAACTTTCTAAATCTTACCGAAAGACGATCCGCCGCTGCTATCCCCTCCGGAGAACTCTGAACTCTCAATTTTTCATTCGGACACGCGAAACGATTACTTTCACAGATTAATTGCAAAATTTGTAAATTTGTAAAATTTGTGAATTTGTGAGCAAAAGTTTGAAACGTTTCAAAAATTGCGGAGGATAATCGAGGTTCCGAAATAGGAACGCTTCTTTCAGCTTCCCGCGAGCACGTTGCATTCGAAAACGCAGTACGCGACATTAGTTAAACTCCCCGTTTGATAGTGTTATCTTTGCGCTCTCTCGTTACGGTTCTCCTAGGTGGTCGGTGGTTTGCTTAGAATAGCACTTCTGGTGTATTTCCGTAGAGCTGATCTAATATAATACGCTTTACTATTGGGGACAGTTCCGTGGCCGCGTACATTTTCCCAGCTATCACGCCGTGTAATCTAGAAATAACACGTAAAATAAGCTGGAAACATTGCTTGGTTGCGCGACAACTCATTCGTGGCGGTGCAGCACGGAGACACGCAATGCGTTCCATTTAAATACACCGCAATCATCGTTTCGTATAATTACGATACCGGCCATGTGGCAGCTTTGGCAGAATTAATGTGCATCTAGCAAATATTATAATGCCCTATTAAACTATTTCACCCCTTTTTACATGTGCTCGCATTATGCGCGTAATTATATTCGTATCTGATTAGCATGCGGTGGTACGTAGAAGAGCGGGATTTTTCCATGGAAAGAGAGATTAACTTAGGTTAATCTTCAACATTCGCATGGTCAAATGTGAAACGAAGGTTTATCACGGTTGATGTCTTGTGCACGAAGCAATTTCCATTAGGGAAATGCTTCGACCAAGCGGCAACATTTTACAGGGAGACTCGTTTACTACGAACATAGAAACTAATTCCACTGATATCGAAAATAACAGAAGGCAATTCCAACGATCGTTGCAAGGACTTTGACATTTTTCTGCATATTTAATGCGACGCTTTAGCGAATATCAGGACGAGGTCAATGACCTATGACATTACGAGTATAAATAACTTCCACTCAAAACGACTGTGGGAGGATTTATTGTCTCACTTTTCCTTTAATTTTTCTTACTTTCAATACCGTTGAAAATAATTTAACGTTCGTTAAAATTCATCCACCCTGCATACCTCTAAACAGTACAAAACTTCATTGCAAACTCTTCTCGGTCCCATATTTCCAATTTATCTCGAACATACCGTTACCTCTTCCCGTACCTCTTCTTTCCTTCCCCGATTCCTATTTTTCCGTCTCATGTACGTGTGTCTAGTTCATTACTTTACATGCATACCTTACACCGTCAGAACAACACAGCCCGCGTATATATGAAGTTCGCGAAACGTGACCCGAGGACTGATTCAAACAGCAACCTACACTGATAATCCACCCTGATCCCAAGGACATTTCCCTTATTTAATCCCCCCCCTCTACTCTCCCCCATCACCGTGCAACAAACCACGCGACTTTTAGATTTCAATCTCCATATTCTATTTAAACCGCATTCCGCTCGGTCTGCCGGCGGTAAGATGCTCGACGGACGGTCCCGGAGAGGCGGGAGAAAGGATTCCGAAAGAATTCTAGCGAGCGACGTGCACCGCCCGCCCGGTCTGAGCAACCACGGGGACAAGGTAAAATCCGAAAATCCGTCGAGCGTGTCGCCGGTGTCTTATCAATCTCGAGCGTACGCGTGAAACGCGAACAATGCGGCGAGCCGTGCAGATGAAACCGCCGCGACAATACCATCGACCGGGGAACAAAACGCGCGATTGAAAAATCGATAACTCGATAGGACGTTAATAGGGAAATGGGGTGCGTTTCTCTTCTCGTTCCGTTCCTGGAATTCGGTCAACGAAAAAAAGAGAGGAATAAAAGAGAAAACTGGAACGAGATGAAAGCACACACGGGGTGGGAGGTCTCGTAGGGGACATTCGGTGGAATTCCACTCCTTTTTTCCCCTCCATCCCGCTATTCGCTAATATACGGAACGAGACGAAAATGCGAACGTCAGGCCAGGCGGAGGGTATGCGAGGGAATATCCGTCTTCCACGTGAAATATCTCATCGGTTGCAGATCCGTGGAAGCATCAGCCGCGCGGAAGAAGCGCGAAAAACCTCCACGGATGGAAAGTCGTAACGGCGGAAGTGAATCCGCCCCGGATGGCAGACGTGCACGAGAAGGAAAAGAGAGAGGAGAAAGCAGCAGCCGACGACGAGACGATGCTCTTTTCCTTTGACGCGGGGATAGTGTATCGTTGGCAGGGATTCAAACGAAAAGCAACGACTGGTATTCGCGACCGTTTCTGCCAGGCCGATAATCGGCTCGTTGCGGAATTGATATACACGTGTACCGCTCGTAAATCACGGATTTGATGCACGGCCAAGATCCCTACGGATAAAGGAGTGCCGCTCGAGCGCGGGCCAGCCTGGCCGCAACGATAAATTCCTAGGAACGGTTACAACGCCTGTGTCGTAGTTCGTTTACAACACCTCTTTTCTTCTCTCCGCGTTCTCTTCGATTCCTTTCTTCCACGTCGCTGGAACACCGCGAGAGAAATTTCTTCTCGGGTCGATCAAGTTTCTGGTACCGTCCGCGTTCTTCCGGTTCCTAAGATCTGTTCCGAGTTCGTCGAGATCTCTCAGGTTCTCCTTTTTATGCTTCCTTTGAACGTGACTCTAGGTGTTTCGATGTTTAGTAATAGTTCAATCATATTCACACGTCGGACTAGCTTTGTGTGGAAATTCATTAGAAAAGGAAATTTTACTTTTTATGAATTTATAATAGGCGAGCTGAGGGTCTGATGTGGTAGGAGAATGTTACGAGTCATGTGTTACGATAAAGTGCTGTGTAGAAAGTAGCGGTCTGAGACCTCCTGGTCTCTTTTAAGCTAGATTGTACGATACTCTACTCGTGAACGAGACTGGTTTCAGCTTCGTTCTCAGTTCGTATCGTTGCGCTCCCGATGTGTTAATCCCGGAAGGGCGAAATTCTAGTAGTTGGTGTGGTGATGGTGAATAATAGGTTCTCTCCCTCAGAATATTTTTGAACTCTCTTTATTTGTGGTGGTGCGTGGGTATATATTAGGTCGGTGTGTGTTCTGATTGGTTGGACGTTGAAGGTGGTGGAAAAGAAGGTCTCGAAAGATGCGGAGGAAACTAGTGGAAGGAGAACGTGAGGGTGAAGGTGGTGGGCAAAAGTTGAAATAATTTAGGGAAAACCCGGAAAGGGGAAAGGGATAGGAAACATGACCAGGGAGCGACTTGAACTATTTTATGATAGGGAAGGAATTTGTTAGGGGCTAGGAAGACGGTTGGAAAGGACTGTTTATTAATTTATGATGTGTGACTGGACGGTGGGCTGCGCGACCGGATATAGATTTTAAAAAGTCGATCTTAAGTATTAATTTATTAGCTGAATAATTGGCTTCGCGAACTCCGTGGATGTCAGCGTATAGATCAACGTTCGCGTATTAAAATTCTAACACGCAACACGGCGATTATTCTCGTAGCTCGCTACGATGTAAATTATGATAGCAAGCTCGAGTCGCAATACGGAAAAACGAAGAAAGAATTCACAGTCCGGTGGAATAGTCAGAGATTCGGTGGAAAAGTTGAGTGAACACGTTGAAAAGCAAGAAAAGCGAATAGCAAAAATTCAAACATTTCTACCATCCGCACTATTAGAGAAAGTATCCATATTTAACGTGCTCCCCTGGAGAACAATGCATCATCTCTTTCGCGAAACGTCGACAAAGTGGCGCACCTTCGAGCTGAAATTGCATCCGAAACGGCAACAGAAACAGAGCCAGAGAACCGTCGTTTTCTTCTTCGTTGCTCGTTTTTTCTTCAACGCAAAACGCGACCATTTTTCTCCATTACACAGCGTATCTCTTCGCGATTCGTAGCGGCACGCATCAGAACCGTCGCTTCGTCCCCGGGCTGCATTATTTATCGTCACTTCCGGCAGGCTGGGACGTCGGGCGAAACACTCCGGGTAATAAAATCGCCGGCTTGCTCGGTGAGGAAGGCAAAATTCGTTACATTTATTAATGGTATACTCGCTCGAGCATGCGCGTCTGCGACCGTTGTTTACGCGACCCGCGTGCAATATTTGCAGCGCGCGAAAACCCTGGGCGAAACACGCTCGTCGTCGACGTGCTGCGTTTTTTCCCCTCTTGTTTTCGTTGTTTTTCAGAATTCGCGCTTCAAATTTTTATTCTTCCCCTACGAGGCCGGAGAATGTCGTTCGTTACTGGCTCGGAAATTCCACGGACCATTCGTTGGCTGGGTAATGAAGCGCGGGACGCTGCGTTGATATTCGCAGAAGCCACCGTTGAATCGTAGAAACATGTTCTAGTTAACGTTCGTTCCTTTCTTTTTTTTTACTGCTTTTGGTTGGTGGAGATGTTCGTGTATTGTTAGGGTTCGTGGAGTCTGGGGAATGTTTATAGCTAGCCAACGGATCGAAGACGATTTGGTTACTCAAAGAGTAGGAAGAAGGTATATTACATGGATTCTGTTAATATTTTCGGAAATTAAATTAGTGAGCGTAGAGGAATTTTGGGTTTTTTATTTCTCGTAGAGATGTTCGTGAATCTGGAATATTTATAGGTTGTCAAGGGATCGAAGAGCATTTGGTTACTCGAAGAGTATTAAAAAAGTATATTTCTCTGGATTCTGCTATTTTCAGAAATAAAATTAGCGTCCTCAGAGGAATTTCGAGTTTTCCAAGTTTCATGGTAAGCTTCGAGATCTTAAGAAGAAGGTACGTAGATTTCAGGACGTGAAGATCTTTAATTAAGCCCTTTTGAGTGAACCATAGCCCACGGCTCCTTCAAGCCACCCACCCATGAAATTTGCTACCTTCTAACTACGCTTCAACATCTTAATCATTAGGTAAAGACAAAGCTCGGCTGGGATCTGCTTTATTCGTGCCGCTTCGAGTGCATATTCGCGGGAAGAAATGATAGTTTGGTAACGAAGCAAACGAATAATGTTTTCCCAAGCACCAAAGTACATTATCTACTTTCCTGCTTAATACTTCAGTCGAAGGTATGAGGATAAATTGAACGTATGTATAAAGTCAAGGGTAGATAAAAAACAAAAGAAATCGATGCAAAATTAAACAAGAAATAAAAAAATGTTTCACCGTGATTTAAAACTCCGTGAGATTCGTTTTGAGTCGCCACGAGATCAAAGGACCTCGAACGCCCTAAATCCAGGGTCCACCGTAATATCGTTCAAATTTCCAACTCCGCGATTATGGCACTCGAGATTCCAGGCTCACGAGATCATACAGCTCAGCTCTCCACGACTTTACCATAGATTTCTAAGTTCTCGAACCTCCAAGTCATGGCTCTCCGCGTTCTCTGATCCTCGAGTCATGACACCGAAGGTGCTTTGACACCGGAATCATGCCTCGGATGGCGAAGTTCAAGGACCCGAAACTCTCGGTGTGCTTCCAATATCGATTTCATAACTCCTAAGGTATTTCGTAACCGACGTTACGATCTGAAGCAAAGTGGCCGAGTCGCCGTAAGGAAAAATCTTCACCCGGTGATTGGAGAATTATCGGGAAAAGAACGAAGTGAAAGATCAGCCAAATCGCGGAAAGGAACGAGGTGAAAAAAGAAGTCGGGATTTTCGCCGCTCAGTCTCGTATTTCTGTCGCGGTTCTGACTTACGGCAACGACAAACGAACCCCCCGAACCGGCGGAAGTTACGCGTGCATAAACAGCCAGGCTTTATTCGCGGCTGCGCGCGTACAACGCTCGACCTGAGCGTAGTTTTGGCTTCGGCCGAAGGGAAAAAGAGAACGACGACGCGTGGTATTACGTCGGATCGAAGCCGGTTCACGAGGCTGAGATAGCGAGCGAAGCAATCTGCCAGACTGATGGCTGGATATCGACTGCACTCCGCAGGATTAACTCTTATATCATCCTGGAACAGGGCTCGACGCGCAGCCAATTAATTACGCCGACTGGCTCGATCGCCTGTCCTTTCGTTTCACCCTTTGACTGTTTCGATTTGTGTCACGATACCCGCTTTTTTTTGATAGAAACATGGTAGGATGTTATTTTCTGCGATACACATCTTCCGTTACGGAAATTTACGGAAAGTTCAGGTCGTTAGGTCGTCGAACTTGTTTGGATAGTCAAATTAAGAGTGATTACTTTGCCTTAAACCGAACAAAGCACGACAATAGCATTGTTCACAAATGATTTTCATTGATAGTCAGTGACATAATAGGCTAGTGACGATCGTGGACGGTAAAAAGTTAATTAGAAGTCACGTTTCTTGATCGTCAATACCTTATCATAAATTCTTCCGTTACTTTCTTGTATAATGGGGCATCGTGCATTTTAATTACAGTTTACCTGTTTTGATATCAGCGCTTTTGAGTATTCTGAAGTTGATTTAGAAATGAACAAACCAAAAAACCCTTCAATTTTCATTTTCCTTTCCTAGGAATCCTCAAACCACCAATCATCTTCCTTCATTGCGTATAAATTAATTCCTGACACAGTCTCAAGCAATACCTAAACTTAATCCACAGTCAATTTCTATTCGACGATTCAATTAAAAATCGCGATTACCCAACGAACTCAACCTAAAATTACCAAACATCATAATCAGCTGCTCCTCGTCAAGCTAACACACAGCGTAGCGCAAAGCATCGTCGCGAGAAAACATCTCTCGTTCGAGCAAAAATGATATTTAGGAATATCTGGTGGATACGACGTAAGCCTCGTGCGCGATATGCACAAGCAGATTCACGTTACCAAGATAATGCATACGTTCATTGATCCTTTCTAAACAGACGAAGTTTGCTGTGTAACCCTCGAGTTACGGCGCAACCTAGTAAACTAGCCCTTACGATATCGTGCATCGTGAGAGAGGATCGATCAGCAACCACACGTCGTGATACACACTGTTTCACATATATACATACATTCCCTTTGTGTAAAAATATACCAACGAAACACATTTCACTCACCGTTGCAACAAACGACGAGAAGAAAATACTGGCTGGAAGAGGGAGAAATTAAGCGGAGCCAATACCATCGTCCCTTCTATTCGTTCATTTGCCGAAATGAAACTAAATGGTTCGTTGCACGATAGAGTACAATGAAAACGTGTTCGCGATACAAGGAGGTAAATGAAACGCTGGTCCACATCTCGTTTCTCCTTGTTTGTGCAACAATTACGCATGCCGGAAGTACGGCGGAGGATGGTTGCATAGGAGGTGTATAAATACGTCGAAACGTCACGAAGTTTGCTTTATTTCCGCAAAGTTTTCGGGGAAAACTTGGTTAGGTCGGGCACTCGGAGTCTGAGAGTGTAGATACGCGATAAAACGGGCAGAGAAGGACAGAGTGATAGGGTAACCGTGTAGAAGAACGGCGAAGGAAAGAGACAGAGAAAGTGGAAAGTCGTCGAATAACGTCCGTCCAGGCCAGCTTCCGCTTGTACGCTGCAAAAAAGGGCAACAAAGGGTGAAAAAGATACGGGAGGGAACGCAGGACATCCGCTTAAGTGATACATGGTATCCTCCGCGGCTGTGCACATTCTTAGAGTCCAGAAAACCGACGTTAAAACAATGTCGTAATAAATTCGTGGCTTTTGTTCTCAAGACATTATGCTCTTATTCCCAGCGAATACTAGAAGCGTTGAATATTAAAATGTTAATGGAACGTGAACAAGAAGCACTATTGTACCGCGACCTCCACGAAGAAGTACATTGTTTCTGTGTACTGTAAAATGTTGCGATTACAATTTAAATGGAATTTAAATTCTTTATCGAAAAGCACGCGTTTCTTCGAGTCTCGTATTTAAAGGACTAGTTTGACATTTTCTTCGAAGAAAATAATTGACTCCATTGAAAAATTTTCACGGGGGCTGTGTTATATTACCCTTCGAGTATATAAAAGTATTTTTCTTGTTTAATTTATTTGCAAAATGGCGACGCTAGAGCCAAATCATAGAACCTCTGTTCAGTCAAGTTTGTGTCGTCTCTTGCTGCCTGATGGCATAAAATCGTCCAAATTTATATTAAAACTAGCTGGATTGTACGTTTAAACATTTAAACTATCAATTTAATCAAAAAACAACAAATTTGATATTTTGAAATCTCGGGGATGATCTAAAATCTTTGATTTCGTGTAACCATAATTTGCAGTATCTAAGGAGAGACTCAGAACGGAATTATCCTATCCACGATTCGCAGAAACCCCGTCGAATCTCATCGCACACACACGCTGATCGTTCTCAGATACGCAACGGACATCACCGATGCTAATTCCAACCATTGACGACCATAACGGCGCGGTTTGACGCTCCCTAATTGTCAGGATAATTCCATGAAATCGTCCGCCTCACGGCGGCTTATTATCCCTCCGGCAGCGGCGCGTCTTGATTGACGTAGGAAACTCGAGTGCGTAGGACCGAGGTGAACAATCGCGAGATTTCAACCGTCATCTTTCACGCTGTCTGATTGTTCACAAGTCGATCGAACTTCACCCGCGATCACGTTCCCGTTCAAGTTCTTTCGACGGAGCACTCCAGCTTAATTGGAAACCTGTGCTCCGATGATTCGGAGCGTAGATGCGTTCGAATCAGTTCGACTGGGATTACAGTGTTTCAAGTGAAGTGTTCTCCAGTAGCAAGTAGCTCTTGTTCACGTCGTTACACGTGAACGAATGCTTTTCGAACGGCTCTATCTTGCTCCAGGTGGAAATATAAATTACTATCGGCGGTAGGTTCGACGAATTACGCGTTGGTTTCCTACTAGAAGGTTTAATTGCGTACGAATCCGATACACGTTAGATTCGAAGAAGCTCGAAACGGGGACGTTAACTAGAATGGGTCGTTTCAAGTGGATAGTCGATGCAATAGAGGAGGAAATCGTAAGGCTGGTATTCCCTCGGGGAATGAAATCGTGTGCATTTTCTTACCGTAATAACGTCCTTCCCTTTTTCCTACCGTAATAACGGTCTTGAAAGATTGATTAAGAACGTAATCTTTGGACGATTAAAAGCTCTCTCGGTTAGCTTCTCCAGTCTCTCTTATTATCTTTCCCCGAGCTATTTCCCATCGTCAAACGAGTCAACTGTTGTCCCCTTCGATACAGTTAATTTGAGGGGATTTAACCGGAACAATTCGAAATGACAAGGAACCGGACTATCACTCACTAACTCTCTCTCTCTCTCTCTGAGCTGAAGATCGAGGAGATACAAGCAGCCACCCGGTAGTTAATTAATTCCCTCTTAGAAGCCAGTGAGCAGGGTTCTTCAAGGATATCTACCGCACTGAAATCTCAATTGACCCTTGGTACACCGCGGGAGGACACGAAGAGGGATGGCGCTGACGGCGTTTACACAAAGATAACCACGACAATGGCATTGAATTCCATTCGAGAACGTAATTAAGTCCTTTTAAAAAATTCTCATTACCATGCTCTCTATAATCCTTGGAAAAAAATTCTAATGAAAACTCCTACGTCTATTGTCGACTGGCATTAAAAGACGAGGAGGACAATATAATTGGGAAAATTCATAGGATTTGTTCGCGTAGGTGGATCTCGAATTGAACCTAATCTAATTAATTCGCGAACCTAATCTAATCTAATTAACTCTTGAATCTAATCAATTAATTCGATAAGTGATACAAAAAGTTTCTTCTGTTTTTCGAATTGATTTCCCAGGGACCGATTTCCGTGGGAAACGGTCAGCAATGTATTTGCACTTAAAGGTTCGTTTTAAATTTGAAAGAGAAAGAGAGAGAGAGAGAGAACGTTCAACGAAGAAACAACGAATCGCGACGATTCTCTGTTAGAAGCGAAACCTTTGCCTCCGTTCGGCCACACGTCTCTGTTAATTGCTTAGGTAAATATTTCGACGGAGACGGCGGAGAATCGATCCGAGGACATGTTGCTGGACATCCTGCGGTTGACAAAGTGAGCGTCCGTGTCGGCCGCGTCGGCGTCGCGACATCGGAAAGATCAATATTGAATAACACCGCAGAAAATGCCAATATTGTCGTTCTTCTGCGACTGCTACACTTCGGAAGATTAAAGAAGTGGCCCGGTTCAGGACAAGAGCTAAGAAACGACGCCTGGAGATTCTATACAGGGTGTTTCGCGTGAAACAGGCCATCTAAGTATCTATTTTTTACGTAAGTTAATTTTAAAACACAAAAATTTCTTTATAAATGCCATTTTTTAATGTTTCTTTCAGGATCATTTGCGCTTTTTTACATACAAATTTTACTTACTAAAATTTCTAATCAAACGAATATGAAATTTCCTTTTATTTTTTGTCATTTTTTAAAAGCATTTAAATTAGATAAGAAATATTTCTGGTATTATTCAGGTCGCCTGTTTCACGCGAAACACCCTGTACATCGTCGCCACAGCGTGACGTGCCTTCCAGACGCCACACATTTATTTCCCTCCTATTTCCTCTTCGATCTGCTTATTCTTTCCCATTAATACCACTCCCGTGTATTCGGTTTCTCTTGAATATCGATCAAAGTACCAAGAACACAAGTACCACATTATTCTTACCTCGCTCTACAAACGCAAACCGCATTACTGTTTTTTCCTTCATCTACTCAAACAATAGTATCCGTTTACTATGCAGTATATTAAAGATAACCGAGTAGCCACTTCGCTACTGAATAACCAATTCGACAGAATCGGCGAACGTAATTCCAGCATTTAAAGCAACAAATACTCAACGTAGAACAAGAGACTCCTATCAATTCAGAGTCCCGCTCTCTTCCAGGATTTCTTCACCGAGGAAATATTCCAGAAACAGCGTAACACGGTTCGGAATGGAAAATACAGTTCTCGACGGAGCTCGTAACGAAAGAGTGGCAGAGGGGAACTGATTCCGAAAATTGATGGACTCGAGTTTGCTATGTAACGCGAAATCGCGAAATAAATGTGTCGAATGGAGAACGGAAGTGTAGAAAGAGCGTGGGTGGAGGGAAGAATAACTCGGACTCGTCTTTGAAAACTCGGATAGCTTCCATTTCGGCATTCACAGAGCCGAAGAAATATCGTCCAATCTTGCCACAGCCAATTTTCCACCGAACCTTCTGCGGCAGTGTGCGAGACACACGCACCATATCCTCGGGAACACGACATTAGTCCCGGTCTGTTGAGAAGTGGAAACGTAAATCACACAGCTCCCTTCTGTTCGCCACTTCTCCTCTCTTTCGCGAGTAAACGTCGCGGTGAGGAACGATAATGTCCGTATGATGGACCAACGAGTTTTCAGCCTTGGTGACCGCGAGGCTATCCGCCGAGGAACCTTCTTCACGCTCGGTGGATACTCATTAGCCGAGCCATTTGTCGAACAAAGTGGTTTGTTCGGTGAAACGTATGAATATGAAATGATTTCCTTTAATTGCCTCCTACGAAATAATGAATATTCTCGTCACGTGCGACGCTTCTGTTCCTGAATTTAAATTAGCCGGTTAATATCTTCAACTGTGATCGTTCGGAAAGCTTTCACGGCTACCTGGGCGGGGGAAAAAGGATAGTGGAAGAAAGATTAACATTTCAATCGGTATTAAACCTGCTTGGAGTATTGTATTTCGTAAGAAGCTTTGCGGTATTATATTAACCGGGTTTACACGGTGCTTCGCGACGTCGTTAAAGAATGTCTCTCTTTTTCTTGTTTTTCGTAGCGTCAAAAGGTTCGGCGGATTTAGGGTACGGTTCTGATAATAACAGCAACAACGTGCACCTTTAGTGCCGTCGTAAATGTGAAGGTAGTAAGTTCGAGGCCTGGCTCTTTTTTTAAGGGCTAATCTAAATCGCGCGAGGGATAAGTACGAAACGGTGAAGCCTAATTCGAGCTTCGTTGGCGGTCGAATGAAGCGAACGACGACGGTGGAGGATCGTAAAAGTTTGATAAGAATTTCATAACGGCCATTGCGACGATACTTCCACCTGGATTATATTACGAAAGTACGCACCTTTCATTGCTGCGAAACGCGTGGTAACTTTTCCGCAGGCGATCGATTCCACGAGAACAAAGTAGAGAAGAAGCGGAAAAAGGATGGAATTTCACACGGTGAAATGAAAGCAAGGACCATCGTGAAAATCGTCAACTGATTAAATTGGTAATACGATTAAATTTAACGCTTCATGTATCGAGAATGTATCGCGTATTTATTTTCAATTTCAATGTGCCGCTAAATGCGATGATTTATTCATGGATTCTTGCGAGTCTGTCTCTGCTCGTTTATCTTTATCGCTGGCTAACGAACGACCGTAACAGAGAATGATTTATTCAAATTCCTCGAATCGATCCAATTTCTCTGCACCTCGCGTTTCGTTGTCCCCGATACGTTTCGACCTAAAGAACAGAAAAATGCGAAGGGAAAATATCTGAAGAGAAGAAATAATTAACGTAGGACGCGGTTCATTGCGCGAATTTTCGTGTTCCCATTCAGCACAGTGTAGTTTCTTAAGAGAATGAAATCCCCCGGAGATGGAGAGCGGAGGATTGAGACGATCCTCCCCTTCGTTCCATTTTCTATAAAGCACTCTCGTAGCATTTCCTGCCCGCTTTGTACGCCCCGCCACTCGAAATTCATAGTGTATGCACGCGAAATGTTTCGCGAAAAACTCGACAGCCGCGACACACACCGAGGCGAGCCGTTAAAATCTCGTCATTAAATCTACCAACGCTCTTCTAGCTGTTTCACACGGAAAAATATACTTTACGCTCCTTCTTCCCCTGCCAGCGCAAACTTAATATCGTGAACAGTTTCGAGAGAGCGTGTCAGCTCTCTCGTAGAAACATTATTTATCCACTGGCGCGCGATGTTTCAGGATTTTAAATTGATTAAACCTCTCGAAACGAGAAATTGCTGGACGTTGGACGGAACGATCTCGTTGTTGCTCGGTTCATGCTTCATATCGCAAATTCGATTGTTCGTGTTCGAGGGGGAATCGGCGGTGGCTGTTTCAGTTAGATCGAAACTGACAGATAACGCAGATAAGACCGTACCACTGTAGAGAGCATCAATGCAAACAGTGCAACTCTGTCTGACTCGAAGATTGAAATGGTTAAAAAAGTTCGGCAATTTGTAGCCGATGGTCATACCGTTAGAACGAAACACGCGGATTGATTTCTTTTTTTTTTTCTCTCTTTTTTGCACACACACACACACACACCGACCTTTTCGCGAAAGAACTCTTCTTTTTTTTTGCGTTTGTTATTTCGAGTGGAGGCGGTTGTTGGTGCGCGTGTTTGATCGATGATACCATTCCGTCATGCAGAAAGGAGATAATTAAAAACCGCATCCATCTAACCGGGCTATCCTCGAAAAGAGAATAAATATTTCATTTAAAGTACACACCGCCGACTGTTTGCTCGTAAACTAGAAAATATAACGTGCAGCGCGGGGGAGTTATAATTTGTTCAACAAATATTTCATGAAATTCATCGAACACAGTGTTCCTGTGAAATATGAATTCTCGTCGACTTGTAGAATCTTCGCTGTTGAGCGTTTGTCTGATTGTTTGTGAACGTAATGCTTCGAATACAGTGACAATTCGATGCGACTGACAGGACTCTGAAAATCTGATAAGACTCTCCCTTCTGTGTTTATACCATTCACACCCCTAATCGCTAGGAAGACTCTTCCTGATAAGACTCTCCCTTCTATATTTATACCATTATCACCCCTAATCGTTAAGAAGACTCTCTCTTCCAACTTCTTCACTTTCTCCCACCGCACACGCAGGCCACTTCTCAGTTTTTCCCGCTAAAAACAGCCAAAGTGTCTGTATACCTCGCGAAAGGGCCTACTTTGCATCTCTAACTTTCACTTCTACGGCCTTTTTCGCGCCCCTTAGAACAACGCGAGCAGAGGCCAACATTTCGCAACGCTAAAAGCACTAAATATTAATTTCCAACTGTCTACAACTACTCCAACATAATTTCTCCGCGAAAAGTAAAGCGTCAGACTCGATCAATCAGAATCATTGGACGAATCGACAGTTGGTAAATACCGGTGAAAGGGTTGAAAGCTCTCGGATACCGGTACTTTCGGCACGTTATCAGATTCATTAGTTCCCGTAGCGGTGAACGTTTCGGAAAGCCAGCAAGATATCTCAATCCCGCTGGAACACGGGAACACGGTCGGTCTCGCGTTTCAATTACGAATGAGATCAATTCGAGCAGCGGCGGCAACAGATCGTATCGCATTGTCAAGCATCGCTGTACATTCCGGATTGGCACAAAGTGTCCTAGAGGACTGGTATTCGTCGCGGAATACCTGAAACCTCGCTGCCCTATCGTGTGCTATTCGTCCATTAACAACCCGTATGACCGTCGAGAGTCCGTCGTTTCGATACGTATACACATATATGGATCGACGATCGCGAACCAACCGGAAGATCTTCGACACGAAACGCGTTTCAAGCGAATCTCGACGAGCATCATCGGCCATGCCACTCGATTCGTTGGCACGAAACGGAAAAACAGCCGAGCACACGTTCGACAGCGGTGAATCGAACGGTTCCGATTTTGCATATCGCGTTCAACCCCAGCTAGAAACTATCCTCCACGAACGAGCACAGAGAGATTCTTAGGTGGGTAGAAGAGGAACGATAGGATAATTTACGAGCGAAGTGGTAGTGCATATTGGGTACCATCGTGCGGGAACCAGGAAAAGTTCGTCGAGCTTTCGAGTCGTTTTTGCGGCGCCCGGCTACGAACAGATGTGGGCTTAATCGGCTTTCGACGAGTCGATAATTCGATAAAGTTCGTGGTATTTTTTTAACCGCGCTGAAAATTCGGCAGTTTCCAGCGGAAACTGCGTTCTCGACGAAGACGTAGAAGCATGAAGTTGGAATGAACGTGGTTATTGTTCTTGCAGGTGATTAGCTCTTTTTCCGAGTTGCTCGGACGAATCTCTTAATCGTCTCCTCGCGATTTTTCTAGAAATAAGAGCTCGATCAAAATAGAAATTTTGCGTGGGGAAAAAGTGTACGATTTTCGTATCGTAGCATGTCAAAGGGTTAAATATGCACGTAGTACAGAGAAAGATACGGTTAAAGACATCTGGCCGGATGTACGAAAAACGGTGGAGCGCGTTCAATTTTCTCGCCAGCTTTAATAACATTCACCGGAGCCGTCGCGTTCGATGAAACGGGGACAGAGCGAGGTTTCGACGAGGAGGGACAAATCTGAGAAAAACGCGGCAGGAGGAGATGAATTTTGTCGGAGAACACCGGGGGTCAAGGGAATAAAGAAACGTCGAAAAGGAGAATGAAGATGAAAGGGGGCCCGAATAAAAAAGAGTGCCTTCTGTACTCCAGAGACAACGAAAGAAGGAAGAATGTCTTTCGCATCCTCGAGTCGTATAACTGTGAGAAACAGGGAGAAAGAGAGAGGAGACAGAGGGTGGAGTGCGGCAGACTTTGAAATTCCGCGAGTTTCTGCAAATTGCACTCTACAATGTGGCGGAAGAAAGCCCTTCTCTATTCCCGGTGTTTCGTTCCACTGAAATTACGATAATTCATCGCGACGGGAACGTTAATATCCTATGTGGAAAATGCACGTAATAAACGCGTGACGTTCAACCAAACGAAAATCATTTAACGCGTTGCTAAACATCCAAATCCATGCTATTCGTATTATTAAATCCAATAAATCGAACGAATAATCGAAACACCATGCGGAACATATTCGAAACCACCGTGTACAGACAGAAGAGAGAGTGCTATCGGGATTGTCAGTGTTCCATAGAGTTCTTTGAATTCTTTCAAATTCTGCAATCATATTTCGTCAATTTTCATTACCAGGAAGCGTCAAAAATTTACAAACGATCCGACAAACACTCGACGATAAAGATTCCACGTTTTCGGATAAACTGTTTCCAGCAAGTTTATGATTCCTTTCCCGTTCTTCTTCATCGAGGGTTGAAGGTATTACGAGTTTCTTGGCCGAAACTGCATGTTCTTTCCGGACTTCCGGCCAGATTCAGCCGGTACAAACATTCACGTTTATTCCGCCCGGCTGCGTCAGGTGCCGTCTGAGCGAGCTGGTCCACCGCCGACTCGCTCATGCGATCACGTCTCATCCCCGAAGGAACGGCCAAAACCCTCAGAGAGGCCAGGCCGCACCGCTGATATCCACGGAAAATGTACACCGCACGCTCTGCAAGGTACACTCGCTGAAACGCTTCGGAATTGCCGGTTTACCCGGCCGAACTTCCGCTCGGATAAGCCCCCGCGTCGTTCAATTTGCAAACGAAATCACGATACAATTGCGACGCGGCGCAATAATCGTTCGTAGCCCGGTTTTTAACCGGCGTTTACGGTGCCCGGTGAAATTTACACTTTAAAGCTATAAAGAGAGCTCTGTAATTTCTACACAGAAATAGTATTCTGCAGAACGGCAAAGCTAGCTTAACACATTGCCAAACCGATGGGGTGGACGTACTGTTTCCTGCCGTATCTCGTTCCCAACGAATCATACTTCACCCTCGTATATACTATTTCTTTTAAATTTGTTTCACAGTATTTCATTTTATTTCATTCGAATAAATTAAAAACTTTCTGGAGACAGAGTTTTTCGCTAATTTTCCCACAAACTTTTTCACAAATTTTAGATATTTATTCGAGTGCAACGCGTGTTAAAATCGAGTAGAAGTTAGGGAGGATATGAAGTTAGGTTGCAAAGAAGATCATGCAGCCATCCAAAATTCATACCAAGAGTCATATACCGAGTTGAAAGGATGTAGAGCCAAGTTATATACCTGGCTATATACAGTCGTGCACCTAGTAGAAGGTTTTATTAAAAAGTATCGTGACTTTGTAACAAGCTCCGAGTTAAGTAGAATGGCGTACCATTAAGGTGAATCGATAGAGGGAGATTTCTGTCGCGTTAAAAATTTCCACATCTCCAGTTTGAAACTCTGTTAACCCGCTATTTCTATGAAATAGTTTCCATCCCGCACTCCGCGAAGAGAGGCGTTCCATCTCAAAAATACCGCCACGCAAGAATTTGCAATTCTAATTCGAAAAGTTGTCGTATATCGTCACCAGTTTCCGCAACATTCGCGCGAGAAGGACCGAAACGGAGCGGCGCACATGTTTGCGCGATCATTGTTGCCGAACTTTAAAACGGGGAACATGTTTATCTGGAACTACGGCGAACTTTCGAAAAGAAGTTCGCCGGAACGTTTCGATTGTAGTTATTCATACTCCGACACACTTAAATGATCCTTCCTGATACTGTTTAGAAACAGCCGCGACTATTTCAAATCTGTCCTCGCTTTAACGCCTCTACTATTCTCACGCAAGTTCGCAACGTTCACCTTTCTCACAATTTTTATACACGATCTTCGCGAGGAAATCCTCTACAGTTTTTTCCAGCTTAACAACGCGTCGAAAGTTCGTTGAAGAGGAGATCGTCCCTGTATTATTACATCGCTGTTCACTTTTCCAAGGAACACGGTTAATCAAAGTCTCCAAGTTTCTTCGTAAAAGCGGCATTTCCGCGAGTAACGCTCGCAGAATGCTCATAATTAATTAATCCTCGAGACTCGTATTAAATTTCCACGGCCGTGGGTTATCGCGTTAATCGTGTTTACCGGCGAAATTCCTCGGCAAAAACACAACTTTCCGCCGCCCTTTACCCTCTCCCACTGTCCTCCTCGCAGAAAACCGGTATTGCCGCTCCATTAAATAATGCAAACCATTCTCGTTGAGCTCGTTAAACGTCCGAAGAGAGAGAGAGAGAGAGAGTCCGCGGAAAAATTACCATAAAATAATGGTCTCCGGGCATCGACTTACGTCTTGGCAGCGGTACAAGATATTTCCGCCGCGGAATACCTGCGTTTCACTGGTTACATCGTAACTGGATTTAATTGTATCAGTGTCGTCGTCCGTCGACTGGATAACATGGAAAGCAAAGAAAGATCTTCCGTGGAAAGTACGCGAAGAGTAGCGGTAGAAAGTTGCGTGGGTAATTGTGGATTTTTACGAAGCAATTTTACCCAAGTAATTCGAAACCCGGTGTATCTTCGAAACTGTATATATTCAGTCGTGTCTGAAACACCCTGTAAGATTGGTAATGAAAAAACCTTCAAAAGCTGAACGGCCGCGTAACTTTTTTACTGCTCCGTTTGCCGGGGAAACTTGCCGCACTCTGTTTCACTTACCACGGAGACCTTAAACGGAAATTAGTTTGGGGACTCAAAAATTCAGTATCCATCTCCAGGGGCGGGTTTGCAGTTGACTTCATTTCCAGGCGTGGTGGGTAGGAGAGAGGGAGGAGAGGAGAGGCAAATGCCAGACGAGAAGATAGGGACGAATTTGCAAAGTTAATTCGAGAAATTTCGCGGGAAACGAGTGGCCCAGAACAAGAGGAAGCGGCAGTAAGGGGGGGTGAAAGAAGGACGAAACGAGAGAGGCACACGAAGATTTGCAAATTCGAACTCTCAAGTTCCGTCCGCTCAGCGGAACCTGTAATTACTCTTGCCGGAATGTCACGACTGATTACAATAGCCTCGACGTACGTACTGGCTTAACTAAATCTTCCTCGAGGAGGAACAGATCTCCCCCGTTGATATTGTCAATTTCGTATTATCTTTCGAGGATTATCGTGTTACAGGATTACGTGCATGATCTATCACACTTTCCTTGCGTAACTCGGGAATACAGAAACCATCCTGGACAACCGAGAGATATTGAAAACACGGTGTTTCCACGGATGTGGAATAATGAATCGGCGTTGTAATAATGAGCAAGTAGTACAACTCGGCGAGCAATCAAACAAGTAGTATATCTTGGTACACGTGAAATATAGGTGTATGCGGTCAGACACCCGGTGCGTTCGATGTACATGATCGAACACGCAACGCAACATTGGTAACTGATCAGACAGGTAGTACGGTACGTTTATACGTCGAACAAGTAGAATAATTGCCGTGTGTGATCAGACATAGGGACGATTTTCCTGTGTCTAATTAAATAAACCAACTAACGATTACCGCCTGCGATGTTAGAGGCTACGAATGTACAAGTAGTACAACAACATAAATCTTCCGACAGGCAACGTGTAATGCCTGTGCGTACCAGGCAAATTTCCGCGAATTTTCCAGTTACTTTCGCGAAATTCGCGTTATTAACGCGAGCTAGTTATTAGTACGAAACATCTGTCAGGTGGTAGTACAACCACCGCGACAGAACCCATTATTGATGGGAACAACGTGGCGTGCAGTGTGTGTCGGTAAAAGCGTCGCTATTGATTGCGGTTTCGCCTCATAATGAAGATACACCGTCGTTCCATATATCTTTCGCGTGAGCAGCCCTGAGCGTCACGTTTCTTCGTGGTTTACCACCTACAACTATCCGAAATGCCTTGATAAATAGAGCATCTTCATCGGTGAAATACAGAATACCTTAACGGTATTTCCATAACTGTTCACCGCTCTCGCCTCGTGAGTAATACTACAAACACACCTGGATGCCCTGTCGAATTGCCGGGGCAGTAACAAGCAAACTTCCGTAGCTGGTGGGAAACGCTGTTAGCCGAGGCACCGATACTTACAATCAATGCAGGCAAGTTCCTGCATTGGGATGAAAAGCTTTAACGGGACTTGGAGAGAAGCACTAAGCTTCCGGGGCGAGACTAGCTGGCAGAGAAATTTCATTGGTCACGCGACGTTACTAATGGACACGATCCGCGGCACCGTTTAATTCCACGTGATCCTCGTTACCCACATTTCAATTTCGACCGAAGGACGACACCGGTCTAATATACGATTTCCGTGTGCGCACGCGCACAGGTATGCGGTACCTACGGCACGATTAACACACGCGTCACCGTCTTGAATCTAAACTCTATTCCGACGGTTTACCGCAAATGTGCATTCACGGATATGCAAATTCAACGTGTAGCCTAGGCATCCTTAAAGACAGCACACGCCACACACGCCACTTTCTCTCTCTCTCTCTCTCCTATACGTGGCTTTCAAAGATCCTCTTTCCATCCGGGATAGAAGGGAGAGGGAGAAGGGAAGTGGGTAAAATCGCTTAATCGACTCGGTCCTCTAATCGAACACGCGCGGTTCGACTTTTTAATAGGATTTCCATGCAGATGTGCCCGGTAATCGACTCGACGTAATCACCGCGCGATTCAATTATTACATTATTAT
This sequence comes from Habropoda laboriosa, assembly GCF_001263275.1. Classification (NCBI taxonomy): domain Eukaryota; kingdom Metazoa; phylum Arthropoda; class Insecta; order Hymenoptera; family Apidae; genus Habropoda; species Habropoda laboriosa. The sequence goes on along the minus strand of NW_017100279.1, from coordinate 818,827 downwards.
GAGTCCCGTTATAACGATCGATTATTTGATCCATACGAGGTTCACTGTACACCGGCTCGATATTTCCAAATTGATTTCGCCTGCGGAGTTTCGCGTAGTTTACGAGTCAAGTTAGGCTAATCGTCCACCGGGGAATATGTAATTAGCAGTTACACCGGCTGTGCTGTTATCGTCTGTATCTGCTACCGACCGATGCGAGATATCTCTTTTTCATTGCACCTTCTTCTCCAATAGTTTAGGATTTTTCCTGCGCGAGAAATTTTCAGAGGAAGCTATTCAGCGTGGTACGAGAGAGAACTAGATTATTCCATTATTTCATACTATTTTATTTCACGTCGTGTCGCGATAAAGAAACGCGACAAATCCTGATGAATGCTCCCTTTCGAAATTTTTTCTCCATGGTACACCTACGAGGAAGCTTTGAAAGGAATCTTTGAGAGAAATTTTGAAAGGAACCTATTCAACGTGACATGAGAGAACCAGTCTATTCCATTATTTGATACCGCTTTAATTCACTTCGTGTCACAATAAAGAAACGCGGCGAAGCTTGATGAATGCTCTCTTTCCAAATTTTTTCCACCGTAATACAGCCACGTAAAACTTCCCAATCGCGATACTCCACTCGAGTATTTCACGTGAAAACGTTGATCGTTCGTTTCCATAAAAGCACACTAAAGTCGTACATCTTCGAGTCACGAATCACCGCCGATTTTCATTCGGGTAAGCGCGATTCCACCCTCCCCGGTGGAGGGTTCGATTTATTCAAAACGGCTTCGAAATAAAACAGTGAGTCACGCAGATCGTTCTATCCGCTTTGACACGCCCGGGCACCTACCAGGGAAAAATCAAATCCAGCGCAACGGGTTGACGTTTATTCAACAAATAACTAATCAGAATGCCGGCGCTCCGGCTGAAAAATCGACCGAGTCTACGATTTCGCTGAAACCTGCCGGTCCGGTGAATTTTCAACCTGGCGCATTGATTCAGCGTGCACACACACACACGCGCACGCCTACATACGCAGGTTCTTGTGCCGCGAATCAACGGTAACCTCTCGTTTTCATGAATTCACGAGAGCGATCCGTGCCATCCGCACTGTATCACCGTCACTCGGAAGAAAGCTAAATATTTATAAACGCTTTTTTCCTCCTGCTTGCACCGTCCATGCAAATACCGTACTCGTCACCGCGGCAACCTTCGCGCTGGTGCCGTGAAATTGACGGGAAAACTGGGGAACGCGCGCTTCCGGTGGGGGAACAAATAATTCGATTCCACATTAGAGACAGTTTAATTGGAACGCGCGAAACTTTCCAACGAAACGTTTTTATGATCACGCGTGAAATATCCTGGGGGTAAATGTATTCCTGGATTTGAATCGTTGAATTAGCGTACTGATCGTGCAAAGAAAAAAAAAAAAAGGGAAGGAAACTCGAGTGGAATAAATCTTTGTTGATTTTTCCTGCGTCGAGAATCAATTTGAATAGTGATAAATCAGTGTGATTTACGAGTACGTCCGAGTGATAAACAAGGCTCTTTTTCTCGGAGAGCTTTTCAGGAATCAGTCGGATTTTAGCCGACTTGTTGCAAACTTTCGACCCCCAAAAATGGACCGTCCTTTTGTCGTCGCGTCGATCATTAATTGTCAGCCCGGCGAGATTTACCAAGCAAACAACGCCTAGGAACGCATTATGAAAGTTCGAATACAGCATTTCGATGTCCTACATTATAATTGATTTATCAGGCTCAGCTCGCAAGTGTCGGGGACTGAACTCGTGTGACTAATGAATACGCGTTCGACACGGTGCTTCAATAATCCATTTGACAACAGGAACGATGTCGTTTTTCATTCCCCCCTTCGAACTGCTCGTTTTCTCTGCCCTCCCTTCTGCGCGTGTACGTGCACACGCGCAAAAAACACGCGTGCGTGTACACTAGCCGGATGGCGAAGTAGGTCGGCAAACTTTAGGAGCGTATTTTACTCAAGCTACAGGGCGAAAAAAGGACTCCTCCGATCGCAGATATCGAAATGTTTCTTTCTTTTTCATCGAGTTACGGCCACTTTTTGTTCGCAACAACGAAATTTCACGCTTACAGCTAAACACGCTCGGAGTTACAAGTGCTGTCGCGCGTTTATTTTCCTTTTGTTAAGGGCCCGCGCGATAACAGCACTTGTTGCCATTGCGAAAGTTAGGCGAACTGCTGCTTTTTGCACCCGTGTAGCGCGGCGAAATTCTGTTATCGAGCCGCGTTCAAAGTGTTCGGAAGTTGGAATGGAACCCATCCGGATAATGATCTAACTCGAACGTGAAGTCTGTATTGCGAAGAATTCGAGAGAGAAAACAAGTTGCTACTTTACGGTTGTCTGTGAAGTCGAAGAGGATTGCGGAACGAAGTTCAAGGAGGCTGAGAATAAGCACGTTTTTCAAATCTAACTCTTTCTCTCTAACTCTAACTCATAAAAACTATATAAATACATATTTAAAATGAATTCAAACGGAATAAATACATATGTTAGCACAACTGGAATAAACGTAACACACGATAGGCTATTAACCAAAATGTATTATTTTAAAATTGTAAGCGGCTGCTAAGGTACTCGGGTGTCCGTCTCGCTCGACGGCTACATTAAGAGTGTCCTGTCCGCGTCCTATCCTGCGTTGCTCCGAAAAATCGTTGGAGCCCCCTCGTTCGACTTTCCGGGCTTAGTTTATGGTACCCTCAGGTACGCGCTTTCTCTTCCTGGGTGACAAGGTCCAGGCTACCACTTCGCCGCCGAAATCTCTCATTTCTTACACATATTTATACAAATTGTTGGATCATTTCTAACAACACCCTGCAGAAATAATCAAGCGAGGACAAAAATGTCTCCGCGTTCTTTTAGACAAAGGCACTAAAGCTTCCACCAGATGTGTCTAGTGTTCGTCTTCGTCTAGCACTGCACACTGCGATACCATAAAGTAAACAGTTCCTAGGTATAAGCGGACCCCAGCTTTCTTTTAGGGTGCCCAGATACAGTCCTTTAGAACATTCAAAAGCGTAAAGACGTTTCCTCTGAGTCCGATAATAAATAGTATATTAACAGTTAACAAAGACTACTTCATTTCAATAACCCATTTCCAATACAAATAACTTGGTATAAATTCATATATATGAAAATCGGTAAAACATGAAAGAATTAAAAGAAGGCGATATTTATATGGTTTTTTATACCCAAAGGGTTAAAACGTAAGTGTCCGACGAAAGGGTTAACGTTCACCATTGCACACCTATCAATCACTAGGGAAAAAAGAATATTTCGAAAAGATCCATCTCTGTTATCGACTGCGTGACGGAACGAGAGGAACAAGGACGACTGGTGTCCCTCCCCATTTTTGTTTTCACGCTTCGCTCGTTTTTCACCGCCGCGTAATATCTCCCCTCAACTTTTCCAAACTCGCGCACGGACCGCGCGACGTCTGGCCCCGTCGCGCGATCCTCCGTCGACGTCGCCCACCTTCGATTTTTTATCGCACACGTCGGCAATTTATTTCGCTGATCGTTCTTCCGAGAGTTGCCCATAAAAGTCGTTACATCCACAACCCACGGAATCGTTTCGTCCTGAAACGAGCGCGACTGAAATGGATGATTGTTACGGAACACCGGCGAAAATGAGAAAAAATACCCAGCTGCTCGCCCCCCGTCGGCCAGGAAACTTTCATAACCCCTCGCTCCTTTTCGCTCTCTCTTTTTATCGGTCCGTGACGATGTACAAAGCAACACGTTTCGCGCTCCTTGTCTCACGAGATACCGGCTTCCAGGATTCGAACCGGAGAGGATTCTATTGGTATTTCACGACGAATTTCGACACGAAGGGTCTGGTAACGAGCAATCCGGACGGTTGAATCGGCTCGTTCGGCAGATCGTGACGGGAATCAAAGGGTGCTTTTGATTGAGACGCAACAGGAAACGCCACGAGATGCCGTACCTAACTGCGCTACTTCATAAATATTTCAGATGACCGTCTCGTCTTCCCCGAATATCGATTCCGTGCGACTTCTGTTAATTTAATGGAACGGAGTATGCGTGTCGTGTGTTGAAGAGGTTCCACAAGTGATACTCTGTTTAATTCGGGAATTTTTCATTCAGGACTAAATCAGACTCGTTGAATTTCGAGAGAATTTTGTATCCACAGTTACTTTCGTTGATCTCAATCTCTGCCTCGCGCTTATTTCTTCACCTAAGTAGTTAAATTTTCGCCTGTGAACGCTAGGAACGACGAATGCGTCGAGGCAAGACGAAAGAGTTTCCAAGAAAACCTCCGAAGCGTATTCGACGTGATGAAAATAATAATCTGCGTTAAAATCGACGAAAATCAGTGTTCCAGGCAGAATGTAACCGAGAAGAAGGCTAAAGTAACGCGTAAAACCTCGCAAGACGCGAGAACAATGTCATTGGAAACGGCGGAAAGGTGCGAGAGACTAAAGATCGCGTTTCTTTGACGCGATACACAGTCGTCTCTCGTTAGGCGTCTCGCGACTCGTCCACGATGAGAACCGGACCGAAGCGGAGCCCGCATTTTCATTACCCGACACGGTGTTGTCGCGATTCTTCTCGCAGGAAATGAAAGGCTGTTGCTTAGCTCCGCGTTCCGCGGAGGCTTCGTTTGAAAAGCGGAGTGGCAACCGCGAGAACCGTGTTAAAGGGCACGAGCGTAGAATTATTCGGGCTGGATGAAAGGAAGGTAGACACACCAAGCTGGCAAACCGTGGCAAACAGAGAAACTTGCCAGCGGACAAAGTGCACACGAACACGGAAATTCACAACACAAATCGTGTCGTGTTTTTCACTTCGACCGAACCCACTTCGATCAGCTCTTCACAGAAACCGTGCAAATTGGACAGAGAAGAAGAAACTGTACAAACGAACGTTACGTTTCGACCGGTTTCGTCGAAACTTTCGTCGAGAATGAGAAGCGAGAAGAAAGTGATACAAGGACTTCGTTATTCACTTCCTGTTATCCCGCGCTCCGGCAGATTTACTTAACCCTACGCGACTCCTCCGCAGGAAATTAAAGCGCCGTATCACTAGACGAGACTATTTAAACATGGATATTAAAACGACAGACTTGCCAGCGAGAACTTTTTCCTTGCTCTCTCGCGAAACGCTTATCAGGAAGACCCTTTTCTTCCTTCTCCCCGTACCTGTCGTCTTCCACCATCGACAGAAGTACGTTCGTTCGTATCGGAAAAATTGTTCGTTGAAAGTGAACAGAGAGAATCGACGTACAACTCTTTGGAAAGAGAAAAAAAAAAATACGCAGTTCAGTAACGAACGAACCGATCCTTCACGTGTGTTCCACCAGAAATATCCACGCGTTCAACCTGTCCCAGAAGCACGGACGAGTGTACCGGGAAGAGAGAGAGAGAACGAAAAAAAAAATGAAAATACAGGCTCGTTCCACTTTCTCTCGTTTTGCGGGCTACGCGAACCCGCGTGATCACACGTCTCGTTTTTACCCCCGCGTTTCTCCGTTCGAGGGTAACGGCCGTGGACGAGAAAAAAAAAACGATTTTTCGTTTCTACGAGTGCCAGCAATTTTCAGTACCCGAGGAGATCGACAACGCGTACAACCGTTTTCCTTTGTGTTCGCGCGAACGACGAATAGATATAGACGGAGAGACCGTAAGAAAAAAAAAAAAAGAAGTGTATACGCTGTAGTAGAGGGAGAAAGATCCTCCTCCTGCTGCGACGACGAGTATTTTTCGCGGAGAGGGCCGTTACTACGTTACCTCCTTTGATGTCCGTGGTGATTCATCAGGCAGGAAACAGGCGAATCATCGCGGCGAACAAAGGCGACCGACCGCCCTACTCCACCCCTCCGAAGACTATTATCCCAAGATCGAGGGCGACTCGTGGAAACACACAGTCGAACTTCCTTCACTTTTCACTCGAGAAATTCCCTCTCTCGTTGAGAGAGATGATAAAAAAAAAGAACGATGGGGGAAAAAAGGGAAGACGAAATACAGCCAACGAATGTTTTACTCTCGCAGAAGTCGATGCACTTGTTCGTTCTCTTTCTCTCGTTTAGCTGCGAATTAATCCACCCTTCGCCGCTGATGATTCGCGAGTTGATCGTTCGTGGACGAACGAGTCTTCTCTTTCACGTGAAAGCAACTTGGTTACTCGATGTAAATGCGACACACACGACGCGAGTCACCTGCTAATCCAGATTAAAGTTCGTGGCTCGACGGTGCGTCAGGAGCATCCTGGAACTGGCAGCATCTTTTTAAAAAAAAAAAAAACACTCCTCACTGTGTGATCACTCAGACTTCCACTAGAGAAAAAGGGTTCTCTTAAGGGAACGTGAGTTCACTGGCTGAGTTTGCTTGGGATGTTACACCGGTCACGTAAACAGCTGCTACTGGCTGGATGTAAATACCTTCTGCACGAACAAGAGGGTGGTTTTATGATTAAAAGTAATTACGATGGACGAACGTGTAACGTTTCGTAATCTAATTCTCTGACTCGTCGGGTCGAAGGGTTCATAAGGTAAAGGTTTCGAGAGATGGTGAGATTAATTGCAGCGCAATTTGTCCGGTTGCGAGCTTAACGTTTATTTCCAGCTGTTGTATTCTTTTTTCTTTCGAGGGAGAGAAGGGTATGCGAAACGATTTGTAACTGGAGCAGAGAAACGCTCTTTTCGAAAGAGCAAACTCTTCCATCGCGCGAAGTGTTGGTAATTCGACGAAACGGTAGGAAGAGTATAGCTGAAACTATGGCGTATCGCCGGTGGTAAAGTCGAGAAAAGCGGTCGACACACTTTAATAATGGAAAGTCTCGGGAAGAGTCGAAGCCGGCGCGTGGAGTTTATGAAATTCGCCGCAGAAGTAAAGGAAGACTTATGCAACGTTCAATTTGTATAATGTATTCAAAATACGGCCGTGCGAAAGTATGCCGGCCTGCGGAATTTGCAATTATAATTTTTTTTCGGATTAAGTCATGCTACACTTTCGGTCGCGACGAAAACGCCTACCGCTTTTTCCCAGGCGATGCTGCCGCTGCTGCTGTTACGTTCAAAGGAACACGGGACGCGTACGGAAAAATCCGACGTGCGAGGAAAATTTGCATGAGAACCGTGATAAAAGTGCACGCGAATCTCGTGTGCTCGTGCGAAAGATATTTACATCGGAGAAACGGAGAGCGAGCTCGCGAGCTCGCGAGAGAAAGAAAGCAAGAGAACGCGAAGGAAACAAAGCAGATGTCTTCACATTTATGTGCCAAGAGAACGCCAAGACAACGACGACGACGATTCTTCGTCGACGAGGATACGTGTCACTTTTCCATTGCACACGCAACGTCAACGAACCTTTTTCTCTCCTCCGCCACCTCGCGAGGAACAACTCTGTTTAATAATCACACTGAAACGAACGCATTCATTTCCTATGGCACACTGAGAATCAGGAATCACTCGACAAATCGTAGAAGACACTTGATCACCACTGATCACAATCCTGTAGAGAGGAGACAGTGGAGTGTTTGATGACGGGACGCGGGTCCGCGATCGGAGATTCTCCCAGGCATGAACAAACACACGATTACACACGATCGGGAAAAAAGAGGGGGGCGGGAGGTAGTTGGTGGACGAAAGGTAACAGGAACGAAAGAGAGAAATGGAAAAGAAAAAATTGAACGGAGGATAGAGGAGTGTGAACGGTAAGGGAGAGGAGAGCACGATACGGTAACAAGTGGAAAAACTCAACGGCTGGATCCGACGGTCGTTGTGGCGCGCGGCGAGCCACTGACTGCCTCCACCAATTCCACGCCTTTCCCTGTCCTCCCACCCTCCGTGCACCGCCACCTACGCCGATCACCCTTGCACACCCTCTTCGCGCTGTCCTCGACAACCCCAGGCGCAAACGCCACGACGATCCCCGTTCCTTCGTCCTCCTCTAACGCTCCAAACTCTCCCCCTCTCTCGCTCCTTCCCTCTCTGTTTTCTGCTTCGCCCTTATCTGCCTCGATTCTTTCCCTCTCTATCTCTCGCTGTCTCGCAATGCTCGGCGTGTTATTTCATTCTTTGCATCGCTGTTCACTGAATTTTGCACTACTATTACCTGTTTCTCTTCTCAATACTAGTCTGTTCGTTGTTTCTTCCGCCCTCCTTTTATGTTCTTCCATTTTATTTCGGAAGAGAGGGTAGAGAAATAAAGAGAGACAGAGAGAGAGAGAGGGAGGAGGATAAAGTTCTCGATTCGATTCAGAGTACGGGTTCTTTGTTAATTTTTATACGTTCTTTTGTTCCACCATTTTCTGTGTATCCTTCCTATCACGTTTCCCTTGTTTCGGTATTCTTGCCCCCAGGTGCCGATTTTTTCCCCGATACCCAACCCGTTGCTATTTATTACCCCAGACTTTTTCCACACTCCATTCTCCACCGTCCCTTGCTCACCTATGCCTGCTCGTTCGTTCCACTGAATGTTCTACCCCTATTGCAATTATTCCAACTTTCTATCTCTATTTGCATATTTTTAACCCCCATCTCTTGTTTATACTTTTCGCCCATTCCATCGTCACAGAGTTTCTACTCGACGTACATGTGTATTTGACTTCTGTGTTACACAGCTTCCCACAGTTCCCCGTTTGTATCTAGGACAGTGGAACTGACATTCTGATACAAACCCCTCGGACAAATCGAGCGTGTAATTGATAGGTTTGCCCACGCGACGTCACGCTACCTTTCAATTACTTAATTAAGAAACCGAGCATTACCTTCGCGGAATTGTGGATATTTCGCTCGGTCACGGAACGGTGGGGGGAAGAACGGGGGATAGAGAGGAGAAAAAAATAGGGTAGCGAGGGTGAAAATGGTGGTAAATTAAAAAATTCCTCTGACTCCGCGAGGCTTTTCAGGCTGGAACCGTTTGTTCCACTTGTTCGTTACCTTCGGCAAGCGAAGCCCTGGGATTACCAGCGGTTCGAAACGTTTTTGGTGAAATCGTTTTCGGAATCAATTGGGCATGAGAAACCCGTCCCTTTTCCATCTGCTAACCGATTCTGCCCGATTTCAGATCGACCGGAAGATTTATTCACCCGCTGCTCCCTTTTTCTTTCTGCATAACGGATTAAACATACACCGAAAATTCTATTTTTCTACGTTTGCACAATTTCCAATGCTTCGTAACGAAGCGTTGTTTTCTCAATTCCCAAGCTTATTCTTTGTACATTGCCCATCGATCGGAGTACCGCGAGTTATTGCAATTTGTATTCGCATAAAATCGAGGAGTGTCTGTCGATCGAGGAGGGACAAGTATCGGTAATCGTTATGATAATTTTCCATTTTCTGGCGTTGTCGTTTCGTCGAAGCTTCCAGGCCGTTTGGAAACGAACGCAAAGATCACCCATCCCTCCTTTCTCCCAACGTTCCCTTGCAGCAACCGCTATTTTCATTTCTATTGACTCCCGCGTCGCATTACATTTAAATCGACGCCGTGTTCCGCGTCAGCTGTTTTTACAATCGTCCCGCGTTCCCTACCGATACTGTCTGCCTACGAGCGGTGTATTGGAACATAACGAAACGGCCCTGATATTAAATGCCAGCGAGAAAGCAGCCTTTAATTTCACCCCCCTGCTCCACTCCCGTGCAATCGCTTCGCCGGAGAATACCGGAAATAGCTGGGATCCCTTTGTGTGTCGGTAGGGCGGCACGAGAGAGAGAAAACAAGATAATAATAATAAGAGCACCGGAGAATTTACACAGTCTAATTTTCCATCGAGTTTCGCGAGCTGTTCGTGATCATCGTTGTGTTACCTCTTCTCTTCTTTTTTCGCCAAGTGCAAACAGAATGGAGTGTTGCTTTCAGATACTTGTACCACGATCGCGAAAATATGCGGGAAAATTATGAAGTGGTGTTACGATGATAATGCGGAGTGCTAATTTTTTTATTGCAACTGATCCACGTGAGCCTTTTTCACATTTTTTAGCCTTGCATTCCTAAATTCTTTGTCTTTTTATTTGTCTATTTCTTTTTTGGGCGTTCTATGCAGACATTTTTAGGAGACACTCAGTCATGTCACTCGATCCGAACACTTTTCTTTCACGCTTCCAGAATTGAAATTAAAAATCCCATCACTCCTACGATACACCGTATTAAATTAAGATACAGAAACACCTTCGAATAAACGAAATTAATCGAAGTTAAAAGGATCACGCGTTGCTTTCGCGAAACTCCGAACCGAAATATCGGCAGACAGAACGCCAAACGGGAAAATCCAAAAGTTCATAGCACCGCACACGTGACAAGAGAAAGATTTCCTCGGCGCGCGAACCAAACTCCGCAAATGGTATCAGCTGCGAATTATCGGCAGCAAATACGCGGGCTTCGAATTATTCTCTAAAGCTTCTCGATACGTTTAACTGGCGAACAAACTGCGTCCACGTTTAAACGGCGTATTCGACCGCGTTTAGTCGCGTTTAAGCCGACTTCTGGCGAGCGGAAAAGCGGCGGCCGCTGTACGCCGGATTTATACCATATTAACCGTACCGAATTATTTCATGTGTGGCCGAGCAACGCGGAAATCCTACAACGAATTGCTCCACATGCTGGAATTTCACCTTTTCCTTCAAGCACCTTGCCTATCCTCTTCTTTTCCGCTATTCTACCACCGTATCCGCTTTAAACTCTCTCCTAAACGAACAAACGGAAATACGCGTTTTCCCCCGTGGTACTCGTTGAAACGGCAGTAATCTCGCCCGAACAACAACCGTAACAATCGACGTTCAATATTTGATATCCCTATTTTATTCCTCTTTCATTGTTACACACGGGGTCGAACGCACCAGGAAAAAAGCACACCGGATAACCGTGTATTTTTACGTATATAACAAAAAAAAAACACACACATCGGGAGATTGAAACTATTCTTCTTTTTCAATTTCCGCGTAACGTGATTGCGTGGAGGGATGCAACCTCTGAATTAATTTTCTGGAAGGGAGAAAATTCTGCTGTTACAAGTACGGAAGAGGAGAGAAGAAAAATCGTGGAGGATTTCACGCGGTAACGTATTCGAAACGGTCGCGAGAGACGTGGTTCGATCGTGTGCGCCGGAAACGGGATTTGTTCGGGGTTCACTAAACTCGGCCAATAATCATCGTCGCGAAAACGCGCCGGGGCTCGCTCGATTCACCGTGGATGACCCCGTTTCCACGTGGTTCCACGTTCCAACACGCTCGATCCACTCTATTTTCATGCTCATTTTTCCTCGATGATTTACACGAGTGTACGCAACCCCCCCACACACACATACGTCCACTTTTGCGTTCTCCATCTAGTATATACGTTCACCACTGCTACGCCGTAAATCAAAAGACAATCGAAAGGAAAATCCGATCAGACTTCTCGCAGACTAGCGGGATGGAGTGATGGTGAAACGATTGGACAGAAACGAAGTGTCAACAACAGTGAAACGAAACTACCCTCTGTTTTCGTACCATCGATACCCGTTCCCTTGTACAGGCCCGATCAAACCTCCCCGTGTACAAGCTCCGCAAACTCCCTGTAAATTACGTTTCCGCGATCCTACCGGTGTGTTTTCGCCGCGAATAGAGGCGGGCTTGCCCACCGAAGCAGCTTTCCCCAAACGTAGACGCGCTCCGGGGTAATAAAATAAATTGCAGCACTTAGCGGGAGGCTCTGGGGCCAGCTAATGCTCACCGCCCCTCTCTCATCCCCCTTTACCAACCCGCCATAGTCAGCCGAGTTACCACTTTACTCCTGCCAGGCTTCCCCGTCGACTAAGCTACCTCGATTAGCGATGCTTAATACATCCCTGTGCCAACTTCATGGGCTCGAAACACCAGCTTGGCCATCGCGACTGCCTCGATTACTATTTCACGGGCTTTGCTCGCGGTCCACTCTTCAACTTTTTTGTACCTGTCCTATCCTTGGACGAACTGGAGACTGCAGAGACGGGGACTCTTAGGCTAGAGGTGATCGTTGCGACAATGCTCCGGAATCGAATATTGGAAATTTCAAGTTGAAAAGATCAAAGGAAGAGAGGAGAGACGGCTGCAGCAGCCTCGCGTCGAATCCAAGATCAGGCTTCAATATTAGCTTTGGCTGCCTGAAGATTCAAGCGGAGGCTCGAGGAATTCGCGTGTTTGCTTTCGAGCGCGTGCACCCTCTTGCCAAGTGACACGGAAGCGCGTGAGAACGATTTCCGGTGGCCTTTATGAAGTTCGAGACAACTGGAAGGATGGAGAATCTTCGTTTGGAAAATGTTTCGAATTTTCGGGATTAGAGAGGAGAGACCGCGAGTGTAGAGGATAACTCTCGTCTGTGTTAATTCCAGATAAAACGTAGCTAAGGCGAACTTTTTTCATTACCCTTCGAGGGTTTCTTCGATTTTAAGAGGAATCAGGGGAACGTCGAGGGCTCGAAACGATATCGATTCCCGTCTGACAGCTTCCTACAACTCAGCTATCTCGGTCAGCGATACTTAACGTATTCATCGGAGAGCTTCCTGGACTCAAGCACACGCTAATTCCTCGATTACTTCTTCTGAAATGTTCTACTCTTCGAATTTTCAGAAGGGTTTCTGTCGAATTTAACCCAGTAATTCCGGCCGCTTTTTCGTTCTTTCTTGGGAAAATTATAAATGTAAAATTCGAATACGCGAGGTGGATGTTTGCCCCAAAAGAACAACACGATGAATATTCAATTGTTGAAGTTCTTCGTCAGAATGTGAGAATTGACCAAAACTAAATTTATCAACAGTAAAGACATCCGTGAATATTGATGAGTTAACGTTTCCTAAAGTCCGCCTTCTTACGTAATTGTCTCGGTATATGTTGCGCATCGAGATTCATAAATTCGTGAGAATTTTCTAGTTTATTTATGTCTAGCGATGTAGCCTGTGTACCGACGAAATTGTATCGACAGTGTGTGTAACAATGCGCGTTACCGCGGCGAAATTAGTGCGCATAAAAAAAAGACACGGAGACGTTTGAACGTTGTTTATATGCGGCAGGTTCAAGGTTGGTATTTATAAAGAAGGAAAAGCTCTTTGTGGAAACTCGAATTGTTTGGTAATTGTTCATGGAAATCAAATTCGCCGAATATATTAATTCCTCTGAGCGCGTTACGTGAACCGATACTTCAAACGTCGACCTTGTGATCCCGGATGGCTCCTCCAAGACCTTTCGTGTTTTAAATTAATGAACGTACGTATATGTACATACATGTATGTACTTACAATGCGGCATAGATCTCCGACGTGCGCAGACCGTTCGCCATTATAAATACGTTTTCATCGTGACGATCGGTCGGCATTTAAGATTACACGTCAATGAGGTCCAATTCCACCACGCTTTTATATAAAACAGTCGACGTGGGAATGGCCAGTGCTGTCCAATGTGCTTCTAACGGAACAGTGGTTCGCATGAATTAAATTGAAGAATCCAGAAAGAACAAAAGAAACCAACGAGCACTACGTGTTTTAAGTGAAACAAAAAAAGAAGAAGACAGAGAAAGTGTACAGAAAGAAATAAAGAAACAATGGGGTTCGTGGAGAATTACGATTACTATTGGAATCAGAAGGCTGGTGAGTGAAGAAAGATCACGACACCAAAGACGGATAAACTGAATTTCTGTAAAAACTTCTCGTTTCTAGATCCAAGAACGAACGTTCTGCCATTCATTGGATCACCGATTCTCATCCCTCTCATCCTATTCTCGTATTTATACTTCGTTCTGAAATGTGGGCCTGATTTCATGAAGAATCGAAAGCCGTACAACTTGAAAACCTTCACCCAATTCTACAACGTCTTTCAAGTCCTCGTTAATATCTTCATAGTGTACAACGCGATCTGTGCCGGTTGGTTCACCGAGATATCGCCCTTCTGCGAGATACCCGATTACTCGTACACGCCTGGTCCGCTAAGGGTACATTGACAATTCGGTCGAAGAATATATTTCTGAAATGTTTCTCGATTTCACCCGTATGATCGATTTTTCCTTCTTTCGTCTTTGTTCTTTCCAGCTGGCGCACACTATATGGTTCGCGACCATGGTGAAACTGATCGATCTGATCGAAACAGGGGTGTTCGTGCTGAGGAAAAAGAACAAACAAATTTCGTTTTTGCATCTATATCATCACGTATCCACGATCTTGTTAGCCTGGCTCATCACGAAATACATTCCTGTCGCGATGGCGTCTTTCAACTTGTTGGTCAACTGTTCCGTACATGTGATCATGTATACGTATTACTTCTTAAGCACGTTCGGTCCAAACGTACAGAAAGCGATGCTTCCGTATAAACGGATGATAACCATAATACAGATGGTGAGTAACGAAGAATTTACTTTCGTTGAAAGATCAGATTTCTCCATTGTTTAAATTTGCCAATTTGATTTTTCCTATTTTTCTTTCGCAGGTACAATTCGTTATCTTAATATTGCACAACGGGCAATCACTTCTACCGTCGTGTCCGGTGCCGAAACTACCAGGCCTCGCGTCGATAATCGTTATAATGATAAACTTCTTCCTCTTCTACAATTTCTACAAGAAGAACTACAAGAAACCCGCGCAAAAGATGAGTTAAACCTGGCTCGATGTTCGTAGACGTTTTGCAAGTGATATTTATAGTACGTTTTCCATTACGAATATTTCCACGATAAAATGAACTGTAAATACCTCGAAGAAGAGTATATTGTTTTCCTTTTAGAAGAATTTATGGATCACACGAGAAAAGTACAATTAACCGTGATTTACTCGTTCTAGTATAATTCATAGGACCATCGTGATCCATTGCGGATATTTATTACGAAAAATCGAGAAAAGTTACCGCGTAGATTTTCAATGAACGTAAGTAACACGTGAAACAAGAAGCCTTATCAGAGGTAGCATAGTCAAAGTTCGCGGCAAATCACCTTATTCAAATGATATACGACATTCACGATTACCATATTTAAAAGCACAGATATGATAACAATAGTGTGAAGTTTATACATACGTACAAACGGTGACATGTATTCAAATTCGAATACGCGGTTATGGTCTTTCTCGTTCGATCGTTTATGCAGGCGAACGTTTGACTATTTAACGACACGACAGAAATATAAAAGACAGGAAAAATACGTTTTCCTCTGTCGTCGATTTCGCTGGGGAAAAAATCGAACGCAGAACAAATTGTCACACTTACGTACGATAAGAAATTCCGAGAAAGCGACAAAATGGCCATTGATATGTCACTCACCTGAAACAGAAAGATAGAAAAATTGATAAGTACAATGTGGTTAATTTTTGAGAAATTACAATCGATCGAAGAAAAAGAAAGAAAAAAGAAAATTGCTCGATTTGTCAACACAATTATGAGTTCAATTACATTCTCCGTCTATCTATTTCCCCGTCCTTTTGCTCCATCTGAAAGAAGAGTCGCTGACGCTTCAGAAACTTTCCAGCCATTATAACAATTGAGAATATTTCCTCAACTGTATTAGACTTCGATTGGCGAACTTGCCACCCCCCACCTTCCCACGACAGATTTCCGATCTCAGGCTTTTCTACGAATTAATTACATTCGAATATCTTCTTTAAGTTTGTCGGTAAAGAGCTTCGGATACCAAAAAGCTTCGCTCAAAAGACCGGGCAAGAAGTAGATCCGAGAAGTTCGGCCGGTTAAGTAAGACCCCGGGAGCCTGTGAAAGTGTACATAAGTTTATCAACGATATCTCGCAATAAAAACCCCTGTATTAAAGAAAATTCTCAAAGCCTTGGAATACTCCGGAAGAAGAGAGAGAGAAAGTACGCGTTCCAATTTTCCTTTTATGAAACGTGTAAACGAAAATCGTGACGGTGGGCGAGAACGAGCACAAAACAGTCGGACGAAAAACAGAGTTGACGTGATACGAAAATCGATATCACCGCAAAATAATGTTACCGCGCGCAATGTTTGATCTATTCGATTAATATCGCCAGACCTGCCTCCCTCGCGGCGTGCATCCAATGAATCCAATCTTCCACGTTGTAACAACGTCAAACGCACAGCTCAGCAGACTCTCTCCCTTTGACGAAACCATTCAAATTTGTCCTTTCTTTTTATTACCGCGGGCGAAGAATAATTACGGCCGCCGGTAAAAAGATCGCGTTTCAGTGCGTACTCTCGAAAGATTAAGTTCCCCCGCGTATATATTCAAAAGATTCAGTTTCAAAGTGCAACTTCCAAAGGTAAAGTTTCCACGTGCAGACATTTCTTCCCTCTTCTTATCGCGAATTTTTATCCAAAATTTTAATGCACGTTATCTTTGCTAAAGAATTCATTCGTTGCGTTTTCATTCGGTTGTAGAACGTAGGTGCGTGCTTTTTTCTCGATATTCAGCAGCGTTCGCTGCGGCTAATCTAGCTGCTTACGGGCGGGAAAACTCGAAATCCTAATTAGGGCACAGAAGACCCGGAGTTCCGTCCTGCTTCTCAATAGCGATTGGCACGTCACCACGAGAACGCTAAACTTCAAGCAAGGATTACGGGATTGTGGACTAGTTGGCCGAGTTAAGAGCGTGTGCGATGTCCCCGCTTCGCTAGAGCTTGCACACGCTACGTGTGCGCCAGATGCGCACACCAGAGAAAAATAGACAATTTCGAGAAGTACTTACGCTGATAACCCGATGATTCCCGACGAAACCAGTTAAACCTACGAATTCGTTTCGCGAAAATTCCCGGAACAAGATTACCCCTCTTTCGCTCAAACTTTATTTCCGCGGCTCGTAAGAAAGGGTTGCCGAACCTAACGGACCAGAATTCTCCTTCTCGCTACAATTAATCTAACGATCCAGACGAACGACGAAGTTTTCTACTCACAGCTGATGTTCCTGAGATAAGAAGGACTAACGTCTCCTTTCTCGAGAGTCTAACATGGTGCAACGTCTTAAATCGATCGATAATTACCCGGAGGAAAATGTTTCTGGAACGCTGGCATCTCGCTTTACGTGTCGTTAGACACGGAGAACGCTGAGACGAAAGTTTGCCACGGAGAAGCAACTCCGCTGGTGTACGCGTTCTCGATCGAGCTGTATGATAAAAATCGAGGCATGCTCTGGTTCGTACGAGTCTGTAAGTCGGGGAGGACGTTCGGTGAAAAGTGAAAATCGTCGGCCGATACGATGTCGAACGGTCTGAATCTCCCTCGGCTGTCTCGTAACAATGGAAATTTCTTAGCTCGAGGCATGCTTCGAAATTATTTCCGACCATCATCAGGGTCAGCCGCCTTTTATCACCTAGTTCCCTCGTTCCAACGTTTTTGGCCTAGTTCTCTCTATTTTTCCACGTCACGAGACTTCCAAGTTTCCGCGCTTTTTCCGTGAACCGGGAGAAATCTTTCTCTCGGAGTTCGTACGAGAACTGTTTCCTCGGTTGTTAATTGGAAGAAATAGAAACGGTTAGGTCGCGGTTCCGTAGGTTTTCGGCTGGAACATTCTTCGAGTTAATTCACCGCTCATAATTTTCTCCCGTGCACGCGAACATGATTAAAATGCACGGTTAAAGAAGAGAGATTGTTCCGGGATGAAATTTCGTTGGGATTTCTACGCCGAAATTTCAAGCTCAAATACCTTCCCTCGTGATTGCGCGGGAATTTCTTCTATTTTCTCCGTCGCGAGAGTCTCCAGACGTACTCCAATTTCTTTCGTTTCAATTCCACCGGATCGGGGGATATTTACGGCGTCTAAGATCGTCGTTCTTTCGTGCGTTAATTGAAGCGGAGAATAGTCGCGGGACGATGGTAATTTCTCCACGATGGAAATATAATCGAACAAAGGCACACCGAGGGCTGCGCTATAGAAACTTTTTTTACAGTCGCTTTAACGAACACGTTTCTCATATTTTCGGTTTTGCGTACGGTTTAAAAGCCCATTATCTAGCAATATTCGTTTCGCGGTCACCGCTTCGGTCTCTCGACGATTCGTCGTATGAACGAAAAAAATTAAAAAAAAAAAAAGGAAGGGGGAAAAAATCGCTCGCCATTCCGCGGCGACGAAATCTCATTTTTCCTTTTTTCTGCAAAATTGCTGCCAGTAACTAGTCCGCGGCCGCACGTTGAAAAAGTAACGAGTAAACTTTTCGCGATTTCCCAGCCTATGTGTTTCCGTTACAAATTTTTTCGGAATTCGAGCGAATCTCCTCTGTAATGATTCGAACGTCGCGTTCCGATGGGAAAATGTAATCGTCGCGATCGTCGAATTCTCTAAATTCTCCGCATTGTTGAATTTAAAATATCTTTTTTCCCCTCAAAATCGAGTGAAATTTTCCGGTATAAATTAGACCCCTTGAAACTGTTCAAATATTCTGCAACGGTCTTTCAGGTATCCGTTAGAAATTCCATTCGATACACGTTTTTAGCGAATGTGATATTGAAAAATGTCGAATAAAAGAGGAATTAACGAGCTTTGTCGGCGGATTTCGAAAATTAGCGACGATTTAATCGGAAAAATGGGACGAGAAAAGTTTTTCAATAACACGCGCAACGCACGAAAATGCGTTCGAATTGAATTGAAAACGCCACCCCTGCGTTTCCGTGACACAGAGCGGAGGACGAGCGGAGGTACGGTTTATCTGCTCGAATAGTTTACGCGATGCCAGAAATTGGAACAGAAACGAGTAATCTCGGTGTAGTCGTCGCGAGAATGCAAATATCAACTTTGCAACGGGCCAGAGGAAAATGCAATAGAGACCGGTAAAAGATGGAAAGAGAGGGTCGAGGAGGAAGGAAAATAGGAAGGGAGAGAGAGAGAGAGAGAGAACGGGTACAATTGAGACATCGACATAAGCGTTTTAAACAAGTATGCCTGCATCGCTTTTGTTCCCCGCGAGCTGTTATATCGTCACTTTACACTGCGCCTGCCGCGACCATTGTTCTTCCTATGAAACGCCGGTTGACATACTTGCCTGGGACGACGGTTCCCTCCTGAACAATGTAAAATAGCAAACTAATGTGTATCTATGCCCACCGTTAAAGGAAACACAACCCTCCTGTTGTTCAATTCGTTTTCGTTAATGAAGAACTGCGGTTCATCCGAATTTAGGTTCGTCCTTGCTTGGGCAAATTATGAAATTTGGGAACGAAAGAGAATTCAATTTTTGAGGCCATGGATCGCTCGAGAATTTGATTTTTGCAGCCGTGGATACCTGAAGAGTTCAACTTTTCAAGCTAGGGATACCTGAAGGGTGTAATTTTTAAAGCCACGGATTCCTCAAGAGTTCCATTTTTAAAGCCACGTATTTCTCAAGACTTTAATTTTCACTGTTTTCAAGGCTCCTTCATTCCTCTATCATCGTGAAGCTCGAATTCAGACAGCCCCGGAAGAAGTTATCGCGTTATCAATTTCAGGAGAAAACAATTCACCGACAGGCAAGATACAATGATAATTGGCCACTGTGTTTAGAGTAGAAAGGACCATTGAAATGTCCACGTTGAACGACGTATCGATGGAAACGTGTCGCTTTGGCCAAACAGAGTATAATACAGCACGCCACTGATCGGAAGCCAGAGGCAACGAAATCGCTTAATGACGTTGGCTGAATTCAAGCTTTCAGTATTTTGAATATCATCGGCTAAATTTCAAATTCGCATAACACGAATATCATTGGCTGAATTCAAACTTTCGATGGTTCCAATTTCCTCCACAGAACTTCACATGCGAATAACTCGAATTGAAACGGCGCTCAGCTTAAGAAACAAAGAACGAGAAACTTCCCGCCGCCAGCTGATACAAAGGGATATATTTCTTTCGGCGGTGTGAGGAAAAAAGCGGCACGCGATAAGACACGGAATTACCTCGATCTAGTAAGGACTGGGCGGCATTGTTACGAGACGTCATGCTCAACGAAAGAACTCGATTACTCCTGCCTGGCGAGCCGCTCCGATGAAATATAACGGGACGCGGTTTTATGGTAATAATAAGAACGCCGATTCCAGCCTGGTTCTCGTTTGAAACTTTCGTAAGCGTTGATTTAGAAGGGAGAAAGGGAGAAACTGCCGAACAGAGAGAGAGAGAAAGCTCGTAGAAGAAAGTGAGAAAGAGTAAGGAGCTACGAAGTAACTTGAACACAGAAGACATAAACTGATGTTATTCCTGACAAACCTGCACCGGTTACTTGCTGAAATTTCAGTCCATTTCATCGTAATTTGCAATTCCGACGGATTCATATTCGAAATAAAACGAAACAATCGTAGAAATATTACTTTGCATTAAAATATAATCGGACTGAACGGTTAATTAGAATAATCTCAAATGTTCCATTGAAATTTCTCGAAAATCTAAAAGGACAAGAACGTGAAATTTAAAGGCCAACGTCAACTACGTACTTTTACCAAATTTCACGGAAAATTTCCGCGATAATGCAAGCTAGATCACTTAGGCGAACGTTTAATTACTATTAAGTTAGCAGCGCGTCCGACAGGTAAATCGAACTTCGACGTGTTCCTGGAGAATTCACCGTGCTCGCAGGAGGTTCGATGCGCGGCACGGAACAACACACTTTCGTCCGCTGAAATTAGCTGAAACGCCGGAACTTCGGTCGATTTCTCCCGGTCAATAGATTTTTTCGCTTCGAGCATCGAGGCGCTTGAAAGGCTTCTTTTTTTTTATATCGCGACCAGATGATCAGAGCGATGCAGATTTACCGGGTGAATTTCACTGGAAGAGCGAGTCATTCAAAGTGAACACTCCGGAATCGCTGGAACAAAAGGGCCAATTAAGCGCTGGATCTAACGAAAAAAATATCTCTCGATCATTTTTCTTTCTTTTTTTTTTTTTTCAAATTCGTTCGAAACGGTCAGAGCTAGAATATAACCTGTCTAAAGTGTTTCAGAAACTTTCGGGGGAATTTCGAGTACAGAAAGTACAGAAAGAAGAAGGAAGAAATAGAAGGGTAGAAGCGAGTATCCGGTGTACCTATCGATAATTCTGTCTACAAAGGAACAGTAAAAGGATCGAATTTACGATTCTCTTCCCCGAGAGAAGTGAATTTTTCACCGTGCAAAGGCAACTGTATCCGGCCTGTATTATTTACGCGACGGATAGAGAAGAACCTGCTTAAAAAACGAACTGAACGAAGGATCCTCTTGTGTCGAGATATCTCGAACGGTCTCGTCCGTGTATCTCTTTACTCTTCGTTTGTCGAACATTTCTAAGCATCTTTTTCATTTTCTCGAACACCGACCGTATTCGATGTTTCGCGTCGATAATCAAAGTTATCGTAATTAATGAGAAAAAACGAAGAGTATACACGTGGCGCATCGATGAACGCGTTTCGATGAAATATCGATTTCGCGCAGCGGACACGAGAACGATTCGACGCGACAATTTTCGGCCGGACGGCAGAAAAACAACGACGTGGGAAAAGGAAAGACAGGAGGAGAGGAAGGAGGTGAAGCGACGAATAAAACGAGGAATTTTCGTCTGAAATCGAGTCGAACATTATTAATGTAAGATTTTCCACGGTAGAACGCTATCGATAGACGGGGATATATATGAACGACCTTAAACCCCTCTCGACAATTCACTCTGGTGGCTCAGAAATGGGTAGAATGTTCGCGGAGGGCCGAGTAGAAAGAAAATACGACGATGCAAGATGGTCCCGCGAAATGATTTAGATCCTCGAGCTGCCTCGATTCCTCCTCGGTCGCCGCTTCTCCACCGCTGGATACCCTCCAGCCCTATCCATCCCTATCATTCTTTATCCTAACTGCCGCGCGTTAAGCGTGAGTTATCACCGTTGTGCAACGACAGAGATTAAACAACGGGAATCCATGTTTCGCCAATCTACTTTCAGCGGGTTTCTATCGAGTCTGTTTGTAACGTAGCCGAACCTGTTGATAAGTCGTCACTCAACGAGATCGCTTCTTGTAAAGTGTGTACTGCGAAGAACGAAACGAACGAAACGAAGGAAATGTGGCACTTGAAGATTTTATTAACGAGTCTTGCGTGATAAACGGAGATTACTTTGAAATCACAGAGAAATAATTCATTTTCAACACTACTTTACCGATACCGATTTTTATCGACACTGACAAGTGTCCAAAATACGAATTTTCTGGTGTAAAAAATGTTACTACGCCACACTTGCATTGCTAATTTATTAATCAATATAAATTGCGTACGTCGATAGGTAAAAATTTCAATAATTAAACGTGGGTCGAAGTGGACATCGACGAAATGTTGCTAATTTCGAGGTAACTTTTCAGAAGAAGTGTAGCCAGAAAATCCCGTGACACGGTGAATAAACGTATTCCTCACTGATTCCCCGTTCCATCACCGGAACCCATCCGAATTTCCTCTACATTTAAAGGGTTAATTCGGCCAAGGAGCGTACCAACGATTGCCCAGCCAGAAGCGAAAGGATTAAGATCAAGAGTAATTTCGTGCCGGTGCATTTCGATGACCTACTTTGCGGCTCGACCGAGTCTGCATACACAAAGTTAACCGTGGAATACTGTGTCACCAGAGATCCAACGATAGATCACGTTTTAAGAATAAGGCGGGGTAGTCGATGCACGATCGAGTCGTAGGTTTGCGCCGCGGCGAAATGGACGATCCGGGGGGAAAAACACAGTTGAACCGGTGGAATTACACAGAGGGAGAGACGAGAAAGTAGACGAAGGATATAGAGGGGTGAAAATGGAGGAAAAGGAGAGGAGGAGAGCCGGTCGAGCGGCAAAAATAGGCAGAGAGTCGACGAGGAAAGAAATAGTTGGAAGATTGATAGGTGGATAAGAAAAAACGGGGGCGGCAAGCAAACGAACGGAAGGAGAGATAGAAGCGTTATCGACGACCGGAATTTATTCTTTGGCAGAGAGAAGTTGATAGATTCATGGACCCTCTCTACTTCAGCTGGCCAGCGCAAACTTTCTTTGCATTTAAAGCCGGATCTACATCTACCTATGGAAAGAGGTAATCCCGTAGCGTTTAATTGTCTTCGAAATTTTTTCGCCTCAATCTCCCCCGGATTGGGCTAATGTTTCTTCGACGATTAATGAAGATTTCGCTTTTCGCTCGCGTTTCACGCGGATGATCGCGAGTTTTTCCGTTTGATCTTCGGTGGGTGATTCGGATCGAGGTAGAATTTCGTTTCGTACTTAAACGAGAGTCTTAATGCACATACGCGAACAAATTGAAATAAAAAATTTGTTTAAATTAATAAATTTCAAATAAATCTCCTTCAATTTGAAAATTAGAAGCGTGCGCAAAAATCATTCGAACACAAAAGCTAGGATAAAGGGATGAAATTTCTTTATTTATCTCCTAACCATTTTTATTCCCTATTCCATAAAATCCTGTTTTTGCATGCACGCAAAGCTTCCAGGGGTCGTTCTTTCGTAGGTCGAAGTTTTCTCTGTAGCCTATTGTCAGGGCGATCGATTTTACGGCCAGCGCGACCAATATTTTCCGGATTAAATTCAGACCGGCAGCTTTGGCTGCGAGCGCGCCGAAAACTGCGAAATTTTTCCGTCAGATCGGCAAAGCCGTTTCAATTATCCTGCATAAACCACAAGCTCGCCCCCTGCCCGACAAATTCGAGCACGTTTTATAATCGTAAAAGTGAATTAACGTCGAACTGGTTCGCCACTTATGAAAACGCCCTTAATGTAAGATCGCTAACGAGAATTTATTCGCCCGGCAGAAGTAATCCACGAACGGATTAAAGCTGTAACAGTCCCTGGATCCTCTGTTCTGTTGCACTTTATAAATGCGAATTA
>NW_017100279.1:793744-795057 GCF_001263275.1 Habropoda laboriosa | reverse complement strand
ACTCCGCGTAATGCACAAAGCGAGTAGATGCTTTCTCTCGTGTAAAGGACCACGGAATCTTACCGCTGGACCTCCAAACAGAATCCTTTCCGTAACGTTACAAATATCCCCGTGTACACGAACTCAAAGAGGATTTTAATTAATTAGACGCGATACCTCTCGTTCACGGTGAATAAAGAAGAATATCTGTCCGCGTGTCGTTTAATGAAAACTGATTGTTACACTGTGCGAGATCAGCTTATGTTAATATACTAAATGGATGAACACATTTAATACACTCCTTTAATCCATTTGCCGATTAACGAAATAGGTTACACATCCCGGCCGGTCGAATTACGTTATATCGCGAAATACACCGGGAGGATTTTTGGAAAACGAAAAGACGCAAATCCCCCTCTATCCGGATCAAAGCTCGAGAGGATCCGTCGATTATAGAAAATCAGCAGATTACTGCAACGACCGGTCATTCCAGATCGGCGAACCCACTTTTCGAAAACTGCCTTCCAGGGGAATGCTCGTATAATATTTCTCGCGAGCACGTTGAGTGGAAATGCATATTGTGAAATATTCTTCGATGATAATCGGTGAAAATACGAGAGATTAAAGTAAAACGAAAGTTGGAAATATTTCTGGAAAAAAGGGTGTCGAATTTATGGAATATACGAGAAGAGAAGCGTCGTCGGTTGACCAACAAACACTGTATCGCGAAGAACTTGGGAAACTTGACAGAAATTTCCAGAAAATACAGGAAAATTATGCAGTTCCCGAGGTGACGAAGGGAAAGCATCGTTGGAGGTCCGACAAACACTTCTCCAGAGAAAATCTATGTTACGAAAAAATTGGAGGATAAATATGTTGAAAGAACTTGAGAATTTTGGAAAAATACGCGAGAATTATACGGTTGGCGAGAGACGAGAGTATCGGACAGCGAGCATATCGCTGGTCAGCCAACAAAAAGCTGGAACTGGAAGCGGTGGCTCCTAAATCTCGGCAAATTGACAGAATAGCGTAATACGGATAATAAAACGGCAGTTTACGGGCCCACGGTGAGAGAAAAATGACCTGAACAAGCGGTTAAAAACCCTTCGTCGATTCCACCGACTTTACCATTGTGCAAACTAACGCGTGGCACGCATCTGGAATTCGTTTGCCCGTAATAAAACCGTCCTTTAAGCATTATCCCCCATTACCGATCAGCTTCGCGTCGTAAAATCCGAGAGAGAGAGAGAAAGAGAGTACGAGACGAACGGGTTTTCCGCGATGGTCACGGACGACGGGTACTAGACCGTCGGCTGTTTTGCGGAAGTTAGGAA
>NW_017100279.1:784958-793619 GCF_001263275.1 Habropoda laboriosa | reverse complement strand
GTAGCGGAATCGAGAGGCTGGACTTCCGCTAGAATTCAAGCTTGACGTCGCGAACGGAGAAGAACGAGGAAGTCTCGTGGAAAAACATTGAGAAATTTTCGATGCGTCTTCTTTCTACACTTCCTGATACTTTCCCAGCACATATGCAGCACGGCGTATTGATCGCTGTTACGTTAACTCTTCCCCCATTGAGAGATAGCGGTGATTTTAATCAGGATCGCCGATGGTTTACAGTTTCGTAACGCGACGCTGTTCAGACGGAATATTACGAATAGGCGTCTAAGATAGAAAGTCACGGTGATATAAACGATACGGGGGATGTAACAGATCTTCCGAGAAACAACGTTATACCCATGGGATCGAATACATGCAAGACGAAACGCAGGAGAAAGCTGATAGAGAAGACACCGCACATTGCTGCCTTTCAGCTGAGATCAGTGGTAAGCAAGAGGGACTGGGATGAGGGTAACGTTGAACTCGATAGGAGCGGGATAGAAGAACGGGAGATAACTGTGAACGCGCGCGACAAGATAGAGATGATTGCGGACACACAAGACGCTGGGAAATTCGTTGAGAACCACAGCGGTACTCGTGGGACCAGATGGAGAGTAGCCAGAATCCATGAGAGCTGACAGAAACAACTTCAGATTTAGGAAACCGCAAAAAAAAAGGAAGAACGATTTTTGTCTGGAAAGGACGAATGGGAGCAATATGTACTAAAGTTAGAATGACTAAAGCAGAAACGATAGAAGTGACGTTTATTTTACAGAACTAACAGAGAAAAAAAGAGAAAAGATTTTGGAATGTAATCGTCGAATGAACGAATTCTACGTTAAAAATGGGTTCAATGACCCCACAAACCTCCAACTGAGCATCGACGACCCAGAATAGTACAGCACCCCTATGACCTCAAAGTCGTCGAATTTAGCATCTACAATTCTACAACCCTTGTACGTGGTACTCACGATTCGGGATAGTTCAGTTCGTGTGCAGCAAATGTAGAATAATCTACATTCGAGCTCGCGAAGTTGCTCCATTTGAAGTGGTCAGGGAAACGGGAGCACTGAAGCGTTCAAAGGAACGGGAGTATCATCGAGAGCATCCTCAAAAATGAGGTATTATCAGGTTAGCTGATCCCAACTTCGAAAATCGCGCGGAGAACTATTTATCGATGGTCTTCGCCTAACGAGCCTAAAACGTTGTTCTCCCACTTCTTTCACAACTGTCCACGTCATTCGCTTCGGGCGTTGCTCTCGGCTCCGCTCGCGGGCTGCCCTGATGTACGTCGTTGAATTCTAACGAGTTCAGTGGCAACAGTTCGAATGTAAATTCTACATCGAAGCAATAGAAGAGAGTAGTGCTCGGTGAAATAGAATGCAGTTGTATTTCATTCAGAGTGATCTAAATACTTCGGAAACGTGTGGCTGAAGTGTACCGGAGTGCGATGAAAGTCCGGTATACACGCACGCTAGCAACACGGAGAAAAGGATTATAAATGTTCGGAGTAATTACACAGACAGCAGGGGAGGAATAAAATGTAGAAAGCCGTGTAAAACTGAAAGGGGAGAAAAATCATCCGTTTGTAGATTCAAAAGATATATCCCAGCATCCTTTCATTCCCAGCGCTTAGCTTTTTTATATTTCCCCTACTCTTTCTATCTCGTCAACTGAGGAGATTTCAATTGGAGGCAGCTGCGAGAAAGGAAGCAGGAGGCGAAAGAAGAACAAGATAAAACGGAAGGATAAAGTATGTCACAGCCCGGCAAGAACCTCGAAAGATAGCGGCGAAACCTGTAAGAAATTTGAAAAATGTTCGAACCGCAGCGTTCGCACCGGGGAAAAAAATAAAGTGAAGTTCTAAAGAAACGAAATAGAAAGAGGAGAGAGAGAGAGGATTTAGCGGAAACATATATTTTTGAAAAAGAAACGGACAGAAATCGAAGGAGGACAAGACTTAATCCCCGCAGCGTTCCTGGTCACCCGCATATTTCTTCATGAATTTATGGAGAGGCAGGGAAAATTTGCTTTATCCCCGTGTTCCTTCGCAACCTCGCCTTTCCTCCTCATTTTACTATACGTTACTCGCGCCGAGCCGTGGCTTTTCGCGTTTAAAACGAGCGTCGCCGCGCCGCGTCTCGTTTAACGAGATTCGCCTTTTCTCCTCCTCTCTTCTACCTCTCATTTCGCTTATCCGACGTTCGCCGTTTTCAACCGCGGTTTTTTGCTCGCATCCCGCGCATCGACAAACAGTTGCGACGAATGCAAATACAACCGAGAGCGGCAGACTTTTTGAAACGGGCCGATCGCGAAAAAACGGGCAAACATAAATATTCGATGGAGAAGCTCTGCGTGCGGTTTCCTTCGAAAAAAGAAACGTCAGCGGTACCCCGTCCAAGTGTCTCTTTTTTTTTTTCTTTCAATCGCGAGGAACCGATAAAAACAACTATCTCCGACCACGAAAAATTCCCCAGAAACGTCCTTTTCGAAGCAACACTCATCTTCTCTATACAACCGCCTCCGACAAACGTAATCGAATTCGGGAGGGAATCCTTTTAATCCGACCTACTGTTCGCAAAGATATACCCGTGGCCTATATTCGCGCGCTCCATGCCTGCACAATACACCCGGACGAAATTGCAAATCTTAGCAATAGCTGGTCCTCGCAGATAAAAAGCTGGGAAGAAGGAGAAGCTAGGGATCCCCGAAGCAGAGGCGCGACATCGACGAAATTTTCCAAAATTGGCGCAATCTCCTCGGTCGGGATTGCTGTTACGATTACCATCATCCGAATATAACGCAAGTCGCGAGAAGAGGGGTCGGTTCTCAGGAACACGGTCGAAGCTTACACCGTTTGCCGTTCACCAAACACCCGACGCGGTCACAGAAAACAACGGCCTGTAAAGACGGGAGGAACAGGGGGTTCGAGGGTCTGGGTGAACAGGGAGTGGGGACAAAAGGGTGAGGACCACATGCAATCTCACGGCTGATTGCGCAAGTTTTACAAGTTCATCCGATATCGCACAGTCACAATACCGTGGAAACGGACAAGAGTAGAAATCGTGGTGTGTGTGCTTCTGCTGGCCCTCGCTCTTGGTCTTCGTTGTCGTTCCGTTCGTCGTCACCAGAGGCGAGAGGGATGAGAACGACGAGAAGGGATGGAAAAACGGAGAGAACAGCAGGAAATCGATAGCCGAAGTAGCGTCACGGAGTTATCGTTATTGTACGGTGTACCAGTGAAATTTCTTCTTTGCCTTCGCGTCGATCCAGTCGAAAATTTCATTTCGATTTCGACTGACCGATAATGTGGTTTTTGAGCGAGTCTCCGAGGAACAAGCCGGAAGCTTGATCTCGAAACCATGGATACAATCTCTTTTCAATTTTTTCTTGAAGCATTCTTAATTTTTATCTGTCACAGAAGATGTAGGATCGAATGAAAGTTTGGGAAGACCGCTTGTCTTAATTGATATAATTTACCCTGAATTTGCTAATTTCTAAAGGAAAAGTTCGTACGGTTCCGAAATGTTTGATGACACACGGGGTATGTTTTATTTCTGGCCAAGTGATAAAATGTTTTATCGTGACTGGGTTATTTCTAAGGTCTTCGACGAAGTTCCGGGAAATTCTCGAGCAGTGGATCTTGGACATGGTCATCTACTTTTTCCACATCAGCGCGCGATTAAACTGTTCCGTAACTGCGAAAGCGGTAGGAGGACATTTCGTTTTCCAGACCACGACGGAACGCTTCGTTTCATTCTCTCATCCGCCATTCCGAATGGAACGAGCACGCTGGATTTCAATAGCAGGCGAAATCGAACAATTTTCGTGATGGTACCGGCGAAACTGCTTTGTCCTTTGCTAATCGAAAATTTAGGGCGGGGCGATCGGTGAACGAGCGCTACCATGGTAGCCTATGCTTTATCTTTGTTCCTTTTAATTGTTCTCCGCGATACTCCGGTGAAACGTGGCGTAACGAAACGAAACTCTTCACAACAAATTCCCTTTTTTCTCGTTATTTTCGAACGATTTTTCAACAAACGTTGAAATTCCAACAATTTTTCTTTTCTTCCTTTTCTCACTCTCTCTTCCACCGGTAAAACCAACCGTGTATTTTTGTGAATTAAAGTTAAAGGTAGAAATACTTTTGAATACACGATAATTAATCGTGAAGAAGGACACAGTTCGAGGGATATATTTTAGCGAAATCCAGTGAAAGATTTAAATGGAATTTCTGTTGCCGCCTCGGATACAGTGGACGGCTGGCTGCAATATCCGGATGTTAAAGTCTCCGTACATACGTGACCGTCGAAACGTGCCACCGGTGTGTTTCTCAATTATTTCGAAGAAAAGACCGCCACGCGTTCGACG
The DNA here is from genome assembly GCF_001263275.1 of Habropoda laboriosa. NCBI lineage: Eukaryota > Metazoa > Arthropoda > Insecta > Hymenoptera > Apidae > Habropoda > Habropoda laboriosa. Next base: position 789,254 of record NW_017100279.1, on the reverse strand, counting down.
AACCGCGTAAATTTTCTGTTTTGAGCACCTAAACCCTACGTGCTTGGTTTTTTCAAGCAAAGAACAAAGTTCACCGTTTCTACTCTGTATAAGTGCATCCTCGTTCGATTCGATCTTCAATACCTTCTACTTTTTCCTTTTCCCCAGAAATTCGACAAATTTCAACCAAGAGTTCCGCTGCTTCCTTTTTTTCTCTCGAAGAATTTCAGTTTTCCTGGATTACTGGCGAGAAGGCGCGGGTTAAAAATTATAGCGGGACGCATCGGAGAAGGCAGACACCCTCGATGGGAATAGCAAACCGAGGTTATTCCGTCCACGTAACCGGAAAAATTAAAGCAACGGCCGAACAAGGGGTCAGAGTAGAAATATCTGAAGTTTTACGAAGGAAACCGAAAAGTTTGCGGTAATATGAAAGAAAAGTTTGTTCATTGGCTTCATCCTTTAAGTGTCAGCTGTTCCATGATCCCATTGCGACCAAGTATCGCTTCGAGCAATGTTAAAGCACGAGCTCAAGTTATCGGAAAGTTGAACGTTAACAAGAGAGGCAGATACGATAGAAATAAGGAAAGGGAGATATTGCCAGGGAACAGTTCGCATAATCGCATTAATAGCGCGGGTAACATAGTAGAAAATACGGTTTCAACCCGTTCAACAGCGGGATACCTGCGGTAATTTCCGGTTAGCCTCGGCGACTCCGTCAGGAGCGAGCCAGAAAATACTGAACTCGAAAAGGACGAGGTTCTGGACACGACAGGACGTCGATTATTCCGCACACGCTTCCGGGAAAAATTGAAAATCTTTTTAATCGAAAGGATCGTGCAGCTTTGAAATACTCTCAACGCCGCACCAGCCCTTCCTTCCTGTGTTTCCTCATATAAACGATTATTCCGTTTCAAAAAATACTCCATACGACACTCTAACTTATTTACAATTTATACAACTTCACTATCTACTACAGAACGATCCTTGTCGTAATTATCAACGCTTCGACTTTTTCACGAGTTCGTCGATGATCCTGCACGCCTCTCTGTACACTTCGTCCACGGTTGTCTCCGCGTCGATCACCTTGGTCACATTTTTATTCGGTGCAATGGCACCCTTGATGTTAGTATAGTATTTAATCACACGATTGCAAACAGCCTCCTCTGTATCGTCGAACCTCGCCATATTATTTTTTTATCCTGAAGAATCACCCTTCTCGCGTACAAATTCAACAACAGATTTGGCGATCTCACCTCGGTGTTGAACAACACAGCCTACGAAATAAAAACGATCAACAGCTTCTCGATATTCCAAGATGATCCCGAACCCTTGACCGCGCGTATTCCACCCCAAAGTGTACGGGTAAACACGCCGTATCCATTAACGATCACCTGTTTCTTGTCCCTGGGGAAACCGACGATCAGATAACCGTACGCGTGCGGATACTGCAGCATCTTCCGTACCACCAGTTGAACGATCACCTCGGCAGGCACGTTCTCACCCCTCTCCATGATCGCCTTGAAGAGCTGCCCTCTTTCCGAATCTGTCGCGACCTCCTCCCTCAGTATATTCGACACCCAGACAAGAATCAAACCGTACTTCGTCATCAGCTTCTTGCACAAAGTGCTCTTCCCAACACCGGGACCACCCACCACGAATATTATGAGCGATTCGCTGCTCTTCAAGGGTGCAGGATCCACTCGATCGCCGAGCGGTATCCGGTGTTCCTGGTCTTTATCGAAACAGTTTCCCATTTCAACGAGAACTTGTCCGCTTGCACCGTGGAATTCGAGTTTCACCACCGAAACGATCTACGCGGCTTCTCGTACACATGAGTTAAACGTCACAGAACCTGAAACTTCTCCCCTCCGTTTCGATACTTCTCCGGTGGAATTTCACCGGGAGTCGGGGACTTTCTTCCGAGAAGAAAGTCTCGCAACGGTGCCTGGAAACTTTGTCATGGTCTTCTTCGTTTCTTCTTCGGGAACTGTTTTCACGTTGACGGTTAAATACGAAGGTGCTGACGAACAGGTGTATTATTGTTCCTCCTTTTCCCTCGATCCTGTTGGACGAGTTCTCGGCGAGTATTTAACGGTGAAATATCGCGAGACGGGGAGAGTGTATTTTACAAGGGCGTAGCGTGTGCGCCGTGTTAAACTTGATAATAAAGAGAAGCTCTTGTTCTCAGCCTTTGTGAAATACAGCACGCTTCATGCCCACACTCCGCAACTTGAATTTCCTCCGCAGCTCCTCCTGCCGCTTTACATCTTCGCGAGGAATCTTTCACGGATATATAATCCAGCTTCGCGAAACCTTTCGTAACTCGGTTACGGTCAAGTTCTGGCTACTTTAATATATTGTCTTCTGAATTCTTCAGCGGTCCTCTCGACTCACAGATGCTTCTTCTTTCTCTACTTCCCTGGAGCACACCGAAGTTCGAGTCAAGTTTACGCTTCTTACTTCTGCTTTGTACTCCCGAGACGGTCATGCAAAAGGGGAAATAAATAATTCTTCCAGCCTGTCGCGCTCCTTTTTCGGATGAACGTCGAGCCGGGTAAATAGCGCGAACGTCCCTTGCTGTCGTGAATTATTCCGCCGCTTGAAGTTGCAGCCCCGGCCATCGATAGAAGCGTAGATCGCCTCGTGAATGAGTTTCAAGGCGATTCGACATTTCTTTCTTTGTTAATGAAATTTCTCCGCGTCTCTGTTCAATGTTTTCTTCGGTATATATAACAAATTCTAGGATATTTAACGAAATATGAGATACAGTGCTATTCGCATTTCAATCTGGAGCATTATTTTCACCCCTATTTCCGGAATTTAATCGAACGATCGTCGAACTGGAAATTTAACCTAATATCTCGCTATGTAACGTTGGTATCGAGAAGGAGGGAAGAGAAATGTTACTCGTAGAATGTTTAAACAGCTGCTTCGATCGAATCACGGCCTCGATGTCGCTGTGCACGCAACGGTGAGTATGAATTGCAAAGTATAGAATTTCGTATCTCTGGGGTTGCGCGACACCCAGAATAAACGGGGGATTACGTAACGATTCGTCTGGTTGGTGAAACGAGAGGAGGTAGCAGAGATGAAACGTAGGGAAGAAAAGGGCGAAAGGATTCTAATTTCTTTGGGGCGAAGGTGAAGGTAAATTCGAGACGGTGGAAAAGCACCGAGGATCTGAGGAAAGCATTCGCCGAGGCGTTCGGTTACATCGTTCAACGAACGAAAATGGATATCGATCGGAAAATGAAAGAACTGGCGGAGATGTTTTCGAAAACCAGCAAGGAACTTAGCGATCTGGTGAAGAAAAACGAGCAATTCATAATGGACGAAATGCGACGGGTCGAGGAATCTGTTCGTACTACTTCCGAGGTAACGTATCGTTGTAACGATCATCGTAAAAGCTATCCGTTCGAGAGGGTAGTTTCGTGACTCCGGCCAAGAATTTCGTATTTCTCGGGAATCAACTTTTGGGAGAAGTGTTACGTCAAATTTCATCGCATTTTCAACGTTCCTTTTTTAGATGAAAATTAGAAACATTTTAGAATTAACATGTTTCGCGTGAAACATTGACTTTGAAACAAAGTTGAAATGTTTAATTATAGAAAAATGTCAAGGGTGTGAAATTTTTGTCACTTCGACCTACTTCCCTTGGGTATATTTTATCTAATAATTAACCATTGCGTGTAAAATATTTAATCACTGGAAATGAGCGATTGTCGAAGGTATTAAACTTTTGTTACTTTAATCTACCTTTATTACTATTTTTTTTTACGCTTTGAGTCTGAGATTATTTTTCTTTCGTCTAACAGAAGGAAAAAAGAATCAGCTGCCTCTGCCGACACACTCTCGAGACTATCAATTACCACAAAAAGAAATTCTAATTTTTTGCTCGATATGCCAAATTGCCCTCTTATTAACGTAACGATGATACCGGTGGAACTTAGGGAGCGCAGCTGCGCCCGGTGAAATTCATTCTTCCCCTCGCGAAAGGTGAATTCACGAAAATTTCATGCCGCTCGTCGGCTTCGTCTCACCTTCCGTGGCATTAAACCGCATTTCCATGGGATTCCACTTGGAATTTATAATATAGCCAGCGTTCCTGGCCGGCTCGAAGCCGCGCGTCATGCTAAATGACACGCGGCGAACGAGGTAAAATCGTTGCAGGTGTGCTCGAAAGGGAAGATGGACCGTCTTCGAGACGTCAAAGAAGCGTACGCGGCTAAAATAAAAATCTGCAACGAGAAAGCCGCGACGGGTCTTCGTGCCGCAAGGGAGAAGTGTGATCAACGCATCGAAGAAGTGAACTCG
>NW_017100279.1:770083-784918 GCF_001263275.1 Habropoda laboriosa | reverse complement strand
GAAACGAACGAATTCATGGAGTGCGTTGGAACAAGATCGAAAGAAGCCACGAATCAGCGGAAACAAGTCACTTCTGAGTTGAGTGATGCGGTTACAACTGCCGAAGTCTCGGTGACGCAGCAGCTGCAAGAAGCTGTCAAATGCCACGCTAAGGCTCAGACAGAAGCTCTCAACAGTCTGCAGAAGATTTTAAAAGAGACGAAAGAGCGTATAGAGTAAATGATCTAGCACAATCACGCTGTGCAGTGAAAACGAAGAATTTTGCTAAGGATACGTTTCTATTCCAGGCAACAGAAGTAAGAGAAGATCAAGTGAAGTTGGCGAAGTTAGCAGTATAGAAATGTAGAACCAAGATCCCAGGCCCTCGAATAGAAATCACCAGGATGTTCAGAAGTTACTCCACTCAATCAGTCAAATGGACTCGTTCGAAGTTCGGAAGCGAATCGGTAGGTGTGTTAAGGAGGCGACGAGATAAATTACGATGCCGCTCGTTAACTCTTTCCACGAAGATCAATCGGCAACGATCACCTTTCGTTTTACAGCTCCTAGCCACGGCGTGGAACGACAGAAAGCAAACTTCTTCCTTTTAACGAGCCAGACTTTATCGCTCTCTCTGGTATTATGACACCCTTGTTTTATCATTCAAACAAACCTCTCCTCCACCGATCATTTCCCTCCTCTACTCGATAATTGCGACAGAAAATATACTTTGATAATAAAATCTACAAACAAAAAAACAACTTGCAACCTTTCAACCTCTCCCTACCTTCTTCCCAACGTCTCACACGAGATTATTCTAATCGCCATCGATGCCGTATCGTCCAACAAGTCGAGTAGCTCTAGCAGCGTTAATTACCAGCCCGATCGATCATCTCAATCAAATATTCAACCGATGTTGTACAAAGCGAGGCAGAGCGGCAAGTTCACGGGTCAGCGAACCGAAGAACGGGGAGTAAACCGTGAAAGATCGTCGGTGGTAATGCACGCGACACGGGAGAGCAATTAACGTAACAAACGACTTGATTCTGGCCTGACAGGTGTGTCTAGTGACAGTCGACCGTGTCGTCCTGGATGTCCTGCCTCTATCGCCCCCTTTAATGAGCAATACCACGGGGCGTTTCACGACTCCAGACGGGTAGGCGCGCGTGCACCGACGACTGCCGATTAAATGAGCTGTTTACACGGTCCAGTGAAATCGAATGCCGCTGGTACAGGACGTTCACGCGTCTACACGCAGGATTACTCGGTTAAGAATTTAGGTTTAATCACCTGTCCAGGAGAGATTATACACCCGGTCGTTTCAGTAACGGTTCATACGAGACGCGAGACTTTTTCCACGCGACTACGTCGGCCGTCGCGATGGCACCGAGTTCTCTCAACGGTCGAATGAATAAACGGGGGAGAGAGGGCTTTGCATATTCACGCGGCGTTTCGACGACCGCGAGTAATATATCTTGTTAGGAGGCTGGCTCGAGCTGGATTTACGACACGGTCGCGCATCATCTGCTATTTTTCAACACGGAGCCGCCTGATGGAACAAGTTAGCGGGATCATTTTGCATATTCAGGAGGATATTCGCGTGGCTAATGGTGAATCGACTATTCGAAGCTACGAGAGAGGCTTGAAATGAATTGTTTTGAAGGGGCTGGTGCATCGATGTGATAATATACAGTGTACATTTGTTATTCATTTATTCGGTGTGCTTGGTTCTTGTCTCGCGGCTTGGAACGGATTTCTGGTTATACGAAATTGTAAAAAAATAGTACTTATCTATCTATTTTTTCTCCCTTTCATTTAGACACACTTCTTTTAATACTATCTCATCCTTTTCCTCTGCATCACTCATACTGTCTAATTCTATCCCGGAACATGGTACTTAAATGCATCTTTTATTTTTAATAGTCCTTTGCTTCTATTGCACTCTCCACTTTATCAGGTCTTTTCTTTGACTTTCAGAACGTCCTTTCATTCTCCTCCCTTCTTCTCCTTATTTTTCGTACAGTTTCTAATACTGTTTCCACTTGAATACACACTGTCCATCATTGACAGAAAAATACTTTGGAAGTAGTATGATTTTTTAAGCGTTGGTTGCATCGAGAAGGTAACGTAATTTTTCTTATAATTTGTAAAGCTAGACTGTTGAAGGTACAGTATGGATCAAGAGAGAAAGAGAGAGAGAGAGAGAGAGAGAGAGAAGTGCAAGATAAATGATCCATAACTACATCCAACCGGAGACTTTTATTCCTCCTGCAGATTTACACCACCGCGAATCTGATATTACGAAGAATTTACGTCGCGGAAATCGCGGGAATATTTTACAAGCCACGATAATGGGAGCCCGTGAGGTAGGCATTACATCACTCCGTAGACGTAAATTCAACAGACCTCGATAAATCAAGAGAAGCGCGGTGATCGAATAACGGTAGAGCTCCAACAATTTCATCCCAATAAACTCGGATCGTAACTTTTTAATTGCCATCAGCCAATGAGAAACAACAGTCGATGATAATCCACTGTCGCAGTTAGGCCCCTCCTGCGCTATTTGTGCGTGCACGTGATAACGGTAACAATGCACGGAGGTTCCGTCGTCGCGAATAAAGCGAGCGAACGGTGGTTTATGGAACAATGTGAGTTCGTTTCGACGGTGTATCGAACAAAGCGCAAACGTGACCTCGTTTCAGAATCGCCTCCGCTTTATTCCGCGCCATTTTCAGACGTTCCGTCGATCTCTCAGGTAGATAAGTATCGAAACAGATAAATCACGTTAGTTAGTCCGGCGGATCGATTAAACGTTTTCGAAATTCGTTCACGAGAATGAAAACGAGGGAAAAAATAACGACGACGATGTGTCGCCGTGCAGCCACTCGTTGGCGAGAATTTGCCGGATCGTAAAAGGTCTTTCTCTCTCTCTCGATCGGCGAGCGTAAATGAATATTAATCATCCGCAGCGTCGAACGCTAAAGGCAGGAACAAAGGAATGGCAGGCAAAAGCAAACTCGTAATTATCGATTGCTGAATGGCACCGATAGCTCGCGCGAGATCACCAGGATCTCGTCTATAAATTTTAATAACGTCCCTGGCATCGTGCACATCCAAATGATTCACGTTTTCTCCTATCGTACCATTTTTTTTTCCCAACCATTTTCTAGGAGGATAATCAAACCTGCCAAACGAACCGACGAATAATGATCACGTGTATCTATCAACAACAACGACAAAGATCTATATTTCGCGATGATCAAAGGGACCGCCGAAAAAACTGGTACTGATGGGAAAAAAAATGGAAGCACCAATCGACATATCGTCGAAGAATTCATCACGACAGACAGACCGACGCGACGGTGCACTCTTGGACCATTTCAATTTATCTCACGGCACTCGAATGGCATTCGTCCTTCGAGCGGGCGTGAACTATGCCGGATAGAGAGCGTCCGTAGAAAGGCTAACACTGCGAGATATTTAATTGATTTAGGTGGCGGGAAGCAGCCGAGGACTTTCCCGCAGGACGTCCAGAATGCGACCGCCGAATGGAATTCCGAGAACACCTAGCGAGATCGCTTGCGGTCGCGCGGAATCGTTCCAAGGATATCGGCATTCGGCTGCACCTGCCACGACCAAGGTTCTACCATAGAGAAGGACCACCCTCTCGAAATGAGCAAACTTCTGATTCCCTTGATCTCCCTACACAGCCACCGAGACATTTGCCCGAACTCGAAACTTGACCCGTCAAATTTCAACCTCGTCGAACAGTGCGTCGAATCTATCGGGAAAAGAAAAGATTAATCTTCGAGATCGATAATATCAACGACGTACAATCTCCACTCCAATTCCAACGTTCATACATGTATAGACAGACGCGTGATACTAAATACAGGCAGCTGTGAGCAACAGCGAAGGCCACTTAGGCAAATGAACGTATCGAGGTGACAATCAGCTCGGAATACTCCCGATAGAGTGGGTGAAACGCGATCGTAGAAGGAGCAGAGGCTGAGATTTGCGTGGCTCGCGCCTACAAGCAGGAGGAGAGAGAGTCCATTAAAATAAGTGGCACACCGCGACGTTAATAATAGCCGGGCCAATTACAGTGGCGGCATCGACGCCTCTTTGCCGTCGCTCTTTCCCCAAGCCTTCGGCAGGACTTTCAATTAGCTTCTCAACCCCGTTTCCCAGCCGGGTCTGCGGCCTCTTTTAGCCACCGTTCACTCTTCCCTCTAGTTCTTCCATCCACTCGAGGCCGCGACGTAATCGGTCCCCGGAAAAGTCATTACAGACGTCTGCGAGCCACGGTCAACCGCCCGGAATTCACCTCTCCCTTCTATCCCCATCTCTTTTCCACCTACGAGACCCTCCTCGAGTCCGTCCCGCTTTTCGAATATTAATAATCGTCCCGGCGACTCGAACGAACGGGAACGAAATTCCGACTACGCGGTGACGTTTTAAATTGAAAGATTTTGTTTCTGCTTGATTAAGGGTTTATTTTTATTTGGAATTTTACAGGGAGATGGTAGGTTTGGGATCAGGTTTGATGGAAATGTTGGATCGCAGTGCGTCAGGGATGTTCAAGCAGCTGTTCCAGTTAGGTCGATGTTACGCGAGCTATGCGAAGGCAATTAAGACGTGTCGGAGCGCTGTTCAATTTTCGCCACGTCGCGCAAACATAATAATCGCGATAATTGTTTGCTGCGAGAGCTCAGCCGGTCCTTATAATTCTGCAAACGCCAGTGATTATTCTGACTCGCTCGCGGAAACGATCGCCTGGCAATGAGCTTGTAAACTTCCAACGTCACCATACTGTTGCTCTTTAAATCTTCTTACGCTAGGATGTGGATCGTTCCAAAGAAGAAGAAAGGAGAAAGAAGTTTCAGATATGATATAAATCTTTCAAGAGCTGTTTAATTTCTGCCTTGCAATTTTTTCAAAGTCCACAAATTATTCAGTACTCTCCTTACTTTCTTTGAATATAAAAAAAAAGGTTTCTTATGCTTCTCGGTTGTTTTGCTATCGCGTTAGACGTCAAATCAGTATTACAGTACTCTCGCGTCCTTTATATTTTTATCGAGTACGAAAAATAAATTGAGCGTGACACACACCTCGCTTGAATTCGACACATCCAAGATTTATGCAAAATGACTTGTCACGTTCAAATTTGAAGTTTGCACCGCCAATAGTCCTAATTCCCTTCGCCCGTGATCACAAAGGCACAGATTCTTTTCCGCTTGGATCTCGAGCGATATATCCTTCGCTATGTGATCGATCTCCATCAAAATCGCATCGAGCCGGTAATTTTCGCAAATAGGCCGATATTAGCGGGCCAGAGTTTGGAGATTGGTCGGACACGGGGACACAACAATAGATGCAACGGTTGGCAGGTGCAACGGCGTGTCGGTTGCAGGGCCGCGACTGCAAGCCACGCTCGATCATTCTCTCGTCTCAAGCTGCGGATCCGCATTGCCGGCAGTCGGTATTCCCCTGTCTCGTGCCGATTGGCCGCATAATCAGTAATGGCCACGATGCCCGCAAACTATCGTCCGCAAACATCCCTTATGGCATTACATCCCTGTGACGAGCGGACCGATTGCTGTTTCCTGTTCTGTGCCGGATTCGACGCCAACTTGCAGAGAACCTTGTTAACTTTGCACGCTGAACCGTGATCCTGGATACATTGTCGCTAGATTGCGTGGAAATCCGAAAATGAACGATCATCACCGTGGCCCAATCGACGAAATCAAATTGTAACAGGTGAACGTCGGTGATTGATGGGAATTGATGATAATTTCCACCGGGAGAGACGGTTCTTCTCTTGAAATTTTTCCTATTTCGCAACGATAAGGAAGGAGAAGCTACGCTCGAGGATTCGAGGGTTTCTTTTTGTGTTAAATTTACAAGAATATATTACGCGAAACATTCAATACAGAGATTATTTCGAAGCAGCATAGATTGAGAGGAATTTTCAGGCAGAGACACTTTTGTTCACCTCGAGCCTCGTGAGAAAGTTTCGTTCGTAAAGAAATGATTACAGGAGGAGAGTACTGGAAGACGCGTACGCCGCGGGAACACACGCCTCGCCATCGGCTTACACTTTATTAGCTCGTTACAGACTTCTTTTCCGTAACGTTCGCCCGATCGCGGAACTTTTTTAGATACGCCATTAACGAGTTCCCTTAGCTACCGATGCTTAGTCGCTCTTAGCCGCTCGAATCCGTGGGAATTTCATTTCCCTCGAGTGCAAGTTTTAAGAGTCTCCGGGTTAGAGACGAAAAAAGGATACCGTTCAACTTCACCGGCCCGGAACTTTATTAATATCGTACAAGTTTGTGCGTCCCGGCGACGGGAGAAAAGGGAAACCACGCGGAGAAAAAGGGCCACCCTATCCAAATAGTGGGTTAATCTTGTCTGCGTCTTTTCACAACCGATATCTTAATTTCGCTCCTCGATTCGTCGATTCTTTCAGAGAAGGAACCTTGAATATTAATTTAAAAAGTTCCGCTCTTTAAAACGGTACGTTTCTTCAAGGACCGGTATCTTAATTTCACCCTTCGATTCTTTGATTGTTTTAAAGAAAGAACCTATTAATTTAAAGTCCTCTACAATCTCTCAAGTTCTATTTTCACTGTGTATAAACAATGACCAAAAAGTAAAATTTCCCGATACACTGCTTTTCGGGATCGCAAAGTTGTAAAAAATTGGCAAATTATTGTACATTACTGCAAAACGAATAGTATCTTTAAAATTTAGCCCGGTTCATGTGAAAATGAATTTATTAGCGTTAAACAGGGGATTGTCGGAAGAAATTCTAACGATGTTTCGTTGGCGCGAGTGGATGTTGGATTTTCGGCTGATTTATGAGAATCGAATATTCATGGTGCACGAATTTGGCAATATCCGTCATTGCGGCTCTATCAGTGCGTGCCACCGATATTCGCGCGATACATTACCAACGTCGACGTTATCTGATAGTCGAACGTCGCGACAACGCGCGTACCAGTCCTTCTATCATGGGAACCATATGAATTCTCGGTAACTCTTTCGTTTTATGTATTTTCAACTCCATCTCCCAACACTGAGCACTCATTCGTTCCCTGACAATATAATCTAACAATCCAGATTCATACAGAAATAAAAAAACAAAAAAGAATAAATTACAAGAGAGAAAGAGCTAGAAAATAGGTCTAGCCACTTGAAAGAGATGTTACCTAAGGCACAACTTCTGCAGACGAGATGGTTAGAACGAAATTTCGTGGTATATTTGTTCGTCCTAAACAAAAGCCATCTAATTGCATAGGAGAGCACATTGAAATTGGTTAAACTAATGATAGTCAGACTGTCGACCGTAATAACGTCACTGAAATTCACATACTTCGTACTTCTGCACCTCGTTATACAGCGTAACCTAGAAAAGCAAAGCACGAGTGCCCTGTCAGAGTTCACGTACAGTAGTTGCACGGGTTCTTCGCGATTCTCCAAACGATTTATCTCCTTTCCTCTCTCGATTTCTCTCTCTTTCGCCGTTCAACGTGCAATCCCTTTTGTCCGAGCCTGTAAACGATTCATTAAACACTCGACACTGTTTCGCCGTATTCCAGGGGAGGGCCAAGCATCGCCCTCCGGCGAACCGTATCGCGGTGGAGCATGTAATTGAGGAGAAGGCAAGGTTTCCGGGCATTCAAACTTTTCGCGAAGCTACCTTAAACTTCGTGCCCCGCGACAAAGTCCACGGGCTTTTGTAATTTATGCTGCGTCACTCGAGTTCACGGTGGGTCAAGGGGCGCACAGAGGAGGACGCGGGAACGAAGCTGGAAAGCTGGTTAGGGGCCACTCGTGTCGGCTCTATTTGACGATAGTCTGCTCCACGAGACGGCTCATCCACTCGAAACACGACGATGGCACAGAACGAGAGAGACCAAAGTATTTTCGAATGCGACACAGACGTCGTTATGGCCAGAAATATAATATCTCCCGGAGAGTTGCGTCGTGCGAAGTAACCAAGTGTCTTGGACGGTGATTAACAATGGGTCACGCAGACCCATAAAAATCACAAATTTCGAATTTCTCTAGTTTAAATCACAGAAATAATTGAGAAGCTTTTGTCCAAGTGTACGATGACTTCTGACGAGATAAAGAAATAATTATATGTACCAATTTGTCTTTCATTAACAGTAGAAGGAGCGACTGGGTCAAAGGTGACCCATTAGTAACTCTCCGGAAGTGAATTTTTGTTTAATTAAAATCTGATTAAAAAATTACATTCCTGTGGATATAAATAGAAGTACATATACGCGCGGAAAATAATGTCAGAATGTTGCACACGGTAATACTCAGCAGTATCGAAATTGCTAATGGGTCATTTTTGACCCGGTCGATCTTTCTAGCGTTAAGATAATTTCTTCGTTGTTCCTTGGTATCTTCTTTCCACACAACTTAAAGAAGTCAGTACTTTCAACGCTTTCCCCGCGAAACGTGTAATTTATTAAACAACGGAAACTTTCTCTCTCTTCAGCACCGCTTCACGAATTCACAAACAGTACTACATCGTTAACGAAGACCTAAAATCTTGGTTAGAGCGTAGCGGACACCCCAAGACAGGAAATTGATTCCTTAAGCGAGATTTATAGCAAGAGGAGGAGACAATGTCAGCACGTTGAACCGCGAACGACCAGAGGATATTCTTCGACTCCACGCACGATTCGCTAATTGAAATTTCACCGTATAAACAACTGTGGATGCAACGCCGGTATTTAGGCGACGATGCAAATTGGTTTCCCGAATTAATTTCACGATGGAGGATAGAGGGATGGAAGTTTGCTCCGATTACCCTCCCCGCCTTATTCGATATCGAAAATCAGGAAATTGCATTTGCACACGGAGAACACGAAAATCCACCTTTCAATTTCATCTAGATTAACCCACCGATCGGAATTCCCCGATTTTACCAGCGAACCGAATACTTTCGTTAAAGATCTCACTCCAACGATATCGCTCCTTGCCCTTATCGCTCTTATCGACTAATTTTTTTCGTCGTTTCACGCTATCCAAACGCCCCTCTCTCTCTACCGATAAAATCCGTTGTTTTCGTATTCAGACGTCGTTACGAACCGTGTCGTTTCAGTCGCTCGCGGTTGCGTTTGTTTTCCAACCCTTGTCACTCGGGGGATGGAGAGGATTTCTCACCGCGGGTGAAAGCAAAAATGTCCGAGCGTATTACGCGCCGGCGAATAGAAACGAGCAGATGGAATCGGCGAAATTGTCTGCCAGAATAATTCCTCGCTTGTTCCTCGTATTAACTTCTACGAGATTGTCCGTTGCTTTTCGATTGCTTCTGATAAAATATCGAATGATTTACGTGGACTGCACCTAACGGCATCGTCTTCGTTGGAAAAGAATTTATAATCGCGAAATGAATGATTTAAAGGGATATTTATTTAACTTGCAGCGTCATTCTTTTATCTTCTACGTGAAGAACGCGTGTAATGGAACTGACGGTGAAATAATGCAAAATAAAATCAGGAATATTCTTGCGAGACAGTTCTGAAAATGCGTATTAAACGTGAATCAAAATTACTCTAAAATTTGTGAAATATGTTCGAGAGTAAAGGGGGACTATAAAATTTTACAGTGACTGCAAATGCGAGCGTTAATTCCACGATTAACCGAACTCCGCGCGAGAGAAAAGCACGGTAGAATAACATAAGGTAAAATAAAAATTATTCCAGCGAGTCAGTTCTGAAAATACGTATCCGATGTAAATCAAAATTATCCGAAAATCTGTTAAATACACACCAACTGTAAAATTGTATAGTAGCTGCAAATGCGAGTGTCAATTCCACGATTAACCCAACTCTGCACGAGAGAAAATAGAGACTGTTAAATATTCAGGACAAAATTTATCCGATTAAACACTCGTATTTACTTCCATTAAAGAGACTATATTCTACTCCAGACTTGCTTCCCGTTTAAACAAGCTACCAAGTCGCTTCTCCTTAATCACTATTCCTGATCTTCCTCTACCGGTCGCACTGTAATTAGTTGGTTAGTCGTAGAACGGTTTCTAACGGTGCCCGATCTACATTCCGAAAATATACACCGCCGGATAATTCAACGTGTCGAATTTCTGCGGATCATCGAGACCGTTTCGAATTCGACTCGATTCCGTTGTCGCATTAAAGTCAGACGTGAACGAAATAATAGGCCGGATAAACGGAGGCCCGGTCTTGTAATTACGCCGGCGATTATACCCAACGCAAACTGAAATACTCCGGTTACGCGTTACAGCCTGATTAAATTATGCCGTAGCTGAACGACAGTTTGCCGCGATTTTCGCACCGACGACTCGCTGAAACATTGTTATTTGTGCTGGCCAGTATGTAACCGGCGCGAAATCGCGAATCGATTCGCTCGTGAAACTCGAACAACGTCGTCAAAATTGGAAAAAAATGAGCTTTCAAAGTGAGAAATATCGTGGAAAATGAAAATTCGAGGAGAAAATATTCGCCCTGTTACCCTTTGAATCAGTAAACGAATAATTTCCAACGTACCTGAAATGTACGAAATTTGAAACACAGCAATTTTCTCGAAATTTCGCTAATTACATTCTGCACATTTTCAAACATCGACAATTGAATTTTCCGTGAATTTGTAAATACGGTGAATTTCGTTTCGCCGAATTTCTCAATTTGTCAATTTTAATAACGAACTGAACGCACAATTGAATTTCACCGCGATGGGTAGAGAAAAGCAGAGGGAAAATATCGATACCGCGATTGAACCGCGGAATGAAATAACCACGATTGTTGCCTGTACAGCCGAATTTTCAACGATAAACGAGAGAATACCAGAGACACGAGGTCCTCGAGATCTTGGTGGAAGACTTCGCGAAGGTTCCTAGCTGGGCAGAGGAATTCTCCAGCGATCGATTCGAGTTGCACGCGGCATTGTGAAGCAGCGGCTCCATGACAAAAGTGGCTCGAGGAGTTTCGACTGCTCGACGTTACTCTCGGATGAACCACAAAGAATGGAACGACTTATTGCTACTCCTCGTACATACACCGATGATATACGATTTTCCATTGAGAGTCCACGCCCATACGTGCATCCAGATTTGCATGAGAGTGGTACGTGCCGAGTGTGCGTTTATATGTGAGTGTGCGGTGGGACCGTGGATCGAACGTGAAGCACGGCTGTCGAAAAACGATGTCACAGCGGGAGATCCTTTCGAACGCGGCAAACGGAACAGAGAGATCGTGATGTTTGTCGATCGAGATGATCGAGTGAACAGGTAGAAGGAAAATAAGCGATTTGCGAGATAGAGTGGACACGGTTAAAGGCGAGAATCTCAAGCTGAACGATCGAACCTATCGAAACGATAATGAAAATAATTGTTAGCGATAAATCTATTTGGAAGAGAAGATGGAAATTTCTGTCAAGTTGTGTCGTTTTAATTGTTTGTCCTTACGAGAGAAACAGAAGCTGTATATGTACGTTGGGATTTGTAGAAGCATTTCAGTTCAGTAATCTCATCGTTTGGCAAAATAACTAACGAATTCTTGAAAAGCTTTTGACGATACGCCAGGTACAGGGGATAAAAATACGGAACGGCCTGTTTGCCGATGCTTTTGTATCCATTTCGTTCCCCTGTAATCCCTCAAAGAAACAATCCGCCGCGTTTGGAAAACGGGTAGCAAGAGCACCGGGAGAACGATTAATTTCCCGCGAAGCGATTTAACGAAATCATTTTAGCTTTGCTACGGAAAATTGTTTGTAGTAGTCGGGCACACGCGTATTAAACGCTTCGAGAAATTTCATCCAACGTTCTCGGTAGAGTAATTTCCTTGTCGCTCGAATTAATCCAACGCGAAAGGTTCGATAAACATGATTCTAGAGGAGGAGGAATACCCGGTGTCGCGGTGCTCGAGCAATTAAGCAAGACGTAAAATTAGCAATGAAAATATCCAGTGTTCGGCGAGACTCTGGGAATCACGAAGGCGATGTGTTCGCGCCCGTAACATTGTCGACGCGCGATCCATGTGCAGGGATTTCGAGAAAATTAAGGGCTCGTTACAACGGAAGTGTCGTAAAATCCGGGGACGGTAACGGCGCGTATTTTATTGGCCGCGTCGGAGGCGCGTGTTCCTCCGTGACGAACGATTCCCCTTCCTGAAACGCGTTGCCAGCCGCGCGGCAGATCTCTCCTAATCTCGAGATTCGAATAAACTTTACAGCTGACGGGGTCGAACGGAGCCGGCCGACCGCGTCGATTCTATCCCCCTCGCGAGAAATACGATGTGCTTGATTTAAGGATTAGCATAAATCTTATTGTGATCCCTACAACCATCCACCCTTCGATATCTTTTGCCAGTGTTTTGCAATAAGCTTTGTCCGGATGTTTAAACGTCTCTGTGGAGCTCGAAATTTGAAATATTTGAGAAGTTCAAAATTTGAGAAGTTCAAAATTTGAGAAGTTCAAAATTTGAGAAGTTCAAAATTTGAGAAATTTAAAGTTTGAGATGTTTAAAATTTGCGAAGTTTGAAATTTGTAAAGTTTAAAATTTGAGAAGTTTAAAATTTGAGAAGTTCAAAATTTGAGAAGTTTAAAATTTGAGAAGTTTGAAATTTGTAAAGTTTAAAATTTGAGAAGTTCAAAATTTGAGAAGTTTAAAATTTGAGAAGTTTAAAATTTGAAAAGTTTAAAATTTGAGAAGTTCAAAATTTGAGAATGCTAAGTTTAACATTTGTAAAGTTTAAACTTTGAAAAGTTTAAAATTTGGAAAGATTAAAATTTGAAATCTGAGATTTGAGATTTGAAATTTGAAATTTCAAAGATTGATCAAAGTGAAAATACTGCTTAGCAACGAACGGAAATGAAAAGACTGAAAGATTAATGCCAGCGAAATTCTACGTTTAGGTAGCAAGTGTGAATGAAACAGTCGGCGTCTGATCAAGCGCTGACCAATTCTACTGAAAGTCCATTTCCATGGATCTCTATTAACGAAAACTGCACTCCAACGTTAAAACGCAATAGAAATATCGTGAAATTAAACAACTGCTCGTACATCACGCTATTCCACAGAACGCTTGACCATAAATTACCCAAGCCGTGGGTTAAAAATAAATTCTCATTATCGTTTTATTCAATTGTTCGCGCGAACGTAAAAACGTATATACGTTTCAAGGCTCGTTAACTTAATTATGCGGTAGAAAAGGCGAAAAAGCGGTAACCAAATACAGTGTACGACGGAAAGCGGCGATAATAAATCACTATTATCGCGTCAGCCATTTCTCCCTGGAATTTCATCGAATTTCTTGCCGTCTTAACGCGGTCCCTGCAAAACAGAGGGATCGCCTGAAAGTTCGTCGGTCTGATGAGGGATGAAAATGCTTGATGTAAGGTCGAGAGTGTAATCGCGTAAAGCCGTCTATTTACGATACCGAACAAGATTAAGTCGGTGTTACGAGAAACACAAGCGAGTACAATATTCTGAATAATTTCGAGAAACAAGTTTACGTATGAAGACACTAAAACCCGTTATACCGAACATTTCACACGTTGTGCTTGTAAAAACATTGCAACGATATGGAAATTAACCCTTTGATTTATTTTCCTGACTATGCATCTAAGCGTCGGCAATTTACCGCTTTAGTACTATATTAACTAACAGAAGCTGATGCATTGTAGATCAATTAAATTTGCCAATCTTTAGTTTGACAAATTAAATCTAAAAATTGGAATTAAAATGAATTTTTCTCACCGATGCAACTGTTTTTATCAGACCTCGAACAAAATCTGTGCCACGAGTCTGACTCGTTATCACGCGGCAAGGGGTTAAAAACGTACCTTGACACACTTTTTTCCCACAACAAAGAAACGTAACGGATAAAGGAAAAAATCAACGATATTAAAAGATGGCAATTGTTTCGTAGGTTATACAGAAGTTCAGATTGATGACAAAGCGAAGCAATACTGTCGGCGAAATCGCATAAAAGTGGGCAGCATTAGAAGAGAAGCCGGGAAATCGATAAAAACGAGGACAGGGGACGATCGTCTCACCGCGCGAACCTCTTCTCCAAAAGCTCTCCGACAATTATTGGTTCTTTCTCTAGCCTTTCGACAGCCTGTGGCTCCTGTTCATGCCTCTCAAGGGATTTTTCCGCATCGGCGATCTTTTTTCAAGCGTGTCGAGCTAAATTACATCGATCGACCGACCTACAGTCCGACAGACTACGAACGATCAATCTCGAGGTATTAGCGATCGTCGGTGCCCGAACGGGCAGGCGGCACGTGAAATCTCCAACGAACGAGATTCCCACGAGCGCTCCACGGAAAAACAATCAGCCTGTGATAATTGACAGAAATTTCGTCGCGGAAATTTTAACGATCACTCAAACGCGAACCGGCGATTTTCTATCGGCGTGTTACACAAACAGCGCGTCGTTCGAAGGGAAAATCGGACGCGGACGACGAGCTGGTTCCACGTTTTCCAGGGAATTTATTGGCGAATTTAACAGGCGGCGGCCCCCAAACATCGCGGCTTTCTTCGCTTTCGATTTAACAGCGTCAATTATTGACTCGCGGCCTGGAAAACAGCAGCGTGTCCGCGTCGCGACGCTCAACCGGTGCGTTCGCGCGAAATTCCCGATTTTTCCATCGTCGCGTCGCGCCGGCCCGTTAAAATTAACGAAATGAGGAGGAAAAACTGTTGGACGATCGCGTAAGCCGGCGCACAGGTGATCGTGTGTAATTGAATTAAAGAGCCGTTCGCGCGTTCCAAACCGAAACACGCTTTTTTTGACGGTACGCAATTTATTCCGTTTGAAGATAGAACCGAGGTGGAGGAAAAATGA
>NW_017100279.1:750879-769993 GCF_001263275.1 Habropoda laboriosa | reverse complement strand
GGTAACGCAGACGAACGAGCGGGGAAAATACGAGGTCGGAAGCGTCAAAGGCGCGCGAAACTTTCGCAGTTACAATCTTCTAAAAAATTCTATGCATCTAAAATACGCGCGTCGTTCCAAACGAGCGTGGATTTCCCACGAGTCGCCGCTATTTTCAATCCATAAACCTTCGCTCTGTCCTCTCGTTTTCTTTTTTAATCTTTCCCCCAACTCCGCAGCTTGCGAAGCGTTTAATGAGATTTCAATTTCGTTCCGTTTACATGCGATTAATTCGAGAGAGAGAGAGAGAGAGAGAAAAAGTGGGGGAGAGACAGGAGGAAATCGGGTGAATTCTAAGACAGTTAGTTCTGCAAAAACGTCGCGAACCGTTTCATTGTCACTGTTAAACAAAGTTAAACGGACCGTGTCACGTCTTCCAAGGACCCACGAGTTGAATTGGCCCTTGAGCTATATTCCGACAGAACTTCAACCCTTGTCGGCTTCCACGATCTTGGTATAATGGTACGATAGTTGGAACGACACGCGTGTATGTTAGTGCTTCTGTCGTGTACGATTATATTCTCGTTTGTGGATGTGAGCGCTCTTCAAGAACGTAACTGGAGTTTGATTGCTCGATTTGATCCTTGTCGTCGTTACATTATTCCCTTCGACAGTTTATCCCGAGTGAGACTCGGGCAGTGGTTTAAATAACAAACAGTTTAACTCAAAACAGACTTTTAGGAAGAAAGTTAGAAAAGGACGAGATATTGTTACCAGAACTGTGCTTTAAAAATAATCACACAAAAATATGAATTAATACTGTCAAAGGGTTAAATGATTGTACTATAGATCACGATGTTCGACTCTTTTTCACCCTCGCAGATTCTCTCTTTCTCCAATTCTCCACTCTTTTCGCTCTATCCACACGCTTTTAAAACAAATTCAGTCTCTTAATACTCGCGCATCTTCCGTTCACAATATTCTGTCTCAAACACTCTTCATTCACGTCCAAACTCTTCTTCAATCCTTCCAAATTACACACTCGTAAACATTCCATCACTGCCACGATAATAAAAAAATACTATGTACAAGCGAAACACAAATACTCTTGAAAAATGACCACAAAAAAGTGTCAACGACAAATAGTCTCCATCTCGAGGAATTTGAAGGAAGGAAGGGCGCGACTGAAAGGAGATTTACCTCGGGGAAAGACTTTTCTCAAAATGCTCGATACGATGTTCATAGGTTGGACGGTGTAATCGACAGTCGTCTTAGAGATCGATCGTCCGTCGCGATAAAATTTCGAGGAAATATATCAGGGAATCGCGCGGCCGTTCGGTGGCCGGGTCGAGCAACAATGCCGCCACTGTTTTTCCGCTTCAACACGTACGACGGATAGATGCGGATTTATAGACAGGCACAGGTGGACGTGTAGGGGCGTAGACACGTACGCGTGTGCCTTGGTACCAAACGCTCTTTGATCCGGCGCTGCATTATGCATGAGGAAGAGCCACGTTCCGCCGGAAACACAATATAGCCTTCCCCCGGAATCGTAAATCAAAGAAGACAAGGGAAAATAATCGGAACAGAGATAAGCGGACAGGTAAATAGACAGAGAGTTTTCGTTATACACTTGGATAAAGATTGAGAGCGAGAAGGATTGTCAACGCTCGTGCAGTCCTGCTCGTAAGTACTGAAACACTTGCCTAAACGATCGTTAGAAGAATCTTGAGATTCTAAAAAAAATTGTTCTTTCTGGAATCTTGAAAATTAGTTAACGAAAAATTATTCTGAATGAACCCTTCGACTGCTATCGGCGCCTGTAGACGCTCGGTGATAATCGAACGCTGGATACTATCAGCGCTCTTCGTATTCATATTCTACTTTTTATATTTACACGTTACTTATTTCGCAAATATAAAATACAAAATGATTTGGCTAACGAAATATGTGGTATGACTATTAATGCCATAACTCGAAGTCAAAGGGTCGGAATGCTCTTCACGCGAAATTCTTGTTCCTGGAGACTCGTCAATTTTTTAAATTGTTCATTCGATTATTGAGAATTAACATCTGAGATTTGGTCGTATCGCGAAGCAAATTAGAAAAGTTACAACGTAAAGATGGATAAGGAGCGGGAAGATAAGAAAAAGAGGTCCGTTCTTGTCAATTTCCCAATTTTTCATTGAGTCGTCGAGATGAAAAGTTTCGCAATATCGCGAAATTGCGTTAATGGAAAGCGAGACCTGTCTAAATTAGAAACGTTACAACGTAAGGATGGACAAGGGAGCGAGGTACGTTCGAGTGGAACGGAAATTAGGGGTAATTAAGGTAATCGAACAATGGGAAAGGAGGTAAGGAAAACAAGAGGGAAAAAAGTTCGACGGAGGAAATTATCGATTACTTTTCCACCTTCCTACTCGTCGTATTCCGGCTAATTGCGTTCGTATTAAGAATCGATAAATTTCCAATTGCCGTTAAAAAGGTAGAGTGAAAAAAGAAGCAAGGAAATTCGCTAAAATCTTGTAACGTATCGACACATCGTGCCGTGTTTTTAACGCTCGCTTCCATCACGGAGTGTTTCATCGAAATTTATTTATCGAATCGAATCAACGCACACCGCGAACGTTAGCCGGTTTTTCCCCGTTAGATCTGCAAACGACGTAGAAATTGGAAAAATCGAGAAGGGATGTAGCAAACGAGGGAAGGAAATGGTTGGTTCCGGAGTTTGATAGAACGGTTCCTCGAGGAAAACATCATTGCAATTACCATATAAATTGCCCCGACCATATTTTATTTCAGACCATTTCCTGCCGTGTAGAAAGCATCCTTTCGGTGGACGTTTTGCCTCTCAACAATGATGCGGAAAAAATAAGGAAAGAGAGGGAGAGAGAAAAAAAAAGAATAAACGAAATGTATATTCCCACTTCAATGAAACGCATACTCTACCTGTATATTCTATTAAAGTTCCCTCTTTTAATTACACACTTGTACTCGTAAATTTGGCGCCTCGTTAAGTATACCTAGAATATTTCTTCGTTTTCTCTTTCACACGCTTAAAAGGGGCGGGTTCTTTCATATATATATATATATTTCTTTTTCTTTCTTTTTAACGGGTTCAATGAATCCTCGGGTGAAAATCGTTCTGCTCTCGTTGTCGCGCTCCTTCAGCCGACTGCAGGTATTTTATTATAATTGCGCAGTGTCCGTGATATTCACTGAGCTGCGTGCGAAAATTTTATGAAACTAATAGCGCACGTGTACGACCGTCTCCTTCCTCATAACCGTTCCCCTATAAAACAGACCGTCAACAGCGAACGCGTTTTTATTCCAGCGCGCGTACACCTGTCTCTTTAACTATTTCACTCCTCATTTGCCTTTGAAAAACCCGCCGCCGACGCGCCGTACCTCGTTTCACCGGCGAATCGGTGATTTCAATGAACGTAACAGTTTCACGGCGAAAAAAGATTACCGCGAATTTCGATTGAAATGAGACAAATATTAGGCAAGGGTAGATTCGAACGCGTATCGCGATGTTTGGGAGGAGTCGTTTCTTCGAGAAAGAGAGGAGAACGATCAAATCTGTTAGAGTTAGCGTTAAGAAGAGAGAAGAAGACCACTTTCCTAAATAAAACGAAGAGCACTCGGAAAACACGACTGCCAGTTCAAGATTGCGTTCTAAAGTATCCCTGTGAATGGACCAACGAGTATTTCCAGGTTCCCTCAGTTAAATTTCATTGTGGAACGTTTCAAGATGTTTTCCAAAGACTTCCGGAGGAAAATCTATCGGGGATGGTATACCAACACTTTTACACCTTTAACACTTCCCAGACAGTATCATCCTCGAATGCAAGAGTTCAAGTGGTTCGCGAGTGTTATGATATTGGATGTGAAGCAAGATTAGAGGGTTCGGGAAACAGTTGTATACCCCTCTGCCTATCGTTTTAGCCATTATACAGGGTATTTGAAAGCATGTGGGCATAAAATTCAGAGATGGATTCAGTACGCTAAAATTGTGGTTGTATAACACGTGATAATAAGTTCAATAGCAATATATTTTATAACGATAATTTCATAATAACTATAAACACACGTAAAAAGGAATAATGATAATCTCGCAATGAATTCTCACGCACTCACTGATATCAATAACAACGCGGTTCTCCTGTTTTTACTCCCTGTTACTCTGTATGATCCGCTCGTTTTCCAAATCTCGAGACGATTCGACAAACACACTACATTCACGCCATCACTCACAACATATTATTAAACCAATTCCACAAAAATAAGGAAAAAAGTTCGTATGATCTTGCTTTCGAATTACAGCCTTTTTTGTCTGACACTTGTTATTTAATAATTTTCGTAGAAATTGTTCGAAGTAAAGAAAATTATGAAATTGTCACGAAATGTGTCAGTTGAAATTATCATGAAATGTATTAGCAAATTTCCATACGTGCTGTTACCAACAACAACACGTACTAACCTGATTGAAACAAATTCCAAAATAGTGTCTACATAGCAGAACAGAAGGTAGCCCGCGAGATAAGAAGCGTTACTTGTAAACAATTAAAAGAAACAGTGAATAAAGTCGTAAGAATTACTGGAAGACATAACAGGTCTTTTCACATGTAAGGTAAAAACGGTCAGGATAACGGTGGTGAGCGGTGGAATAAAATATAAACGTGGGCGGTTAAAGAGAGTGAATCCTTGTATTTTGAACTATACTGCACGAGTGCTGATACAATTCTGTCCTTCCTGAAAAAACTAGTCAAGAGGACCCCCTTGGCAATATGGCCTTCCTTAGCCTTGAGGCAGAACTATCCCTAGGAGGGGGAAACGCAGTAGAGGACTGCACATGGCCCACTCAAGCCTTCGCTTTTTGGACTTTTCTAACACACATAATTTTCAAAAATTCTCAAAATTCCTTCGCTCGTCCAACATCTCAAAGTTCTTCGACGATTAATTACCCCAAAAGCACCTCTCTCTGTGCGACACTTCAGGCGAGGCAATTTTTTTTTCTCCGCCGTAGCCAGGCTTTTGCAACGCGTCACATTATCTGGCGAGCGCATAAATCGTGGGGCAAGATTACAGAAGCAGCCCTGGCCAAGCTGTCCACTAGCGAACGGTTGGGTAATACGTGTCGTGCGGCGGATTTCTTTATCGCTGTACTTTGACCGCGATATTCACTGGCCCGAAAATCGTGTGCCGGCGAACACGAAAATTTTCCGCCACTTAGGATCGATGGGAATCCAAGCCTGGCTTTTAACCGTCGCCCTTTCCGCACACCCATCCCTCCTCTCGGCCATTCTGCCACCTCCGATCCTCCCCCTTAGCCGGCGTGGACACTCTACGGACCGCGCTTTAACCCCTTTCCTCCTCCCGCCCCTCCGCCTATCAACCATTTTCCGGCCAATCTCCACACTCTGGTCAACCTCTCTATATCGGGCACTTGCCCGGGTTTCACAGAATTGATAGACCGACGCACGGTCGACACCCAGAAACACCGAAGAAGTAAAAAAAAAAAAGGCCGATCGACACGTGAAAACGACCGACGAGCATCGTATTTCCATGCGGACGAATCGTCTTTCCCCCACGTTCACGCGACACGCCACCCTGTTTTCTCTCGCTCGTGTGACATCGATGCTGGCAACGGAACTCCCGTGAAAAACTCAACCGTGACTCGGTTTTTGCCGTTACACGCGTCGCTTGCCGCGATGACACCTTTGTTACTTCTGTTTCGTTGCACAAGATTGCAGCGACATTCGGTTTTAAAGAAGTGGAACAGTTAACTGATCGCCGTTGATGTTTTGTGAAACAGGAGAAGAATAGGTTTTTAATGTTTAATGGGTAGGTTTCGTTAAGTAGGGGTTCTATTTTTGATATGGGCGATACAGTGCCCCGGGAGAAAATCGTTGCCCTAGAGGGCACAGTTACAGTAATTCGATGAGCAGCTCTTGTAACGAGGCAAAAATGGGCAATTTTTAAAACCAGCGAAGAACTAGGCAAGTGCACGTTCATAAAGGCACTCTGTCAAATTAATCGATGACCTCCAACACTGATAAGCATACATCGGTAACCCTAATCCTGTATTTATCTGTCGATCATCGTACCTGTAATCGATACTAAATGGAGATCAATATTTTTTCAAGTACACCTGCCCGTCTAACAAGGGCAGTTCTACTCGAGCAGAAGAACATCTACAGAAGTAGAACGGATGTTCTTCTCGAATAAAGATTACACGGCGGAGGAAAAGTGAAAGAAGTGGTACGTTTCCCGGTTTTAAAGTTGGAAAAGGGGATAGGACGAGATAAAGGAAAGATGCTATTGTAGAGGATTTGGGTGAATGCAAATACGAAGATCTATATCTGCTCGTCCTAATACGCCGTTGTTCGATTTCATTGCCGATGCTGTTTCGTGCGACGATAAATATGCCGATGTCCTGGCCAGAAGAAGCTTGGATCAGCGCCATCCGCGTCTTAAATTCTCCCTCGCAGAGGGGTTGAACGCCCTCCTGACTCGCTCGATCGAGTTCCCGACGCTCTGGGCGCCTGCTCTCTCTCTCTCTCTTTGAGAAACTGGATCTTCGAAATTTCTTCATTGTTTACCGTGTCAACTGGTAAATATTAAATAAACTTTCCGTCTACATTTCCATGTAGTTTTTCGTTGAACTTTTTCACGAAACGGTTGGAAAACGATTTTTCACTCCGCTCACAACTACTTTACTTTCCGCCGGGTAATTTCGATGGTTTTTAATGGAATTAAGCGAACCTCCGTTCGTTGCGTAATTACGAAGTTAATTAGGAATTAGTAGTACTACTGGTGACGTAGAGAGAAAGAGAGAGTTGATGTTGTAAATAATGTAGAGGCTTCATTAAGCCGAAGCTTCTATCCGCCAGTCAATGACAGTTAACTAGCTTGATTATTAATCGCACGATTATATGATCGGTTATGTCGTGTATTAGATGGTCATTTACATCGTCACTACTCATTACACCAATTGTCGCCGGTAATGTTACGCGACGTGTCCCCGCGGCGATTTGAAACGCGGGTTCGTGCCCTACCGAAAGGGTATTCGCGAGCAAAATATATAAATCGTGGTCAAGTGCTGTGCTACCGTGGGGGAAAAGGAACTCGTAAACAAAAAAGTTTCGTAATACGGTTAACCGGTGTTGAATTCAATCTCGTGAAAGCTTCGACATATTTTCGAATGTTGCGCAACGACAAACCCCGTCCGCAGGATAAACCCAGGAATTTTGCACGCCGAAACGTAGAATGCAGTTGAATATCCAAAAGGGCGCATACCAGGGATCGTTGGAATAACCGTAAATTGGCTGCGTTTCCCTCGATATTTCAATTAAATGTCGGTGGAAAATTTCGGAAATTCCCACGAAAAAGCTCGGTAATTTGGGATGAAAATTTTGGAAGGGAACGGTGTACCTTGGGTCGAATACAAACGTATCCACCGATGAAAAATCTAACTGCGAAACGTGCCGAAAGCTTATTTGGCAAATTTACAAAGCAGGAAGGAACGTTGACAACGGTTGAAAACAACGATCGCGAGATTCTCTACTTTACCAACGAAAGCGACGATCGAGTGTGCGCCGAGCTTGCAAGCTCTCTCGCGTTGTTCCGACGAAAACTCTCAACTTTTGGGCAGTCGATAACGTCGGTAAAACGCTTGCAAGCTCCGCTGAGCTTACCACCGGCCCAAAATCACGGAATCTCTTACCGACAATGCTTTTACCGATACTCGATAAGTGCGACGAAGCTTTACGAAAATGTTGATAAACAACCGTGCATGGATCGTTCAAATTTTCGAGCGAATTTCACGGGGAAAAAATTCGTTTTCGTAGAAATTCGATATTTAAACGATTTTTACACACAATTTGAAAATTTTATAATTAACGCTTGTTAAATTTGCAAACGAGAGAAGAACGTAAAATGTTAAATCGCGAACACGTAATATTCCGGTCAACTTTAAGCTCTACCTTGGACAAGTCCATCGGAAGCTCACGAAGACGCATGATTGGATTACGACCCTCGACAAGTACATGCAACACCATGTGCGTATTTATGGCTTTACGTGCAGGAAAGCAAAGGGGGATGAAAGAGAGTAACTGCAACGCGTCACGTAAATTTTACCCTTTCCTCCAACTTTTTATCTTCCCCTTTTTCTCTCCATATTCCAACGCGTGCTAGGAAATGAAAAACGAACGAGAAGTTTGCAATTATTGTTCACGAAAAACCAAGATATCTTATACGAAAAAAGTAATTTATCGATCAAAGATGAAATCGTATCGACAATTGCTATCATACCGAAATTCGTATCAACGTCGATCCAACGCTACAAGAAAAGGTTCATTCAAAATGCACGCTCGATTGGCCAAGTTTGACAGTTTACTTTGCTGAAATATACCGCGCGCCGGCTCTCTCAAACGAGTCAAAGTTCGCTGTTCTACGCCATAAAATCGATATCGAGATTAATCGCATTCCGATTCGTTTAACTGATATCCCGGTCAGTGGCACGCGAAAATATCGTTACGGAAACGCGCCCGGCGAATTAGTTATTCATTTCTTTCGTTCAGGTTGCGATGCTCGGGCGTATCGCTTATCGTTTATACAGTATCGCTTCGCCGGCGCAGGTTAAATCGCCCGATTAAAGAAACGATCAGCTTGACAGGGTGAAAAAAATGATACTATTTCCAACCATGTTATTCTCCACACATTTTTCTCACGCTACAAATCAGCTGTGACCGTTTCAACGTTCGCATTTAGAGAGAGACATTCCGTCGCCGTTTGAATTTTACATTCGAACGCGATAGTTTACGGAGATTTATTTCTACGTTTAAATTAATTTCATCGGCATTGTAAAGGAAGAAACATGTGTCAGACTAGTGACATTTTTTTGTGCACATTAAAGTGACTTTAGGTATAGATTTTTTGTTTCAACTCGATAGTTTATAGAGATTTCACTTATAACGAATGTTTCAATTAGTTTCACTGGCATTGAAAGTAAGAAAAAAATGACTAAGAGTGGTAAGAGTAGTTATTTTAAGGTCATCGACATTTTTTCCTTCACATTAAAGTTCACTCACGGTAATTTATATGCAAAGAGAATTTGAATCTAGCGATGATAAAAATAATCACCCTAAAGTCATCTTCAATAAAGTTATCATCCCAAAGTCACCGACATTTTTTTTCAGCTGTTCGAGGTCACTTTAAGTTCGCAGTGCAAAGGTCGTCGAACTCGTTTGGACGTTAACATGCGAAAAAATTTCGACGACTTTGAACGGCCCTCGAGATCACCTTATCACCTGTTTATCACCACCAGATAACGCCCGCAGACTGTACAATTTTATTCGGTTACTTTTTTCCCACTTTCAACGACGTTAAAAATAATTCACGTTCGTTCTAAGCGAGACACTCGCCGTAACGCGATATATAAAGTTAGCTTGAAGGTAAGTTGCTCGAAACCCCCAACGAGAGAAACAATTACAAATTCTCCGAGAGGGTGAACGAAACTATTTCTGCAGTTGGAGAAATTACGAAAATGATCTTTCGCCAGGTTCAACCTACATACCGTGAATAATTCGTCGCAGGAATTCCCGTCGAATAAACACAGCTTCCTATCGCGAGAAGAGGAGAGATTTACACGGTCGGAGGTTTCGTTAGTGTCGGTGTGTACAAAATTAAGAAGCGCTCGAGATTATTCCCCCTTGTGTCTGGCGAACGCGCGATTAAACCCCTTTTAATTTATGCCACCGACGTCCCAGCAGGGCCATGACGTTCAACTTTCTTCGCATGTAGGTTATTGGCTAATAGACGACCGGCCAACTTTTTCCATTTATTTCCATTTTACCCACTTGCCGCGCGAGTTCCCCCGCGATAATTCTATCAGTTAAATGGAGCTTCTACTCGTCCGATGGCCTGCGCACCTATTTTTCGTATAACTCCTGCGAACGGTCGATGAACGAATAATTGAAACGGAAATACATTCATTTCCCTTACGATTTTTTCTCTCTCCTTCGTTTCTGTCCGCCAAAGTTTCCTCAGTTAAAAAAATGTTACGGACGAATATTGATATTTTTGGTGTGAGAGAATTTTCGTAGAATTGCGAATGGAGAGTTTGGGGTGACAGAAGTGTCGATGGATGAGTAAATAATTAGAACTGAGGATTTTTTCTCCTTCGCTTCTATCTACCGAAGTTTCTTGGATTAACAAATTTTAGGGCGGAGCGTTGACATTTTTGGGGAAGAGAATTTTTGGTCGAAGCGTAGAAATGCGAATGGAGAGTTTAGGGTGGCAAAAGTGTCGATCGATGATTAAATAATTAGAACAGAAATGCGTTTACATCCCTTCCGATTTTTCCTCCTTCGCTTCTGTCCGCCAAAGTTTCTTCCGTTAAAAAATTTTAGGAACGGATATTAATATTTTTGGGGTGAGAGAATTTTTGGTCGAATTTTCTCGAAACGCAAATGGAGAGTTTAAAGAAGTGTCGATCGATGATTAGGTAATTAAAACAGAAATGCGTTTATTTCCCTCACAAATTTTTTTCTTCCACTAAAAATAGAAGACAACGTCAGTATCACTCGCGTGAGAGAAGTTCGTATTTTTCCGAATCAGAGAATTGTTTAGCTTCTCCGAAAGCAACCGGAGATTTCAGGGTGACAGGAGTGTCTGTCGAGGGTGCGTGATACGTGTGCGAATTCGAGGAACGGCCAGTAAAGGGTGGAAGAGATTAGTCCAAGAGAAGTACGCTCGTGTTGAGAGGAAGCCTTACACAGGAAGTCATAGGGAGAAAGTCCGTAAACAGAGTATTCTCAACGACACTCCCACAAACTTAATTCAAACCAAACAATATCTACTACAATCCCCCCTCAAAAAACCAACCTAACATCCTTACGCTCTTATTCAACTTAAAATTGCACGGTCACGCGTGAAAAATCCCTGTCAGAGGACGAAATTCAAACAAAATCCAAACGGGAAACGAAATTCGCGTGTTAAACGAAACCAGGCTGCAAGAGTACGTGACTTCGCAGCGATATTTAAACACCGTAACAACACTCTCGCGCATATAGATCAAACCAAACAAAAAACGACGCGAAAGAAAATTTGTAAAATCGACAACGCATCAGAATCGATGACAAACACTTGAAAAAAGGTTAGTTTGCAGCGCGGAAACTGAACGCGTGAAATATGCAGGCAGGCGTAACCGAAAACGGTGTTTCGCTTTCGTTAAACCGTCAAGCACAGTGTTGATATTGATTGTGCAGCAAACAAATATCGGATAATGTCAACGTGTGCGGACAGGGGGCGGGAAGCATGACGGGAAATCAAGAGTCCGGCCACCATATAAACTCGCAAACAGCAAGCCGGATTTCGCGAGACACAAGTATCGAAACAATACCGCGAACGAGCTGCATCGACGAATCTCGAACGCGAGAGGGAGAGATCAATAGATCGTTTCACCGGCATGTTTTTTCCCTCCGGACCATTTGCCGTGCTTTCTATAACGACTTCCAACGAAGGTGATTAAATTAATGCACCGGTGTTTGCAGCGTTCTCGTGAAACTGTTTGTATCAAAGCTGCTGCGTGAGAGAAAGAGGGAAATTTATCGAGGGTTTGATATCAATATTAAAAGTTTCCCGTTTATACCGCCAGCTGAATAGGGAAATCGCGCGCGCGGGGCTGTCATTCGATATTCCTTTGACGCGGCTCGCCGCGATTTTAAGAAACGTATAAAAAAAGAGGAAAAAGAGAGAGAAGCGGAGGGTTGGTAATTTTTTTAATGGCCAATGCCAACGAACTTTCGTCGAAGAAAGGAAGAAAGAGGGAGAGAATGATGGACGATAAGAAGCCGTTGGGGAGAAAACGCAGGGTCCAAGCACGAGACGGTGGTACTCGCTCGTTCGGTTCAGTTGTAACAATAAAACGGCAATTCTCGCGCAGTTAAAACTTGGACGGCGCGAGAGCGTTCGAGGAATTGTAAATCGGCCCTATTCTTCGAATTTTCACCGTACCGACGAGCAACGCGGACGATTGACGCGGTTGCACGGGCGGCAAGAAGCGAACGGGGATGGAGGGATCGTGGGACGGGGTTGAAAAGTTTTCCCTGGAAAGGAAACCGCGGAAACTACAAAGACTTAAATCTGTTTTTGCCTCGGCAACCGAGGGTAACGAAGCGGGAAACACCGAAACTTCCACGAGAAGTTTAAGCACACGAAAGATGAAGAAACGACGGTGCGGCGAAAGAACGTTCGATCGTCGCGGAATTGTCGGCATACCGCGAGAATTTTAACGTGACACAACCGTCGGATCGGGTATTTCAACGGAATAGGTGAGCAAACAAGTTAAATTGAAGGATTTCTGAAGGAACTGATCGAGGTTTGCTGCAAGTTAGATCGAGGAGTTAATTAACCCTTTCGTTACGACGTGCTTGTGAGGAAATGTGCTCGTTGAGGACGAACGTGCTTAGTGTGCCACAGAGTGTTTACAAGGCATAATTGTGCTTCCTGTTTTCTAAACTTTGCGATTAAATTTGGTGCAATAATTAGAATTATTTTTTTGGGAAGCACCATTCGCCTTTGCGAAACACTGAAGCACATTTGCATACTTCCAATGCGTCTGTATACATTTATACGTATATACATTGCATGTCGTAACTATAAAACCACCTGAATATTTTCAATCCCCACATATTGTCATTAAAATAATAATAAACGAAGTACATCATATTTAAAGCCCTATCGAGAAACAATGTTTCCCTAGAAAAAGGTAGAATATGCATAAATCTCTAGAGAGAGAAAAAGAGTAAAAAATTGATTTGCTGTTGTTTCATAGCTATAGAACCACAACCACAGCACATCGCATTACCATCAAAATAAACTCAGAATAAAACAAAACGAAATCATAAATAATAATCGATCTAATCAGGAATACGAAGGCTCTCCTCTGTTTTCAATTAACTAAATTATTCGATTGTGTGCCTATACACACACGCATATTACGCAATTACATTATTCACAGATACATACTGTGAAACTGTAGTTATTTAGCTCGCAGACACACACTGGTCGCTTGATTCTTCCCCCAAGTTCGGCTGTTCGTCGTGCTTCTCGTCCGCAGCGGCGATTCCTCAGGATTAATTAGCACTAACTAATAGCTAAGTATCTAAATTAATTCTAAATCGCGTATAATCTACACCACGTTATTCGAGGGAACGCTATTTCCACAAGACTGGCACGCTATAACCGTCGTTCGTCGTGGCACTCGTTCGACAGACGCGTAAACACTGACTGAGGACACGTCGTCCTACCCGATTTCCGTTCGCCGTTTCCACGCAGTTAGCTTACCGAGAAATTTCTTTCTTCACAACATCGCGTGAAACTCGAGATTTTTTTCCAAACATACATAATAAACGCGAGTCGGGGCCGCTGTATGTAAACACAGAGCTGGTGTTCCTTTGGAAGTGGAACTGTCGCGAGTCGCTCTCGAGCATCGAGTAACTCTCTGAGAGTTGATGCGATTTGAGAGAAGGGCGTTACCGAAATGTAAGACTAAGGAATTACGTGTAAGAAATGCGAGATTTCGGCGGTACGCTGTATGTAAACACAGAGCTGGTGTTCCTTTGGAAGTGGAACTGTCGCGAGTCGCTCTCGAGTAACTCTCTGAGAGTTGATGCGATTTGAGAGAAAGGCGTTACCGAAATGTAAGACTAAGGAATTACGTGTAAGAAATGCGAGATTTCGGCGGCGAAGTAGTGGCCTGGACTTTGTCACCCAGGAAGAGAAAGCGCGCGGGTACCTGAGGGTACCATAAATTAAGCCCGGAAAGTCGAACGAGGGGGCTCCAACGGTTTTTCAGAGCAACGCGGGACACTCTGGAAATAGCCGTCGAGCGGATTTAGCAGTCGCTTATCACTATACTTTAATACATTTTTGGATAATACCCCATCCTGTGTTAAATTTACTTAAGTTGTGCTAACATACGGGCGCTTAAAATAACGTCGGTTCGCTCGTCGATGACTATGTGCGATATTCCGTAGGCCGCTGCCCTTTTTCCCGTTTCTATATGGTTCTTCGGCCGTTAGGACCCTGCAAGCCTTCGGGTGGGGGTGCAGCCCGCGCTCATCCTTGTCTAAGGCCCCCTGCGGCTTGGGTCCCGCGGTCCTTGTCTAGGCGCGTCGCACAGCGCGTTATACAAAGCTGTTAAAATTTTCAATTCACCATCGAACTACCTCGTTGTGCTGCCTAAAGTGTCCAAGTGATCCGGGCAATACTTGAGCAATGGCGCGACCTCTCGCAACGAGGACAGAAGCGTAGAAAATAATTTCGAGTGTGAAATCAAGTTTACTCCGAGCGTATAAAGTAGGGGGTTGAAGGCGTACAACAGCGTGGAACGTGGCGGAGTTGTTCCCATGAAAAGATTCAGTAATCTGTGACCGGAGCCGGTGGAGAAAAAGAAAGAACGGGCACAATGGCCGACGATGGTCTCCTTCAGTCCGCATGCATATTTCTGTGCTTTGCATTCAGACAGCCGGTAACGGCCGACCGACCTTTTGGACTCGCGAGACCAAAGAAAAGGAAGCGGGAATGAGAAGAAGGTTCTCCGTGATGAAGCAGCTCCTTAAAGAGGCAGCGATGAATGGACCGCATGTTACGTTTCATACGATTTTCAAGTCGTTACGTGATTCATCCGGCTACTCCTCGCGGCTTTTGCTACTTTACAGCGAGTCAAAAATTGCGTATCGAATGTGAATAGCGAAATATGAAACGTACGGTTCTTGGATTTTAATCAACGACTAATACCGGATTAGCATTTTCAACAAAATACACATTTTTCGTAGGAGTTTCGTTCTCGCGAAAATTCCCAACAAGTGAATACAGTTAGGAAGAACTTTTTAAATTACACACCTTTGTCTATCGAAAACGTCCAAGTGAATATCCTTTGATGTAATTCTAACACTTCAAGCAGAGAGATTAGCACAGAGGCTAGTGTCCTCAAAGCAAGTAGGCGTTTCTAGCTCGAGGGCCATAACTACCCTGCTTTCAGGGCAGAGTGGAGCTTTGAAATCTTCGCAACTACAATTTACCAGTTAAAAGTTCAACGATATCTATGAATTTCTCCAAGCAACATATTCCTTCCTCCGACGTGAAAACACCCTCGCGTTCACCTACTACGGATGATTCTTTCCTAAACGTAAGAGAGAATAATGCAGGCTGGAAACTAGAGAGAGGTACGAGGTTAGAATGAATTGCCCTACTTTTCCCCTGACAAACGATCGTTACGAACTTTCTTAAGGAATCGTTCTAATTTTCCGCCGTCTCGTATGCAGCTCATGCTCCTGTGAGAAATCAACGTGCATTAAGACACCAAGAGAGAGAGAGAGAGAGAGAGATATCGAACCAACTCTACACAATTACCAGCCAAATTGTCCCGGAATGAAACGATCCGATCGAAAGAATAGGGGATTAACGAGGAAATTCCCGTTTTCGAGAGAAATTACCGTCGTTTTCACCGGAGATCGATGATAAGAAGAGACGAAACAATCGAGCGGGCACACCGAATGCTGAAAACGATAGTTTTCATACGTATCCTATAACCAGCACCGAACAGCACCCTTGGAACACTGTCAACAGATACTTCAAGTGTCGCAAGTACTATCGCAAGTTAGTCGATAGGAAGTGGATACGTGCTGCATAGGCGAGCCAACGATGCGAACGGTAATTCCTGTCATTCAATCTTATAGCTGTTCGTGACTAGACACCGCAATGTAGATAAGTACACGGCCAAGTGTAAACCCAGCTCAGACATTAGATAATACGGAATACAGAATTACGCAAGCAAACAGAATAAACAACGCTACAACGGCCACTTGGTTTCTTTGTTTTCTTTGTGTAACTATACCATGGGTTGTTTCTGCAGAAATGGACACGTTATTGCTCCCGGTGCAAAAATATTAGGTCATTCCATAGGTTCGAGGCGAATTTCAAAAGGAAATTTAGGTCAACATGTCGAATCTACTTTTAAATTTTTTCACAAAATTTATAATCATCTTATCGTTCCACAATTTTAGTGGATCAATATTTGAAGCATGCCTGGGGAGTTTGGATCGATATTTTGAATATATTTTTAAATTTTGTGAAAAAATTTAATCGTCTTCTCGTTTCACAATTTTTTTCCACTCTTTCGATGGATCAATATTTGCAACGTATCTGGAGAATTTAAATCAGCGTTTGGAATATACTTAAAAATTTTATGAGAAACCTAATCGTCTTCTTCCTACCCTTAATAGAGCCATTGTGTCGACGATATGAAACTTCTTTGGTTTTTCATTAAAACACTCTTGCAGAGCTCAGGGATGACATAATAGATAACGCAACTTGTGTATACACAGAGTGTCTCACTTACAACGAACGTCTAAACTATCTACGTTCCTATTGAAAGTAGAGAGCATGATTAAAAGTATCTCCAATGTCATCGTACTTTTTTCTCTCTCGTTTTCACTATTTTTACATTGTTCAAATACGAAACCTTTACCTAGAGTGTCTCTCGAAGATTTTCACGTCGACTGACACAGAATTAAGTTTCTACTTCGCAAGTGGCTTCCAATTCACCATCAATGCACAAAAAGTGCCCTGATACTCCTGAAATTCATATAAAAAAATGCATTACTACGTCAAGAACCCGCTCTCTCGCCACCAGCCCGATCAAATATGCATTAACCCTGTTCAATTCGAAACAAAATTAAGAATTCCCTTTCCGCGCGCGTGTAAAATTCAAAGGAGATGAAATTGCGAGGTTCTCCTCGCGGTTTCCCGCAAGTATCGCGCGATTGTTTCCGGTCGAATCGGTCGGCGATAGCCTTAACGAACGACGAGGTTATTGGGACAGGAGCTGGCTCGTGATTAAGGCATCGAGAGCTGGCAAGAAGAAGAGGAAGAAGCCGGTGGACCGAAGACACGAAGGATCGTTGGAACGACGACGTTGGTCACCTATAAAGTCCCTCTCCTTAATTGCATTCCTGGGAAGAGAGATCGGCCGGTGGCATGAAACACGCGGAGGAAAATCAGGTGTGCCTTGTCACGTGCATAAGCCTGGCGAGTGAGCCGCATACAAAACTGCATAATTCATCTGGTGCACTTAGGTCCGGTTATCTGGCGTAGCGCAACTTCCGACGAACACCGGCGTTAACTTCGCGCAGAACTTGCCCGTGTAATGAAGTTACGACTTCCCTCTGAACGAAAGATGCATCGAGATATACATGTATCTACCAGGAACCGTTTCGTTATCCGCGTGTGTCTCGTGCTTTGTTCGATCTGGAACATCGTTCCGGTCTCGCGATGACTCGGCTTCGAGGGTTAATAGCTACGTTTTCGCCGTTCGTTACCAGGAATTGGGTTCTCGTGACTCTGTAGAGAGGTATTGTCGGAGGTGAGTGCTTTCGGTGTTGAGCCTTTCGTAAATTCCGGCTGGGGGATTATTTTTAATTAGGTGTCAAGTAGCGCGCGGACACTGGGTCATCATGTGGAACCGTTTTATTGGAGAACGCGGATATTGTTCCAGGGAATTTGAGAATTACGCGTTCCGCGAGTGTTCCTGGATGATTGAGCTTCGATTTTATTTTAGTTTTAGTTCGATGATAATTTGGAGGCGTGAGATTAGGGAGATAGAGGAAGGAGTGAAATATTTCGATGACAATTTGGAGGTGTGAGGTTAGGGAGAAAAATGAGAGGAAGGAGTGAAAGTGCAAGCTAGAAATCGAGGAGTGCGAGAACTCGAGAATTGACATTTGGGTTATCCGTGATCTGTACAGGATGCTTGGAAAATTGATCGCGGAACGTCGAGCAGGATCGCGACACGAATTCGTTAAACGCGAATATCGAGCGACGCAAATTGAGAAACATTGATAACCCATCGATAAATCGAGAGAAACTAACCGCTTAGAATGCGATTAATGGCCATAACGCAATAGAGAAACGTTTGAAGTGCTAAATCGACCCTGGTCGTTTTCCCCTGTTACGTGTTAGCTGTAAATAAAGCACAAAGGGAGAGAGATAGAGAGAGACTGTTCATAAACGATCGTTTTAGTCCGCCGACAATTAACTGACACAACTATTTCATTCCGATACATAGATTAAGTGGCGAGAAATACCAGCGTGCACAGGGTGCAAGAATTTACAACGCCAGAAGCGTAATTACAATTCGTTAACCGTGATTACTAGTACAACGAATGCGATAAGTTCACCTAGATCGTTCAATTATGCACGAGATGTTTACAAAACGTATCTCTGTGTATCAGAAATGAAAATTTTACCTCCTATCGAAAAAAGCATCAGTTTGTTTTCGATAAAATGCATCCGATAACGAAATTCTGTTACCGGAATTGTTTTCGTTTAATTTACCAGGTTACAATGAGAATTCAAGACATATCCGATATTTCCTTCGGCGAAAACTCCATTATTTCACGATCGTTCATGGGGAAATGAACGCGCGTACCTATACACACATCTCGTCGGTGCCACGGTGATACTCCATTATCCTGGAAGGCTCTTGTATTCCGTTCGAGCGACGCGGAACGTTTCAGGACACGGCAATCGATGTTAATTCGGTTGTTGGCTTCAGCTTCATTCAATTTTCTGCTCGGGTACCGGTAAATGCATAACGGCCAGCCATGGTTTTTATTAAAACAAAGTCCAACCGGTAACTCTCTCTCTCTCTCTCGCCGCGATTCGTTTTTCCACGATATCGGACCGTTTCATTCGATTACACAAGTTACACGACGACGAATCAACACACCGAAACGCGTTCTTTTCTCATTCAACGATCTACTAATGCCTGTGGTCGACTGCCGTCTTTCGAGCTTCCTCAAATTTTCACGCCGACCAAGTGTAAACTCCGAGCACTCTGTTTACGACTTTATTCGCGATAAAGCGAGACCTGGACTCGATGTACGTATCTTATGACGGTTCTAAGTTATTTGTACTGAGTTCAAAGTATCTTTGCGAAGGTTCTTATCATATTTGTTAGGGATTGGGTTTATGACATGGTTTACGCTATTTTTGAATGCGCCCCATTTTTTCTTCGCGTTAATTAATTTTTCTTTCAAATTGGCCACGAAGCCCAGGAAGCGTT
>NW_017100279.1:749995-750853 GCF_001263275.1 Habropoda laboriosa | reverse complement strand
CCTCTCGCGTCTCCCTGACCGCCCAAAGTCCCGCTACGCGCGGGCTACCCTTGGGCCTCACTCCACCGCCATCGGGACATACCACCACCCTGCCAACTTGGAAATTCCAGGGTGGGTGGCATGCTCGTCAGAAAAATAAATTTTCTGCGGGCCACATACCTTCCCGGTGCCCACTCGTGAACATTCAATAGATATTGACATGTCATAAAACCTCTCGCGTCTCCCTGACCGCCCAAAGTCCCGCTACGCGCGGGCTACTCTTGGGCCTCACTCCACCTCCATCGGGACATAACACCACCTTGCCAACTTGGAAATTCCAGGGTGGGCGGCATGCTCGCGGGCCACGGAGGACCGTCCAAGAGGGTAGACCCGTCCTCATTGGCGGAAACCACCACCTTGTACACCCATTTATAAATAAGCGCACCAACGCGAAAGAAACACAGATCAGAAAGGGAAAATAGACAAGTAGCACGTAACGAACACACACCACATAAAATTGTCACTCTTCAAGATAAAGCCTTTGTCTTACAACATATTAAAGTACGTGCAAACTCTAAGTCACCACGACCTCACACCAAGATCCACCGACAATCCTGCGCCACCACTCTCGAGCATACCACTTGTTCGAAGCGCACGACGCAACAGTATTAGAGAATTTGTTGTGCAAACTTGGGGGTTTTACGGCATTTCTTGCGAATAAATGGTGAATTAGAATCCACTTGAAAATTGGCTAATTAATCCTCTGTGTTGGAATAGTCAACCGACGTGAATTTCAAATGTGAAAATGTCTGACGTAGACAGAAATAAGTGATGAGAGGACTGAAGACTGGACTATAAGAAGCAACGTGAGGTTGTACT
>NW_017100279.1:733831-749972 GCF_001263275.1 Habropoda laboriosa | reverse complement strand
CAAATGTTATTTAAATTTTCACGATTTTGGAACAGACTTTAGTACCAGCTTTTGTGACCTCAAAAGTGCGGAATACTAACAGCTTTACCCTCGTATTTAGTCAATAATATTTATATCGACACTAAACGAAACGAAAGAACGTTTCGTGGTATAAAATAAATTAGGACTTCGGTGAGCAACTGAACACACAAAACCTTCCACAGACATCAACCTTGTGCGCCAGATTTGCGAACAGCCACAAGAAGCTCAGTTTGAATTTATCGCCGACAGACGGGCTGCACGAACTTTTTCCGGTGGCCAATAAGTCGCCTGCACCGCTTGACCTCTCGAGACTGTGCCATACATTCGGCTATAAGCTACGTCTAACACAATCTTCGAGGTAGAATCGAAATTAAAGAGACAAGACCCAATCGCGCTGTCGATGGTGCGAAATTCGTTTAATCGAAGATCGGAATCGCGAATTATGCACAGCGTTGATCGCGTTATGCGCGGCGCTAAACTGTGAGAACGTTCTCCGGAAAAGTCGCTTAACTTTCCGCAACCGCGACGATCGAACGCAACGCCGATGGAAAATTGGTCGTCGGCGGCGCGAAATCGATCAGACCGAAAGCGTGGAAAATTCGCGCGCGGTTTTCGGCTAATTTTCACGGCGCCGGAAGAAAACGCGGCGGAGCGGTTGTCGGCGCGCACGCGAATAATCGATCGATCGACCTTTCGTCGAAGCTTGCCTTGTGATTAACGAGAAGCAAGGTCGGCTAATTCTCAACTTTACTTTCAATACACGTTTTCCCTCTAAAAATAACAGCTCGCCTGTTCCAAGCGCACGAGCGCGAATCAATACACCGTCAAGAATAAACCGTCGCCAGTCGTAAGGAGGAGAAGAAAAAAACGACGGTGCCATTTGGACAAAATAAACTTCGACCATTCTTTTAGCGAATTATCGTGGGTGATTTTTAAAAGATTAAAATTCTCAGCGATTTCTGAATACGTAACATTTGCACACACTCCACCATTCGTCTACCTTTCGAAGCTTTTAAAGCTTAATTAATACTCTGATATCGTTGAAATCCTGGTGGGAAAAAAAAAGAAGGAAAATGGAAGTTTTTTCAGCAAAAATCATTCGATAACGATTCCAATTAACCGCTTGTTTCGGCGGTTTCGCGTTACTGAATGGGGAACTTATCCTAGGTAAAGAAGGGGTCTTTGGAACGATCGTCTCTGACCTGAATGCTAAAGAGATCAGAAATTAAGGTGGAATCAGAATCGAAGACAATAATGAAACGATGAGATGAAATTCGATGAAAAGATAGTCGATAGAGAAGCTCCCGTGTATAATTGCAGTGAAAATGTAGAACGACGGGGGAAAAAAAGGAAGGAGCGACAATAACGAAATCTCGAAAGAAAGCTCGTAAGGGGAAATATTTGTCGCGCTTATCAACCTGACAATCCAAATTACGAAAGCGTATATATGTATATATAAATTGTTTGACGCGTCTTTGAACAACTTTCTCGGTCCGAAGATTTCTCTTCCCCCGATGCCTTTGTCTTTCGCGAGGATCGTTCTTTGGGCAAAAGTTGTTTGCTCGGAACTCGGCACGAAAGTGACGCAGCTCGCCGCGTGACACACAGCTACCGAGTTTCCAACGAGCGTAAATCAACGAAACGCAAATATCGCGCCGATGTAAACAACTTTTATAGTTACCGAGGTAAATTTACTCTCTCTCTCTCTCTCTAATCTCTCTGTCGTGTATCACTTTCCTGATACGCTCGAGTAATAACTTAATCACGGAATCGTGTACAATCTTGACGTACGTTTAGGTCTCTCTGGTGGTGAAACGTTAAACAAAAGACAGATCAATAGTAAACAGTGTATAAATACATGCCGTTACGTTTCGAGCACCGGTAGGAAAGATGAATTTCGCGGGAATTCCAGGAATGTCGCATTGTTGAAAATACAGAATTGCACTTTTCACTTAACCCTTTACACGTGGACAACTAATTTTCCAAAAAGTGCAATTTTTGAAAATTATTTCGCTGTTCGTATTGCGCTATCCTTGTTATTCTGTTGCAAAAATCTGAGTCAAAGGGAAACTTAAAATAATGAAAAAGAAATAAAATTGATCAGTTTTGGCACGTCGAGTTGAGAAAAATATGAGGGTTAATCTGGTTCGTCAGCTAGCTTCATCAGGTTCTGGTGTGCGTCAGGGTGTTCACTCCTATAAGTAGCCGTGTTCATTTGAATCAATTAAAAATCAATTAGAAATCCATCAGATAGGGTTAAGTTGGTAACCTGTGTCTCGATCGATGTTATTAGGGTTTTTCATTTCATCTGGTTCGTCTAGACAGAGAAGATTTGCCAATAGCGCGACCAGGGAAAACATTTTAGTAATTACCAGTTCTGTAATTATTTATCTTCCGCTTAAAACTGAACCCGTCACGGATCGCAATTTCGTCGTGGAGCCCGCGAGAACGAAGGAAGGAACGAACCGGAGGAACCCCGGGCGAAGTTTCGTCGCAAAGTGTAAACTATGGACCGGTATTAGTCTCGGGGCCGAGTCAAGTTCTAATGCCGTCATTTAAAGTCTAATATCTCTCCGGGCCCAAGGAAAAGTTGGCCCGCGCTCGTAAACGTCAAACCCACTTATTCCTGTTTATCCGGTTTTCCACGAGTCTTCGTCAGGCCTTTCCGCTATCGCCGGCTTACACACCGATCGTGCTTTTGCTAAACAGCATGGCAAACACACCGGTACGGTAAGTAGTACCAGCAAGGAAAACCGTCCAGGCAATGAACGAACTCTGTAGAGAAAAAGGTCGAATAGGCTGCATCGGGTGTAATCGTTGCCGTGATCAAACGATAGGTTGGATAAAGAAGTAGAAAAGTTCAAGTAATACGTTCCACCAGTCGTATCGATTTTCCACGTCCCCCTTACCACTCCTTCTTTCCTTCGTCGATAGAAATCGCGTGGGTTATCGATGCAGAATTTCATCGGATTAAAAATTTCGCAAGAATTGTCTCGTCTCGATACACGCGAATAGGGATAATAATTGTCCGGTGCAGAAGAAACTCCCAGGTACGATGAAAAATTTAAACGCTTTTTAGGGGACGCGTGTTTTTCCGTTCGAAAGAAAAGTGACAGGCAGCTGCGGGTAAGAATGGCAAATGCATTATTCAGCGACGCAAAAGAGCGAGATAAAGGGGGAGAGAGAGAGAGAGAGGAAGTTTTTCTTTCGAAGAAGAAGCTGCAAGTGGCAGGTGCGTTGAATAATTCGCGAGCAGAGGTACGAAAAACACGCGGAACGCGTTTCACTTCCGTGGGAATGAATGACGTCGCCGCGGAATCACTTGCAAAATTTCAATATCGCCCAAGCCGTGGAGAGAGCGCGAGAGAGGAGGGAGAAGTTTGTCCTCCCTGCCGGCACACGATCAACGATCCCGCGTAAAATCGCTTACACGCCGCCCATCGATTTCGTTTAGAGACATCTGTCGTTTATACACCGAGCTCGGAAAATAGCGCGTAGTTTCACGCCAACGTCAAAATATTACGAAGAGAGAAGGAAGGCGAACCAGCGAGCAATCGCCCTCTCTCGTACGAGAAAGAGAGAGCAGCTCGAAATTCGATGCTGCACGTTTCCCCCTTTCCTCCCTGTGATATTTACGGAGATAAGACAGTAGCTTCCGTCTATTGGAAAGACAAACCCTTAGGAGAGGAAACCCTTTGTGTCTTGTCGCTTTTCCTTGGGAAGGTGGAATGAACAAAAAAAAGAGCGATAAAAAGAGGAGAAACGATCGAACCGCGTAAAACATTCATTTCGTTCTCGAATGAAATTTTCAATTTGGTACAATTCAATTTTAGTCTCGAATGGGAATTTCCCGATTTTCCAACAGCACCGATGGAACAATCGAAATTTATTTCGAATTTCTTCTTTTGAATTCAGTG
The DNA here is from genome assembly GCF_001263275.1 of Habropoda laboriosa. Lineage (NCBI taxonomy): Eukaryota > Metazoa > Arthropoda > Insecta > Hymenoptera > Apidae > Habropoda > Habropoda laboriosa. Next base: position 746,034 of record NW_017100279.1, on the reverse strand, counting down.
GAACTCATACTTCACGGTCGAACGAGATGGTTGAACTTCGTTAACGCACCATTTTCTTCTGCTTCTCGTTTTTTACACGCGTGTTACGATATTTTCGTTTCGACCTAACTACAGAAATTACGGTGCACCTTCTTCCACCCGTTGTCGGTATAACGTCGCCGGAATTAATATCCCTCGAGGTGCACACTGTACGTCTCATCGCGTAAACCATTTAACGTGACATTGGTAAATTGCTTCTTTATTAGTCGTCTCGTGTGCACGGAATGAGTAATATAACGTGTGGACATGGTTTTATCATCGTTCATAAAGGCTGGCCCCATAAGCGAGACTAATCCAGAGGCGGTCATTAAACATCAATATCACTTTTAACGTCTTCGGTTTTATGCACAGCGCGCGCCGCTTCCGTCTTCTGGATCTTGTTACCTTTTTAATCCGCAAGCTCGCGCCTCCTTTAATTACCGCCTGTCTTCCCCTTCGAAATATGCTTCTTTTTACAGCCGTCTTGGAACTACTTGGAACCGCTAAAACTGTTAACCGCAACGCGGACAAATATCACTTCCAACTGGAACACTGCATTGCGTTCGTTGTTTCTTAAGTTTCACGCTGGGCGAACCTCGAAACCTACTTTCCACGTGAAACACCGATAAAATAAAGATTTGAAGAATCCCCGTGTCTCCAGGTTTGTTAGATATTTTCACAGTTATTTTTAATACGACACAGTGTAAAGGGATCGCAATATCGACAAGCAACAATCAAATTACAAATCACCAATTAGTTCAAATACGATGCCAAATCCAAACACATCGTCGAATTACACGTCAATTAATTTCTATTCCAATCAAAATAATTTAGACCGCAGTTAAATTGTCGTTGGAATCATTTCGTGCCTATGCGGTTCAAATTTGCCGCGTTAATTTGCAACAGAAGACAGAGATTTCCTGTGAATAATTGAACGAACGATATTAGAATCCTCCGTGAAAGAATTACACCCGCGTTGCCTGGATTATTTGCCGGAAGGAAATCTGGCCGGAAGTTGGAACGGCAAAGAAACGAATTAAGTCGCAATTGTATCAAGAAACGCGGGACGAAAAAAGGCAAAGCCTGGGTGACCCGCGCGGAGATAAATGGTGGAATATCTCTCATCGTCGCGGAGGAAAAGCGGAATAAAGCCTCGTTTATTCCCGCGAGTAATTAACTTTCTTCGAACTGTTAAAAACCGTTTGATAAATCAGATGCTTGCCGGTCGAAAAATGTGATTCTAGCTGGCGAAACGGACGGAAGTTAACCTCTATCTCTCTTAAGTTTCTTCGTTCGCGAGCTAGAGATCCTGTTCGACAGAGAGAAACGCGAATAAAATTAGAGAAGATTAGAGAATTCTAAGAGATATAAACGAGAGAAGAAGATACACCGGAGAGATCGAGAGAGAGAGTTCGATAAGTTTGGAAAATCTGCGAGCAATCGTGTCTGTGGGGTGGTGTTACAGGCAAGGTAATCTGGCGACTTTCGATTACAGCGTTTCCTGCGGCTTTAAGAAAGCCTGGCCAGTGAAACGACGCGGAAGAACGCTAAGCTGCGATGTAACTCAGGGAAAATTGTGGGGTCGTCCGGTACTTTCTTCTGGTTAGCTTGTCCGACGTCTGTCTCCTTGCTGTACACATACAGTTCTCAGGTGGCACACGGTGTGCCGGTTAAATCGAGGAAAAATTGAGAATTGTGAAACTGGACGGTTGAATTTTCTTTTATCGTTCGACAATTGCTACAGAGAAATTCTCGAGAAAATAAGCGTTTTTAATTAGTTCTTCGTTCTACTTGTATTACCTACTTGTATGGAAAAGTGAAAGATCGAAAGCAGTAAATAAAACTGTTCTTTTTCATAGGTATTAACAGGATTAAACGAAACCGGAGTTAAAGGCTGTTAAACGATAGTTCGAAATTGAGTTACAGCCGACAAGCAAATTAAAAGAACAATCGGCACCGGCGAAGTCGAGCCGTCCTGGTTTCTCTCTCTCTCTCTCTCCTTGTCGTGCAATCGATGTCAATACGTTTCTTTTGTCGTTTTTATCCGAGCTTTTTCACTTTGCCGATAAAACTTCAGATGGTTCCGCTTTGCTCGCCTCTACAGCGATGTTAATTGCACGAGGAGTGGGGTCAGGAGAGTTCAGGGCGAGAGGGGAGAGGAAAAAAAAGAGACAGAGGAGGAAAGGAAAGGAATACTTGGCAGTTGACACAGGAAACATAACACTTGCCGCCGTTAATACTTGGTCTTTCGCGTTCGTTAATTTAACACGCTTAAGCGAACGCAATTTCCCGAGAAGGTAGCCGTGTTTTCTCCAGTTCGAGTCATTAAATGATTCAAGTCGAAGGAAATAACCTCTGCTGTTAAAATGATGTTAATTCACTGTCTCGTGAAATTCCTAATTTCAGGTAAAAACGTATTCTTTTGTAAGAGATTAGAAAATTTGGCGTATTATACTTGGGATTATTTTACGAGAGTCGATGCAAATATTTATTAAACTTAGACGAAATAGTCGCGCTAGTTCTCTCACGTTCAACTCTCAAAAACGGTTCTAATTCCTCGCTAACTCTCTCTCGCTCACTTCGCACAAACTCTGCAGACTCTCAGATGACATTCAGTCACGTTCACTGAAATCCTTGAATAGCCACGCACTCTTCCTTCGCGCCATAATCTCAGGCACTCTATACTAAACTTTTCGTTCCCACGTCTGTCATTCTGGACCAAACAATCCTCTGTCGCACCAACTCCTAACAAATATTCACCCGAAATTTCCATTAAAATCGCCCGAGAGACAAGCCCCAAACCTTGACAGCTGAAGGTCCCCGTTCGCGAGATAAAAATGTCACACCACCTCGTGGAAGGAAATCACGCTCACCGATACACGTTGCATCGGAAACAGGGTTTAGGGGTGAAACGACCGACGTAAAGAGAGAGAGAGAGAAGGGCACGAAAAGTGAAGAGGAAGAGGACTCGAGGATAAGGGTTGGCGACGTCACCGTGAAATAAACGCGACGACGTTTAACTTCTGGTTTCGTCTCGGGGGGAGGTGGATCTTCGTCGTAGAAGTCGGAGGTGTTCAAAAGGGGCTGGGAAAAGGAGGACGGAGAGAGAGAGAGTGGAAGGCAGACGAATAGGTGGATGCAGAATCCGGAGGCAATATTTCACTGCCCCTACCTACGGCGTCTAGCGGCTTCAACCGTTCCATCACACTATCCCTCCCCGTTCTACTCTTCGATGTGCAAGTCCGATGGATTCGGGTCCATTTACCGACCCGGCCAACTTGAAGTGCACGAACGAACGATGAGACGCCAACAGTCCCTGTTCCTCCAACCTATCCTTGCCCTTTTTACAACTTTTTTCGCACGTCTGTCTCTCGCGACGTCGTTTATTATTTTCAAAGCAGCGCGTTCTGCCGGATTATCGAATCGGTCGCGAGGTTAAGCGGGGAATCGAGTAGCTGAAAGCGTGCATCCGGAGGAAAATATTCGTTGTCGCGATCACGAGATAACAGGGTGCTGAAATTGACGTGGCGTGACTGTCGTTCGTTTCTCTCTCGCTACTCATTTTTCTGTCCTTTTTCTGATGAATCGCGAGAGACGGTGTTAGCAGGTGTTTCATAAACGATAGTGGTTCACTAGGATTTAGTTAGGCGGTTGAGATATCTGCGCGGTACGATGCTCGTGAAGGATTAATCGCGGCGAATTTAAGCCTCGCCCTCGGAGGTGTTTTGGCAACAAATAGATTAGCGCCATTGTTTCGGGACTCGCCTACAGGATTAGAATGATTACGGTAACGGGCAGCTTGCTCCAACTGACATTGTTTAAATTTGTCTTAGAACGAACGGTCTAATTAGCCCCGACGAAGGAAGCTCCCCTAATAATTTCCATTAGCGGATTCATTAAGGATAGAAACTGCGACAACGGTGCAGGTTGCGAATAATGAATCAACTGGAAGCGTGAATAATACGATGCAGGAATGTGTCACCCCGCCTGGACAAAGGAAATTGCAATTCTCCGCGAATTTATAAACAGAAATGATCGTTAGCACGTTGTAGCGTATCGCGTAAGCGAAATTATACACACTTTGTTTGCGGTTCCGACCAAGGCGTAATAAAGCGGAAAATACGTTCGAACAAACGGCACGGGGATATATAAAGCAAGTGTATTCGCGGTAACAATCAGGTGAACCTTCTCGCGTAGCTCTGTAACGCGATGCTTCGATGCATGTAGGGTAGAACAAGTAGATAGGGTCGCTAACTAGTCAGACACAGAACACAGGGTATTACGTGATCAGCCGCGATGTGGCATAAGTAACGCGGTAATTGAGTTTATAACAAGGTAGAGACTGAAATGCCACATAACTTGATACTCTGCGTGTCTACCGGGTGTCTGCGTGGTCGTGCACCAGGTACAACGTTACGTGGCTGCTACATAAGTGCTGTAAGTGGTGGAGAATACCTATCGCACGCGCGGTCAGACAGTGACCCCGGTGTTTTGTGTAACCGTGGATGCATACGAAAGGAGGGTATCGCGAAAATTCTGGTTCGATGGAAGGATAGAACGACGCGAGAATGTGCTACAGTCGAAAGAGGGTCGGTGAAATTGAACCGTTATTCGTGGAAAATACGGGGGGAAAGGTAGCGAACCATTTACCTACGGGGAAAATTAGTTAAGTTCGGGAATACCTGACACTGTCCTCGAAAACTTTCGGCCAGTTTCTCCGGCGAGAGGCGTCGAACACAGACCGTTTTTATTTCACGCGGGGAAGAAAAAGGAGAGCGGTGTCGTCAAAAATTTGCCACGGAAGGAAAGCCACTCGTGCTCGTGACCACCAACTTACGCTCTTCGCGGAGTTGGAAAAGAACTCGCGTTATTTAAGCAGTTCCCGGTATCCGAACTATAGCGAGCTCTGAACCTCTGCCTTCGTTTACCGCGTGTGCGCGGCGTTTCTTTCGTCTTACCACTTTCATTCGTTCGTTTTTTTCCTTTGCGAAATTCGAGTTAAAGGAGCACGAATCTTAGCGACCGACGGGAGAAACAAAGTTTCGACGTGGCGCGGGTTTTGTAAATTGAGGGAACGTTGTCAAAGGCTTGGAAACGTATCGCGGCGAGATCTTACGATTCCTGTATAAAAGGGATTCTGCTGAAGGTATCGTTTCGATTTTCCCTCGCTCGACCCGCCTTGATCTCGCCCACCAATTTTCCGGAGATTTTCCTAACCCGACCCTCTCGCAAAGGAAGTTCAACGAAACTTCGTCTCGCTTCCGTGAATAAACCGAGCGTGGTACAAAAATTAATTAACACGCCCAGCTACACAATGCAGCAAGAAACCCGAAAGCAACATTGTTGCAAATTCAGTCTCAGAAAAATAAGATCACCCAAGAGGCTCAGAATCAACTGCTCAAGAGCCAAATAAGCGCTAGACGTTTCCCTCGAGATATTCAAATTCCCGAAAATAGCAACTTTGTCGAGCGCGTCGCAAACTCGGGACAATCCGTTGGTCCGAACTGTGCAACTTGTTTCTCCCAGCGTCGTAAATGATGCCGCAAACGTCGATGATACGCGCCGAGAGTACCCAGGAAACACGATCTATTTGCAACAATGTTACCGCCCCCCGGTGTGTAAAAATAGCAGGACGCGCGGTGCAACATAATTGGAGCACCGCTAAAGAGGCCAAGTGCCTCCGAGAATATCGAAGCATGCCCGATGACACTTTTTTTTTGCAACACTGCGAGCGAAGCCGCCGAAACGGCGGGTCGTAGCAATGTTACAATACGGTTACAATTCTCTATAATAGAGGAACGAATCGATAGCGGTGCTTCTCGTATCTGTCTGTGTGTGTGCGCTCGTGGAAGAAGAATGACGATGGAACGAAGAGGAACGGGGGAAGGGAGCGTTATATTCGAAGATCGTTGATCCGGCTGGTATCCCGTGGAAAGTATCCACGTTAGTTTCGTTCCCCAGCGCGAGGTAACAAGTTCGTAGCAAGTTGTTAATGGTTGCCCGCGGGTCGTCGAGCTTCTCGTAGCTCGCCACGAGCAAGTTGTTAATGGTTGCCCGCGGGTCGTCGAGCTTCTCGTAGCTCGCCACGACAACCAGGGGACAACGTCGTCGTGCATTACGCAAATGAGGCATAAATTCCTCCGCCCAATGAAGATTATTAAACAGCTAAATCATTTAACGACCACTCGCCCGCCTGGCCCCGCTATTTGCATAGTTTTAGAACACACCGGAGGTTTCGGAAGAAGCTGAAATTCGGGGAAACTGGTGTTTTGCGAAACTTGTTGCAGAAATGCTGGAGGTTGGAGATGGGAAAAGATGACAATACTTGGATACGGTGCAACGAAGATTGTAATATCTTTCTCTTTAGCGAAACTCTCAAGTATTCTAGCAAATTCTCTCTCTGCACTCTCGCTCTCAATTCTCAACTCCGAACTGTCTCGCGCGACCTCTTTCCGCGACCATTTGCCACAAATTCCCTGCCTTTATATTTCTCTATTCCATTTAGCCTGCGCGGACGTTCCTAGGAGACATTTGACCAACTGAATCCCTGGATTAACGCGCGGACCTCTTTTGCAGCGTAATCTCACGCACTGAATTCAAACACACTTTCATTTTACGGAATAATCTCACGCACAGAGTGCAAACTCTCGTTTTCACGCCTTCGTAGCAATTATTCGTACTGGAATATTCACGAGAAAATAGAATTTTAGTAAAATAAGGCGATAAGATTCTCTTGTAAAGAATGTGTACAGCCACTCAATATTTTAAGTAGAAATAGCTGTCTATAGTCAGACATGTTCGGGGAAGCGAAGAAGCGTGCACGTGAATTGAATCGAGGAAAACTGCAGACGTGAATTGGATGCACAGAGAATTGAACAGACGCCATAGAAAGTGTACAACGAGGCTGCTGTAAGTTTGTAACAGAAAGTAGCGAGCCAGCGATTGAATTAACAAAGAAACGCCCGTGTTACGTTCCAACTTTCGTACGTCTCTACGTTACACCGTAATTTGCGTACATTTTACGAGACGTCGTTGACGGTTACCTTGAGAAATTGAAGGAACTATCTGGTGAAAAGAGGAGAAGTTATCAATCCAACAGAGAAGATCTCGAAGGCTGTTGAGAAAAATCAGCGGTTCTCAAAAAAGGTAAGAACGAATTCGAGGGGAGAAAGTCAGTCGTGTGGTCTGAAAATGTTGTGACCCAATTGCCGATAAATTTCACGTGCTGTTGACTATGCATGCACGTTTGTAATCTCGCATAATGACGGATAATGAGATGCAGTCAGCATCCGGAGTTTCCGAGATAAAAAGGAATACGGTGGAAAGCTCCGGCGTGTATCGTGGCCCGATACAAAGCGTAGCGAACTGTTCTCTGTGGCGGTTCGCAAAAAGAATCAGGCTGAGAGCACGATGGTTAGGTGGAGAAAAGGGTGCAGTGCCGCGATAATACGTCGCACGGATACAGTGAATTCATGCATGAATAATTATATTAAAAAGGAGTGTCCTCACGACGGTGCCTCGTCGGATATCGAACAGATTCTGAACCGGGGGCGGGACGTCGACTTGTATCGGTTGCGCAATATCGAGAAAAATTCGACAGCAGCTTCTCCTCTCTGCCTTATTTCGTAAACGAATTAAGTAGTTTTCGATTTTCATCGAGGAGAGCGAGAGGGGCAGTTCGAACAGGAGAATTTTATCGGTCCATTTCGCCCAAGTTATTAAATTCCCCAACACGTCAAACTTTCAGCTTCGCAATAAACGTAATAGCGTTACAAAAGTGTTAATTACCCGACCACGTTCAATGCAATTTTCCTGTCTGCATAATCTCCAGTGGAAATGTTTCGACGCGAAATTTCGAAATATTTAATCAAATCTGTCGGATAGTTCGTACCTTCAGCTTTCAGGAAACGTTATCACCTTATCTGCCAGCAATTATTACAATTTACTTTAACACAGACTCGAGGGAAAAAAGAAAAAAGAAGGTCGCGATACAATTACTCGTCCAAACATTAACGTTGAGTGAAATTAATTAATTAATTCACCTTACGCTGAACAACGTTCGACGAATTTGATGTAAAACCTGTCGAACGAAGATTCGACTGCGTTGTATGCTTGCTAAAATGATTTCTAAGCCAAGATAATTGATCGCCAAGTGGGAAACGATCGTCGAACTTTAAAGATTTCACGCCTAAGAAAATATACTCCGCGTAGATTGAAGAGAAACGCGTCGCGTTATTAGAATCGGTGAGAAAAGCGAGAAAATCCGCGGCGTGCAATTAGAAACGAGATTAATACCGAGGGTTCTTCATTAAAGACGAGGCATCGTTAAATTTCTACGGTAAAACAGGATCGATACTTTTTCCCCGTGGAATTAATATTCCGTGTCGAGGGATAACGAACAATTAATCGTGTTTTCGTCGAGGGTGTCGTCGACTTTGGTTCCTTTCGTCGGGGAACACCGCGTTGTTGTCTCTCGCGGAACAATCTGGAGACGGGAAGTTGGTGAAAATGCAATAATCCCCCTGGTTCAATTGTACTTTGTAGTTACATCGTAACGGGGGATCAAATTAAGCGACGCTGTGGTTTCTGGCGCGGCGGTTTCGCTCGCATCTCTTCATCAATCCCCGACTTCATTTGCATATATTAAAAGGTAAAGGGAAGAGGGGACCGATGAAAGGGAACAGGATTTACGACGTGACACCTTGTTATCCGCCGTGGATAACCAGAAAAATGACGAAAAAATATTTGCAAAACCGTACAAAGATCCTGAACAAAGTACAAAAGAATTTTTCACACAAAAATTCATTTATCTAACCGAAGATATAAAAAAACAATCGATGGAAACGTTCAAAAGGTACGTTTTGTTTGGTGCTGTGTTATTCCAAACGAAACTTTCCAGGTTTACAGTTATTCCATGAAAAAAAGGAAAAAAGGAAAGAAAAGTGATCGATTGCAATGAATCGCGAGCGAGCAAGGGAGATTTTTCGGGAGAAACGCGAGGTAACGACGCGAGGAGAATTATTCGAAGATAATTTATAGTAAAGCGTAATGTGACGATTTTTCTCTGATAGAAGAAGGGGCGTTGAAAAGGTGTGGCAGGGAAGGGAAGGTCGAGAAAATGGCCGAAAATCGTGGCGATGCGACTAACGGCCGAGTTTATGGCGACGAATCGGATTCGCGTGCACGACACGGGCCAACGAATGGGAACGATTCCCGGGGAAAACGAGAGAAATTGGCCACCATCGTAACAACTGCGGCGACTGCACCCGCAGCAACGATCGTGGTATTCGGTTAACGATCTTACAACACTGGCTGCTCGTGCTTTGAATTTCAAATCTTCCCTCCAGTCCACACGGACTATGCCGTTTTCACGGTGCAAGCGTGGCATCGTCGTCGACCAATAGCAATACATACCACCACTGGCCTCGGGAACACGATACTAACGATCTTGTTGCAACGGTAAACTTTCCTTTCGAACGATTCCGACATCCACTGTGTTTCGCAGCCGGAGAATATTTCTTTCGATACGAAATTACGTCGATCTGTGTTCGAAAGTGATATCGCCGAGCAGTGTTTCACAAAGTAGATTCTGTACAACTTGCGAGAGATATAGCAATATTGTAGGAACCGAGAAAAAAATCGGGACACCCAACGGGGAATCGAACCCGTGACCTCGGGGTGGCAAGCCGAGACTTTGCGCAATTACGCCAATAACGCCCTCCGTATTTTTCCTCCTCGGTTTCCTATTTGGATATGGAGGCCCAAATCTTGCAATATTCATAGATAAAAGAAAAGAAAAAGACTCTGGTAAAATGGGAGAGAAATCAATAGCTCCTCGATAAGCTGTAGAAATTACTGAAATCTTCAGCATCCCAAGTTTCACATGGCTATAATTAGAATAGAATAATTAATCTGTGACAGTATGTACTTCCTACGTTCCACCACCAGAGGGACAGACCATTGACCATTCTCGCTAGTCCTCGCTAATGCTCCTGTTTGTATATATACAACTTCTAACGTGAGTCTATTCCACACGTCCAAAGCACTGGTCTTCCAAGTAGTCTTAATGACGAGTCCACTAGAGGAAGGTCCAGAAGAAACAAATCTTTCTTTCCCTTTTCCTCCTAATCTTTCTTTATCAATTTCCTCCTTCCGTACCAACCGTCATAAACCATCCACGTACCGAGATTCAGGGGTCATCCTTACTCTGCTGACAAAGGTTGTTCGTAAAATATTGATTTCCACGAAATTTGAAAAATCGAATAAGGGTTCTGTGAGAAAATTGGGGACCATTTATACACTGGATCCTAAAATTAATCCTTTCGTACATTCAGGTTGGTAGCTTCGCGTAAAGCTAGGAAAAAATCAACGATAAAAGAAATTGTTAACAGGCTGAAAACGTTTCACGTTGAAAACTCTCGTGGAAAGTGTCAATTTTCACTTCGTAACAGAAAGAAAAACATTGACACGAGCAAAGTAAACGTTTATCGCGTCCATTAGCAGGGCAAATTTGGCTTAACCCCGGAATTGTAACGGGTAATTACAAGGAAAATAGAAAAATCGAGTGCTGTGTGTGTGTAGATGTGGCTGGAAAATGGTAACTATAAACGTGTACTGGTATTCACTGGTTTCGTGTACCAAGGTGGCTCTAGCAAAGGGAGAGAGAGCCTGTACTTTGCTACAATATTCAGATATTGCGATGTATGCAATATCAATAAGGTTATTGGAAACGTACCTACACATCAGTGCTCAGGTATCCTGGCGTCAGTACGACACGTGTGTATAGGTAACATGTGCAAGCGTACATGCGCGGTTTAGCGTCTTATAGTACTTTGATATTGTGGAATATTATACCGAGCAATAAGAATTTATTACATATTTTCCAAAGCTTCTTTGCATGTCTCGAGGCAAAGTACCGAAACAAAGGATGAATGCAGGAAAATCTATCCCGCGTTCAATGATGAATCGTCCTTTTAATATAATTCTATCGTATGCGTTCAATTTCAATGAAATTCAAATGAATTTTCATGAAAAAATGAAAAGAGTCTATTTTTCGAAAGTGCAAAAATGGAAAACAGCGACGAGGGGAACCTAAGCGTTTTGCCGCGGGAAAACCGCGCTAAGAATCAGAGGCGTGTCTGCAGCTTTGGGAACAGCAGCTACTTTGCCAGCTGCGTAAAACAAAGCCTCGGCGGCGTGACAATAAAGGCCACTCCACAATGATAATTAATGGATTCTCGGACCCGAGGACAAAAGTTCGTTATGTAAGGACGCACACGCTCCTTTATGTGCCGCAATATGTACAGGGCATTGTGGACCGTGCGCGAAACAAAGTAGGCTTTAAGATCGACGATGAAGATCCCGGGCTACGCGTATTCACCGTCCCTTTTGTTTATGGTTACGCGTACACGGAAACAGGGAAGAGAAACAGAATGAAAATTAAAAAAAACATCGTCCTGAATCTTCCAACTTTTTTCTTTCTCCTATTAACAATAACTGAATTCTATTTTCCGTACTGTGAAAAATTTGGAATAAATAGTTCGTTTGAAATACAGCACAGGAAGTTTCAGAATTGTAAATACAGCTTGAAATGAACAGTCGTTTTTTTTACATTTCGTTGCGAAAGAATTATTGAACGTAGACATTCATAAGTTCGAAACGTCCACCTAAATTTCACATCTAGCATCGAAAGCACGTACGAAATTCTCTTTCTGATAGGGGAAATGAATGAGAAAAAACGCGCATTCAATATCGAGCCACAAAAGGGCGCGGAGATCGATCGATTCGAAATCATCGCCGACCAGGCATTTCCAATCTCTGGCCGGAGAAAATGGAAGAAAAGAAGGGATCGAGGATCGAAGGTATACAGGCCGGTGCAACCAGCAACTCTCCAGCGCGCACACACATGCGGACGTTTTCGATTTCGAAAAATTCAAGCTGCGCGATCCGCGACTATCGGGTCCAATAATGAAAAGCCTGTAGTCGGAAAATGCAATTTTTCCAAGGCAATACGATCACAGCCCTGCAGTTATTTCCTGCCACAATCCTTTCGACACGCGGAATGTAAATTCGATAAGTAATCCAGAGCTTCGTATCAAAGTCGATCCATCCGACTATTCGAGTTTCTCCATTCTATATATAATATACGTATGTATATTTCATGCAAACGAACGGTTAAATAATCG
>NW_017100279.1:729666-733787 GCF_001263275.1 Habropoda laboriosa | reverse complement strand
AGCAATGTACGATGCGTGAAAAACGTGTATTAACAGCAATTTTCAGTTGGTCGCATGTACGACCGTAGTTTCGATAAGAATCGCGCGAGCTTTGACGTTGTGAAGTTGAAAACAATGGCTGAACCTTCTAGCCAACGAGAGAACACGTGCTTGAGAAACTGCACAAGCATCGCGATACGTATGAAAAGAATATCGATCGAATTGTTGGCCGCGAAATGTGCAGAGATTGTGATAAGAGATTGCTTTGAAATTTCAATTACAAATGATTTTCCATGCAGCATATACCGATGAAAAAAATATTTCACGCGGAAATATCGAAATAAAACGAACGACGAGTATGTGTGTGTGTTAAGACGGCGATACCGGCAGCAAATTGGCCAAGCTTGACGCGCAAATGACATCGAGGATATCGATGGATATCGGCGATACGAGCGATAGGGTGAAAAGAACACCCCCGAAAACTGAAAAACGTCAAGAGCTGACGTGTTTCGCGTCATCGGCTCGTCGACGGCGCGTGTCAATTTCTTTCCACCGTGTTTTACGTTCTCGTGTACGCCTAGTTCTCTCTCTCTCTCTCTGTTCAGCTTTTATCTTCCGTCGTGCACCAAAATGTCGTCGTTCGACGAGTGCAATGGCCGATCGCGCGAATGATCGTTCGGCCAGATGAAGCTGCAATTTTCTGCACTGGTGCCGCGTCTAACGCCCGAAATAAATCGGATTTTCCGCGCAGCGCGACACAGAATAGAAAAAACCGCCCACCAACGAAGGAAAATTACACCGGGCAGACAACCGTGCAAGAAGAATTAATCGTAATTAAAAGAAACGGTTCACCGTAAATAATCCCCGGACGTGGGGACCCAACGCGTTTCTTCTTTTTTCACCTTAGCTTCTTAACATCGGCTCTACGGTGTAACGACGCTGTCGATACTACGGAGAACACTCGATGGACCAGCTCTAATGGTCCTTCAAACAGCCTTAAACCCGGTATTAATTAAGGGAATAGACGTTTCCTTTTCCGAGATAAGCAAGGAACAATACGTTCCACGTTTGAACGCCACAGCGATATTTTACTCCTGGCTGACATTACAACAAGACAGAGCTATCTCCTGTATATTCCAGTAGCTCTTTCTAGAAAGCACACTGCCTCTCTTCCTTTGTCCGTACACCTCACAGAGAAAAGGCGAAAAACTTATCAACGTCGGTGTCGTTGCTTTGCTACTTAAATGTTTCTCTATTCTTCATCTCTCCCTCTCTCCCTTTCCCCATCTATTTCGATTCCGCTTACTTTTATTCCCCTTTTTTATTACAGCGCTGCCGCGCTTTTTATTGATTTATAAATTGATCTGCTCGTCTCCCTCGCTCGTCCACCCTTCTCTCCCAGGCTCGTTACTTTCTTTTCTTCTTTCTTCCGCTTTTCACGCTCCCCCACACCACGCTCTCCTGGTTTCACCAGTTCCAGGGCAACGCGAAAAGTAGACGATACTTCTCTCTCTCTCTCTTCGCCGGTGATTCTCTACCTTGGCGTTCGGGAAAAATTTCCCTTCCTCTTCACCCTCGCGAACTCGATCGATGACCGACCTGAATTTCAAAGCGGCCTGGAGCAAGCTGATTTTCAAGTTACCGACAACGGGCTTAGTATTTTCTTCGACGTTAACAAGCCACGTCTCGGATTTATCCAAAGCACCCCGATGATAAACACGTTTAACAGATTCGATCGCGTTAAAAGTCACGAGAACGCGATAACGTAGTTTTCTCTAATTTACAAACCTTCCCTTCCGATCGAAGGATTCCTTCGGTCAGCACGAGTGTCTTCTTCAAATTGTAACCACGATCGATGACTTTCTCTCTACTCTGTACCCTCGATTCGAATCTGTATTTAACACCCCAAGAGTCTCGTGAAAGGTTTAGAGTTTTAATACCTTGAAAAAAAAAGGGGGGAAAAGAGGAACTGTTCCAATTCCACTTCGACGTTTCGTCGCAAATAGAGAATGTCTCCTTTGTTGTCTGGTATTTTCCGTTCGAATATTTACGTCACGAAGTAGACGGAAAGTATACAGCGAGGGAAACGGTAGAATGTTTCCTCGAAATTCGTATATTTTACGGAAGGAACAAACCAAAAACTGGCCATCGACGTGTTTGCTTAAAACTGACCAGAGAGAACAGAGCAAGCGCTTGGATGGCACAGGGGATTTGTCAGTCGGTCGTGTTTTGTAACGTTACGTCCGACGCATCCGCCAGCAAGGTGTAAAATAGTGCATCGTGTCTATGTTCCGCGCCCATGTCGCAGCGAACCATGCATTTAGAACCGTGGAGTGCCGCCATGCTATACGAGGTGTATCCAACAGGTTACGTGACACGTCACATTTACATCGTTCTCGAATTTTTCTTCAAATTTTGCTCGAGCAATTAGAGAAGAGAAACGATCCGAAGAAAAACCTAGGAAAATGTAAATTTCAGAGAGAATTTGTGAAATTTCGTAAGTAAGTGTGAGAATAGATTACAGGATCAGCAGACCGGTTTCCTTTAATTAGGTTTCTTTGATACGAGCTGCTTCGCATATCCGACATTTCGAGACACGCGTCTCTGGAGGAAGAAAGGATGTTTCGTTCAGATCCGGCGAATTTTACATTGGTTAAATAACGTTTCTCCGGATAGGAAAGTTGAGGAATTTTCGCGAAATTCCTGTTTCCAGAAGCTCGAAAACTTGTTTAACGTTATAAAGGTAAGCAGCGAGTTTCTTCTCGAGTTTATCAGAGATGAGATTCTTCTTGTGGACTTTGCATTCAGTCGGACAAGTAAATTCTATTGAACGTCGGAACAGCCCGTCCCAGTCAAACAGTCCAATTGGAATAAGGATCTGGGAGGATTTAAAGAACAAGAAGGTAACCGCACAGACATCCGTCTGTAAGTAGGTGCTCTGGTGGAACCTGGATTTCCAAATCTTCCATCGGATAAAAAGGCTGATAAGAGATTAGAAACGTCGAATGCTCTAAGGTGAGTTTACCGAGAGGAATTTTGTGTCTAAACGACCGTACAAGCTGGAAGAAACCCTTTTTCCGAACGTCAATCGTATCTTTAACCCTTTGCACTCTACTCGCGCCAGTACGGTGACATTCTAAATACACATCGTAGCTTTGTTCAGGTCTCGTTTGTATTAGAATAAAGTGAATTAACAGAGGAAACTAAAGGGAATTAAACAAAGATCGAATCTCTTCAAACGAAAATTTTCAAGTTTCGAAAGTATCACTGCAAAAGTGAGAAAAATGCTCAAAGTGTAAAGGGTCAAAGGGTTAAAAATCTATTAAATCATTCTCAAAGTTTGTTCGTCAAACATCACCCACATTCTCTTCTTCGTTCCACTTGACTTCACGATTTGAAATACTTTTCGAATTTCCATCGTTTTCGAACCTCCCGAGTCGCGAGGAAAATCTAGATAATCGGTAAGAGAAGCTGATGCCGGCGATTGAACCAGCGATGTGGACGAGAGAACGATAAATTGAGAGCACTCGTCCAAGGCCACTCGAGAATTTAAACTGGTCCAAAATGGCCGTACGGCCTCTCGAATTGTCTTGGAGTTTGCTGACCAAAGGAAAGGCGGACTCACCGGCACGCCGCGTGCCTTTGACAAATTTAACGAAGAAGCACCATCGTCGAGAAGTGTCTCCCGACTCGATTCGGTTATTAAATCGTTCGAGCGTCGAGAATTCTATACTGTCCTTGAACGGTATAATTTCAACGCGAAACGAATCGTTCTCTATAACGTGTTCTATTATCGCGACAATTAACGAAGAAACTGGCAAGACGAGCGTCAGCGATCCGAATTATTCTTTGGACACGCGAAAGCGTTAAACGCAGTTAAGGACCCCGGCTCTGGTTCGCCTGGAGGAGAAAATTAAATCACGAGCACTCGCGTTCCCTGGTGACCCGGTTGCAGCTGCAGACCGTAGCCGCGCTGTTGTACAACAATTATCGTGACATTCGGGTAAATTAATTTAAAATCTCCTTCATCGTGGGCCCGGTAGCCCAGTTTCCCCCATTTTCTACTCTCCAACTTCGTTTTATCGGTATTAAATCTACTTCTATTTTTCCTTTCGGTTCCATTGCTTGAAACCGGCTTGACT
>NW_017100279.1:710125-729553 GCF_001263275.1 Habropoda laboriosa | reverse complement strand
GAATTGTTCGCGTGCAACGAGCAACTTCTAGAGTGAACAAGTAAACTTGTGTAGGAGGAAGAAGAAGAAGGGGTTAGAAGGGGGAAAGTTGAAAATCAGCGCGACACTCGTCGAATACGGACACAATCGGCGCTAATCAAGGCTAAACACATCGTCGAACAGCGAACCGCTCGATTTCAGTCGGCGGCATTATTTCGTTGAGTACTACTATCACCCCTCCTACCCACTACCACTGCTACTCTCGGCATCGTGAAGTTCTGGCTTTGCTAAGTTTGCCGGCGTATAGCGCGGTTACGTGCTTAGTTCTAAATTGTAACCTTGTTACGTACTTAGCGTTGCCAACGTGACGCGTAATCTTGTGGCCATTGACCAGGAAACTATGGTATGCGGACAACGATACGCCATCGCCACGGCAATCACCTTCGAATCGTTAATTACGACGCTGCATACAGGCGAAACCGTGTCGGTTCTATAAACGGTGTTCTTGTTGAATTATCGGCGATTGAGCACGTGTGCCAAGTCACGTGTAATTATCGTAGGATAAAAATGAAGGAAATGAGAAATGTTTGTATCGTATTCATTTGGGCTGTTTCCCTGTGTTCGTGGAAGTGTTGAAATTGTAGTTAGACGTAGAAAAGTGTACGGTTACATAGGCTATTCAGTAGGTTCGTGTAGAACGCGTGGAAAATTCAGGAAATTGACGAAAAAGTAGAGAGAGTTTTCGCGACTCTGCGGATAGAAACATCTCTCGGGGAAAATGAAAGTTTGAATACGGTATTGCGGTTAATCTTGAATTGCACTAATCAGAGCAATATTTCTATACGAAATTCTAATAGATATTAAATTTCGTTAATGTAATTCATAATTAATAAAATTTTCTATCTTTGCAATTTTGATACTCGCGTTTGAACCAACTTAGCGAAAAAACGCCAATCTTCAGTGTTCCACAGGATATTCTGCTCTCGTTAACTAATTCAGCAAAATTAATTTCTAATTTCTATACGAAATTCTCCTAGATATTAACCTTCGTCAATGAAATTTTGCAAATTTGCTGTCTTTGCAACCTCAACGAAGTAACCCTTAAAATGGGACTTTTCCGGGACAAATGACACTCGCGTTTGAATCACTTTAGCGGAAAAGACGCTAATCTGAGGTGTTCCACGGGATATTCTGATCTCGTTAAGTACTCAGCTGGTTTGATATGACGTGTAATCTTGCGGCCATTGTCCACGTCACCGATGGGACTCTCGAGGTGAGGGTGTACGGGGTTATCAGCAGTAACAGGCGAAGCGCGGCATACAGACATCGGTTGCAACCCGACACAGTTGCAGATGCAACGGACTAATCTCCTCTATGTGGAGGCATTATACCGAGAGAGGGTCGAATAGGACAATCTGGCTCACGAAGTAACTCGCACGGTTTCCACGATCGCGCCCCGGAAATGAACGGACGTTTCCCTGTTTTATAAACGTCCCGTTGATACTCGGTACCGCCGGCCTCTATGCTTGCACCCGCGATAATATGATAATGTGGCACATATTCGCTGCGCAATTTCTTCGTAAACGTTACCGTGTACCTGTACAACGGTGATTGAAAGTTCTACGATTAAACGGGACGCGATTAACCATTTATAGACGATGAATACGTTTACGCATTCGGCAGAAATTTCGGTAATGCTTCTAAAAATTTAGAAATTGAACGAGTATTCTCGTGAACAATGAAATTTCAGTATGAAGTATTACAGTTCAAGAAAATGGTTTAAACAGTGATTCACTTGTCACTAAAAAAAGTTCAGCGACGACAAAAAAAATTCCTCGAGTCTTATCGACTGTGTTCGTATCAACGACGAGACGAGTTCAACGACCTTAAAAGTAAACACAGACAGCAAACAAAGGAGTAAACACGAATTCACGGAAAGATCGAAGAACGTTCATCTTGGGTGGATACGAGAATAAGTGAAATTGGCCCACGGAGAATTGTGAAATCGAGAAAAGAGCGTAGATCGGTGCCGGAAGAAAATCACAAAGCGATCTCACGTGCTCGCTAGAGGATTCAATCGCAAATTCAAGGGAAAACAAGGCCCAATATTGGCTCGCGTTTTCGTTCAAGCGGCACAAAGGCCCTGGTCAAAATTTCGGACGGGCTCTCCCGTCTGAAAGAGGATTCGAACGGAATGAATCGCGCGGTAAGAGCGCTTTATTCCGAATAACAATGGCGCGAGAAACGTTCGGTAGAGGCAACGTGCCAGTTCCGATAAATAAGATGAGATTGAACCGTGGTATAGAGAATGGGACGCGAGGCATCGCCTCTCTTTGAATCTTCCATGAATCGTCGGAATTTTTCGGATTTTCGAACGCTACGGAACGCGGAGACAGGAAGCGTAAAAGTTAGGTAATTTCGAGAATTATCCACGAGTACTTTTAACGCGAATATTTCACAAAATAACGACAGGATACACTTACCTAACAGCGCCTGGAAGAGTCTGCTTTTGAAGATACGAATGACTCGCTCGATGGCCAATCGCAGCTGCTTGTCCTGTGGCCTCGTCAGCTTCGCGTGATAGTCTTCGAGGAGCTCTAGAGCTCTGTGAGCTTCTGAAAAGAAAACATTACCAGTGATTTAATCAATTCTCTCCGGTCACTTTTTCGGTAATTAATCGGTACAAGTAGACAGTGTGAAATTTGCAAAGATTTTTAAAACAGTGAGATGAATCGATCGTTTCCAATTAAACACGAAATTAATGACTGATTAAGGGTACATCACCGCTGACAAGTAAACGTATATATGCACAAGTGGAAAACGTGGGAAACTAGATTAATCCAGGATTACAGCGACACAATGAGATGGATAGTATAATCTTGAAACGTAAGGGGCAAAAGATGTAACGTTCACGTTTCGAACACAGAAACACACGCGACGAAACGGTAAGTTAATATTGCTCGAAAACGCTGCTGGAAAATTACAACGTTGAAGTGACGTGCAATTTATCGTCGCGATGCTTAAAATAATATAAATAGCAGCGCCTGCCGCGCGATGTAACGCCATACAGCGTCCATTAAAATGTGAACCGTGCGTTTGTTTTCGCAGAGGAAAGACAAAAGTTCCGCGTACAAAGAAACGAGTAACGGGGACATGCATAAAATTTCGAGAAATAAAAGACACGTAGACGCACAGGTGCATCTGATCTCTAGCGCAAAAATGGTAACACGGACGGTCGTGTACGCGAAATTCTGCAGAGAAAAAAAAGATGAGAAAAGAAAAAATGAAAATATGTACATATATACGCGAGGGCGGTAACAACGAGAGTAATTCCTGCGCTGAGAATTCGCCTTTGCGTTCTCGTACTTTGTACGCTGAGAACGGAAAAATCGTTTCTTCTCCTTATTGCAGGAAGAAGAAAAAATCGAATAAAAATAGCTAGAGTATAGGGAGAAATCGATGAACATGTATAGGCCATTTTCTCGCCATTTTCACTCACGTCCCGCCGAGTAAGAAGCGTCTATCGTCGGCATATAGAAGCGCAATAGCGACGCCGTAAGAACAGAGAGGACTACTTTAGAATCCCATATGCATTCAGCCTGGATTCACAAAGAACAAGAGAAAATACGAATCGACTATCCCACGATGCTCCTCGTTTTTCGTATCAAAATTATTAATAAAATCCTTCATAAAGAAAAAGAAACTCCTTCAAAAAATCACAAGTTTTTCGTCCAACATTTCAAAGCTCGTTCGTTCCGTAGAGGTTTTTCCCGCAGTATTAGGCTCAGGAAGTATTAGACTTTCCATCATCATCGCTTAATCCAAACTCCGTCGAAACGTCTATCACCAGAAATCTCTTCATCCTGAAGGATCCCGTTTTCACCGGGAGAGGAACTTTCATTGTGACCGTTCATCGGATTTTCCACGTGCATTGTTGAAAATCTGCAGATCATCTCGACGATTTCCTTCCGGATAGTTTAGACGGTCGTGGATGAGTGGTCGGCGCACTTGTTGATTCGTACTACTTCCTGCCCGAATCCCGAAGTTGCAGAAAGGATCGATCAGTTCTTGCCCGTTCGTACAACCTTCCCCCTTTCAGTTTCCTATTCCAACAGAGAGAGAGAAAGAGAGAGCGACTCTCTTTTGTTCCGTAACACAATATGCCAACGAGTAGAATCACGTTCGCGCAAACAACGATATAAATGTCTCGACAGATGATAATGCGAATTTTCACGAGACTGTTCGTCCCTTCGAAACTCTCTCCGCCGGAGTTCCTTCTTCTTCGACGAGTTCTCCAAACTTCCGAACTGTACGCCGAACAACCGTGACTCGAGTTAAACGTACCTCAAGATCCGTTTGACGAAAAGAATGGACGATTGTCGCGTGACCTCTTAGCGCGAGGAGATTTGATTAATTACAGGGAACCAGATTCCACGATGATTATCGCGTGATGCACGGTAACCGCGTTTTGTGTTCCTATGATGTATGCGATTGTAAATCTTGCCGAGGGGAGAGCGAGACTCAAGACGGTCCGAGGTTTGTTAATAAACGCCTGGAGATCGTTAATTACGCTGTTAGACGCGGCGTAGGAGGATGCAGTGATTAAAATCGCGAGCCAGGACCGTTCAAAAACGGCGTCCAAAAGTTCGTCAAAAGTAGTCACGTCATTACCGAAAGTCGACTTTAACGAGCGCCTTGTTAATGACGTTCTCGGCGACGCGATTATCGAGTTAGGGCGAGAAGGACACTCGAAGAGCCGACCGGCCGGTGTCGCGTGTTAAAACGCGATATAGTCCAAGGGGAATTATGATTTATCGATTAAACTACCAGCGTGTAATTAACCAAACGAATCCTAGCTTTGCGACTTTTAAGCTAATGCGAGAGAAAGGAAAATCAACCGGATCTTTGTAACGGGCCGAGCTAATTATCATTAACCGTTCTGTTGAACGAGGACGCTAAGAAGCCAATTACCGGTAAATGCCCCATTTCGAGGAGCAACCTTTGGCCTTTCCGAGGACAATTGCAGCCGGCATCTTTTTCCAGGGAACACTCGAAATTAGCAAGTTCATGCGAGAAAGGCTGCACAGCTGAATACGTTCAATGAGATCTCTCTGCGTGTACAGTCACTCGAAACGAGACATTTACGTGGCTTTCTTGAAATTATAATCATTCGAATTACTCCTCTTAACGTGTTCGTGACAGTCATTGGTGACAATCGTTGAGCTTTTTATTCGACAGGCAAATAAATTTAGCTACACGTCATATTCTTTTTAACATAACACGATCTGAGCGTGTCGAAACACACTTGGCACTGAACGTGTCAACAACTCGAAAATTTCAAAAGTCTCTTCGCCTACTTTAATCAACACGGAGGTTTTCATTGAAACAAAATTTCCGCCTCACGCGATCGTTCAATCGTAAAGCTTTCCACTACCGCGACGTTTCGTCGTGTTCGAATGGCAAACGAAGAAACGACGAGCCCGTAAAACGATGAAATTTACGAGACGCACGACGCGAGTTTCGAAATCAGAACGGTTCGTCGGCGTTCATCGAACGTGCGCGAGCGTAAAAGTCAAAGTGGCACTTTGATTTCGGGAAGGGGGAGAAAAAAAAATGAGACCGGCCTGTACGCGCGGGTATAACGAGCGTTCCATTTTCGCGTCGTGCCAGGATACACTGTAAAATGGGAAAACCACTTTCCGCGTAAACGAACGAAAAAAGAGAAAAAGTATCCGGATATGGATACCCTTTTCAAGAACGTATATGTATACACACGTTTCGCGCTACGTGGCGATGCGTTACAAGCGTGCCGTAAAACTTAGATCCCGTTAACCGTCGACAACGATAGCACGCGAAATTTACATAAGCCCGGTTATCTGTGCGCTGAAACGCGTTATAAATTTATAAACCCTATCCATTCTTTTTATGTTTTTCGAACGCAGTCGGTTCGCCACTTTTTCCCGGGGAAATAGTCATCCGAAAATGTGAACATCGCAACGAGTAAGTCGTTTCCTTCGAAATTCAATTCAAAATTCCTAAACTTGAGATGGAGAAAAATTTGTTAAAAAATTCTCGAAATTAGGTAAATTGTTATTTATGCCGTGAGAATGATAGATTATTATTAGGAGTATTTAAATGTGTCGAGTAAATATACTCGTTGTCGTCGTGAATTTATCGAGTAATTAAATGAATTCTAGATTAATTCGAAATCGACGAACAAAGAGTAGGAAAATATTCCACGCCGGTGCAACTGGAAGCCAGAGGAAAGCTTTTGACGGACGCGACGACGGTGTACGTTGAAATATGTAAAGTCGGCCTTTATTAGCGTCACAAAGACGCTTTACAACGTTCAAACGAGAAAATTTTAAATTAGCCCCCTCGCGAAATGTACACCAGGCAGTAACTTGGTGAAAAGGGACAACCGTGTCCCTGTGGCGTGTAGAGAAGCTCGCATAGCTTCACGTGGATGGAACGTATCTGGTTCAGCAATAAGGGGAAAATTTCTCATGGGTAATAAGGGGGCAATGGGTAAGTCATCCACCTTAGCGAACAGCAATGAAACTATGCCAAGCACGGCCATTTATCCTTCGCTTTATGATTCACGTGAACACGCTCTCTTCCTCCCTTCGATTTACAACTTTACACTCGTACGACTCCTCTCGATAATTAACGAAATTCCTCTTTTTTCCCACCTGAAATTTTGGCTCCTTCGCGACACACGCATACACAGAGTCGTAAACGTGGACGACCAAAGCGTCGCAAGGTTTCACGTTAGCCATGCTCCGGGAGACGAGTTTCATTCTTACTTCTGTTTACGGTGTGAAACTGAAAACTCTTTCTTCAAGAGACGGAATAAATTCAAAGGACTTAATTAAGAAAGCTACACAACTGGAAACACGAGCCGGCAGCCGCCGGATTTTTAATCAAAGGAGTTGCAAAGAGATTCTTCAGAACGGATAAGAGCTGTACCGGAATAATGCTAAATTAAGGAAACGCAAATTTGTCTTCGCCTCTTCTTCGCTCTGTTTTTTTTTTTTTTAATCACCGAACAATTAGTTTACCCGGTTTTCTTATCGCGAGACACCTTCGATCGAGCTTTCGCACGTCGAGAATCCGCAGTAAAATCTTCAGTCGTAGATCGTCGTTGCATAAAATTCTAATTGCAGGTTGTACGTTACGACACGCGAGAATCAACAAATTCTTCTCTATTTTTAAATCGATTTTAATCGTCAGCAGTGTCGAAACGACGAGGAAAAATGTTACTGTACGAAATAGAAATTTAAAGAAACTTAAAAGAAGTTCAAAGGGGATGGCTGGGCCGAATTTGGTCCGGAACATGGAAATTAATTTCGGGTCTCCCGCGAAACGTTAATTCGGGATCTGGTTTTAAAGTGAAAACGCGGCGATGACGACGGGAACAGGCGAACGAAGACGACCGCCGCGCTATTATTTCCGTCGTTCATTAGCACGTGCGCCGGTGACACAGTTCGCACGCAATAATTAAAGGACGCCCGCCCTGCCCCTCCTCCTCCTCCTCCCCCCTGCCCCTAGCCAGCGTGCGTCTAATTAAAGCACGCTAATTATCGAAGTGAATTACGGCACTCGTGTCTCGACGACGTTTCCCACAATCACCACGACGATGAAACTTTTAAAACATCGCCAAGTCCAATTTTTAAATTGCTTCTTCTGTCTCGCCGCGAAGAAACTCGCGACAACTGTCTGTCTTTCGTCGTTGAACCAAAAAGAAAGAAATTTACAGCGGTAACGGTTAATTTACAAAAGATTTTACATCGTGACGAAAGATTTTTGTAGAAAGGTGAAATTTTCAAATGAAGAGAGGGAACGAATTTATCGTAGTCGGTAGATTGATAAATATAAATTGAACTTTGGACAAATGTTTGACAGCGAACGATTAACGCGAGAATTCGTAGGGGTGGGAATTCGTAGGAGTCCTCGTGCGGTGCTTTCACAAAGGAAAATCAATTAGCACATTCACGAGGCCGGAATCACCGGTCCGAAGTAGCGAGAGCGACAGAATTTCTACGAAGCGACACTGCCTGCCTCCTGATGCTCGTCCCGAATGATGGACCACCGCGGTCGTAAACGAAAATTATACGAATTCTTCAGGTACCAGCCGACGTAATACAGGAGTAAGGGGGCAGGGAATATTCTTCGGGTTAAGTTTATGCAAACATGGATATACAGGAGGGGAAACCGCACAAACTGGGAACATTTATCATGCTTTATGAAAGCGTGTATAAAAGGTAAATGGAACGATGCTTGTCATTCCGAGACCCCATGAAAAATGACGGCTGAAACGTCCCTCTGACCGATGATCCATGATATTTTGAAAGTGACGCGGTGCAAATGATTATTCGGTAAAGTGGGTAACAAAAGTATATTTATTTAAACAGTAATGCTTGAACTAATTTCAAATGTAAACTACATGATGCGCGTGCAGAGAAGCTCTACGACCAAAGGCCTCGTGCCTTTTTCGGGGTTCCCTTAAGTAGCCCCTTTTCCCTGGGAAAGTCCCAGGAAGTGGGGGCGCAATACTCTTGTCCTCGAGGACGAAGAAACTCGGAGATGTTTGGAGAAACATCTCTCGATTCTTCGCCTCGAGGGCCAAGAGTCGCCAGGCCTAAATGCGTGGCCCCCCCGTGGCGGTCGCCACAATATACACGGTGTACGCACCCCGAAGGCACTATCGCCCTGTAAATACGTTGCAAATTCGACGTGGAAAAGCGCGCGTCATTCGACGCACTCAGACATTTTCGATTTATTGTTTTGTACGTGCGTGGAGATAAGGGAGATCGAGAGGTAGATCGCAATCGTAGTTAAAGGATGAGAATTATTATTTTGTATATTCTGACAAGGGAATATCTCCAAGTGATAATCTCCGATATTGACGAAACTTCGATATGTGACAGTACTCAAGAAAATATTCGACACGTACCTTTTTATATTGGAAATCTTCCAAGGTGAAAATCGCCCTCAGAAATACGAGCAATAAATATATTTGGTGAAAATTATTTATAGTTTATTTTTTTAAATTGACATTGGAAAATACAAAATTCGTCAATTTTCACTATTCCTCTATCTATAATAATTTTCGAGGTACTGGACTAAATGCATCTGCTATCTCCAACTTCGAGGGCGATTTTTAACCCTTTACTGTGAACGATTGGGAATATAAAATAATAGGTGTCGAATATTTTTCTGAAAACTTCTATACAACAAAGTTTCATCAAAATCGGTGATTATCACTTGGAAACGTCAGACGATGATTCGAGGCGCGTAATCGAAGAGGATCGAGAGGCAGATTGCAATCATGGCTAAAGTACTCGAACAGCGTGGATTTTACACGCGAATCAATTCGAAGCTGCACGAGAACACACGCGCGCGCAACGTTTAATCCAGGCCATCATATTACCGCTGCTAGCGTCTGCCGCGTAAGATAAACAAGGGAACAGCGGAATACAGATTTTCCGAATTTACGGGCTACAGGAATACGGGGCCTGTACTTCCAGAATTATGGAAATTTCGAATAATTGAATCCCGCCTCCGACCGTGTCGTGAAAACACACCCGGAGTGAGACAGACGCAGCTGAACGTGACTCGTAGATGCATCGAATCCCGGGAAATTCGTTTTTCTACGAAGTACCAGCTGTTTTTATATGATACACGAATGGAAGTGTAGAATGTTGCGAGAAAAACAGCTTCCATTCCATCTAGAATCTTGTCGATTTCTTTATCACAGAGAGTGATCCATAAGACGTTTCACCGTTTAAATCTTGAATAAACATTTTGTGTGTGTGTGCTTTTTCAAATTAATTGCATTTAATAGACAAAAGAAGTTACTCGACGTCTAAATGGTGAAATGGACTACCAGGTGCAATCTGTTCGCTTTAACAGTCGAAGAAAAAGAACGGAGATTATTATTTCTGCGTGTAATAACAGGCAGCAAATACGATACACCGTAAAAATGAAATTATGCACGAGCAATATACAGCAAACTCGTACGCGCCTTAAAATTGTTGTTCCGAGCTAATATAATCCTCTTAATGTTGCACGGTTCGCTGCTCCTTCGTACATTTCATTAATTCCTTACTCCGTTCTCCTATTAGCACGCTATTACAAGCGATTCCTCGCAGCGAGAGGAGAAAAAAAAGGGGAGAGAAGAGAATAGGGAGCATTCTCGATATAGGTGAACGGAAAATGGAGGAAAGTCGGGAGGAGATAATCGTAAACATTCGAGGGGAAATGAGAGAAAGGTAGGAGTCGAGTGGGGAAAATCGAATCTGGTCTGGAGCTCCGTTGCACGTAAGAATTATTACAATCGCGAATTAAGGACGAACGATTATTCCGGCATTCTTTTTTTTTCTCCGGAGGTGTGAAATATTCGCCGCGTATTCGAGAGAATTCTTCTTCGCGCGCGACTAAGAAGATCCCATTTGATAGGCCGTCATTCTCATCGAGTGGAAAGTAATTCTTCGCTGGGCAACCGAGGGTGGAGGGGAGAGAGGGGATGAAAATCGCGAGAAAATATCAAACCTTTCAGCCGTGACACGACGCCGAGGAAAAGAGAAAAATTAAAGGTAATAAATTTCCTCGGGGGTCGATAGGCCGACGTTAAGTCCAGATAAAAAAGTAATTCCGCCCCTCCTTAATATTCCGTGCCACTTCTTCGCGTATATTTCTCCCGGCGAACGGCGACAAAAGCTCTCGCATACTTAAAAACCAATCTCTCCGCGAATCGAAGAGGACAGCGTTGAAAAAAAGGCGAGTAAAATTTTGCAGGAATTTTCATAACGAAGGAAAAAAGAAAAGAGATCTTGGAGTAGAAAACTTCCGAAAAGATTTACGAAGAGAAACCTGACAGAGGGAGAAGAAGAAAAGGAGGTTTCCATTGCCACTTCTCTCTTGCAGCCGAGTTTTTGGAGTTTCTTAATTGACACTGTACCAAAATGAAACGCGAGTAACGTAGCGTAATGGTGTAATCAGTTTAACGTAACTTTCACCGTGAAGGAAAATGATCAATGCGGCAGGACGGAGAAGCGCGAAACGAAAGAGGAAGCCAGGAACGAAGAAAGTTGGAAGAGAAGAGAAGAGAGAGAGGAAAAAAAAGAAGGGGTGAATACCGACGTTCTACACAGAGAGGAAGAATTTTACGTTCCTCCTCGGTAAAGTTCTGTACGTTACTGCTGTCGAGGGAAGAAAACGGATTCGTGACGTCCAGTCGGCTTTTTCACTTGATGCTCCTCTTCTCTCTCTCCCTCTCTCGCTGTTTTTCCTCCTTTCACTCCGACTCTCTTACTTTTCTCCTTCTATTACCTAACTCATTTGTTCCGCAGGTTGGTACACTTCCGCGAGGTACATTTGCATCCTCTGCCCTCCCACCTTCAATTTGCATGAGCGACGTACCCGTAATTTAGTATTAGGAGCTTCGTAACGTTCGGGCATAAATTGTACATAGGAGTTCGCGATGAATAAATATATCGCAGTAAACGTAACTGCTCGACTTCTATTGGGTGTAGAAATGAATTCTTTCGGAGTGGATTCATGTAATTCGAAGTCACGTGAATTTCTATCGCGATTGTATTCGCAGGCTGTCAGAAAAATGGCAGCAGGTCAGTAATAATAGAAATCATTTGGATAATTAATCTGTTTTCGTTGTTTTTAACCCACACGCTGCAAATTATAGGCAAAATCTTTGGTTTTGGCGCTTTAAAGTTTTTTAAAAATTTTTTAAATAAACATTGAGAATTCATCGTTTATAAATTTCTTTCATTAAAAATGAAGGTGAAAATGAAGGAGTAAATAAAGGTGTAAGTGCGCCTAAAACTCGCCGAAAGCACAGTGCGAGAGAATTTTCAGGGCGCGAACAGCAGAGAAAGGGTTAAATCAAATTTTCACCCAAAAGTCGAGAAGAATTCATTTCTACACCTAACGCTTGTCTTAATATCTCGCCAAGCTGAGAATTGAAACGTATTTCGAATCGACTTTACAACGAATTCTTCTACGTTCAGGTAGATTATTCGCGAATTTGGAGCTCGATAGTTCGGTCGAAGTTCACGTTTATTTAAGAATAAATTGCTTCGAGCTTTATTTTATCGACTTTATCGTACGAGCAGAAATTTAATTAATTCTGTTTCTATTCGGTTCTGCAGCAATTACGGGAATAACGTGGAAATATAGTGGCATATGGTGACGGTTAAAATTGTTACGTTCGTTGGGTAATTTCTGAATTACTGCAGCAACTTAAAGTCTAAATCGTGGAAACAAGCTGCGGTTTTGGCGGAAGTAGCTCTTGCAATTCCACTGTTTTCCCACCGCCATCATCATCGCAGCGAGAGCGGAAGAACGTCGCGCGGGTGCCCGCGCCGAGAATACTGCCGATAAAATACCGACGAATCGTAAATTACTTATTGTAGGGAATACACGCGGCGGCCAAAACGGGTACAGTACCGCCAAACGTGTCTATAAATAATTCGGAAACTATCTGTGGCTGTGTTTCTTTGTTATTCAATATTACAGCTACTCTCAAAAATTATTCGGACCATGTATCGTGGAAAATTTATCCCCCATCGCTCTTCTTTTTTTATAAAAAAAAAATTAAATTAAGTTAAATTAAAAAATTAAAATCGTAAATATTCAGGATAATATGAAAAGTCACTCAATTATATGGTCAGCGTCACTTGAACTACATTTCTGCAAAGTTTCAAATATTTTGGAATTTTCGAGTTACAGAACTTCCTTTGTCAGTAAAAATTCGTAAAAATGAATTACGAATATTTTTGCGCGCGCTGCGTTCAATGGCTGTTTTCTTACTGTCCGAATATTTTTAGAAATAATTGAACGTATACCGATCGCGGTTTACATTTTACGCGGACGAGAAAATCGACGGAGGAAAAATAATCGGTATAATTTATGGACCTCTCGGCTTGTATCAGACGCTATTATAATAAACAGCCGTCACTTGTCACAGCGACAAATTGATTAATTGGCGAACCGACACGAAACTCTTCTACCGCGTTTGATAAAATAGATAATCCTCGAATGATTGAACTCGATTGAAATATCATTGGACGTGACAAATTGTTCTACATTTTCTAGTATTAAATCGACATCGCTGTTCCATCGAGTAACATTACTCGAGGAACGATCGTTCGAGAATACGTGAAGATCGTTGTTACTAGCGGACTGTTTTCCAAATGGATCTTTCCACCGACGATAGATAACGCGATGAAAAAGTGGGCTCCAATAAGCTGCATCATTTCCGTAAAAAGCTTCGCCGAAAAATACCAGGGCGGCATGAATAATGAATCATGATTGATTACATCTGAATAATATACGAGCTACTATTTTTAGATCCTCGCTACTTTATTATCTTCCACGCGGTAAATATTCTCTCTATTTTACACGAAAAGCGCAAAAATTTCTCTTCGACCAATAAAACCTCCCTTTAGGACACACGCTTAAATTATTGAAAAAAAGAATTGCTGTCATTTCCATTGGTTCGGACGAAAGAGAGGAGAATTCTCGATTTCCGGCGATTTTGAAGCTAATTTCCGCCACGTGGACCTCCCACTCTGATATACGCGAATGATAATATAGAACAGTAACAAGTCGGACCCGAAGGCGATCGTACAAACAGTGGCAATTTAATCTCCATTCTGCGCGCGACAGCTGAAACGATCCTCCGCACAGTGGAGCAAGTCGTCTGGAGCAACCTTAGCGTGAAACCGCGATAATCTCGATGTCCATTCGCCCCTATCCCATTGTCGACCGTTGAAAATCCCGTAAAAACAAACATTCTGACCTACCGACAATTTCCCAAATATCTTACACTTTTCTTTCTCTCTTCTATTTCCACTGCTAGCGTTCCATCGAAATTCACCTCGCTCGTTTAATATTTTCGTCGAGAGGACGTAGCGTTAACGCGAAACTAAATTCTTAGGAAGAATGCTCGAGTTGCATTCTAGACGAGCCAAGCAAAATGCAGGAATAATTGCAGAACGTTTCCTAACTTTCTTCTCTCTACCGACGATTAAAAGTACATTTCATCGCTAATTATGAATAAATCTCTGAGAGTCGAGATCGATAGAGTAGCAGTAGGGAGTAGATCCTTTTTTTCCCCCAAATCTGACACAACACGTGTACATGTTTCTGGATGAACTATCCGGAATTAAATCTCGATATTTTAATCGTCGTTCTGCCGCGTGTCACTGATCACGACGCCCAAATAAATCATCGAACGCCAACAGGAGGATTGCCGAAACTCAGCAAAATCCGGTGCACTTCGGCTCTCGCCTCCCTTTTTTCATTAAACGGCCGAGGCACCTGCTGGCCGATAAACAAAAAAAAAAAACGAGAGAAGAAATCAAAAATAGTAACAGCACCACTGATAGATATCAAAGATCGCCGGTCCATTGAGAAACTCACCGATATTACACAATCGCAAGAAGTACATAAAAAAAAAACCCCTTTCCAGAAATTTCAATTTCTACGTACGAAACTTGTTTAACAATCGTAAAAAGAAACTCGGTCGAATTTTCACAGACTGCTTCGAAGGTACCGGCGATAAAAATGTAGCGTAAAAGTAAGTGGATTCGCGCATCCGAGTGAATTATCAATCGGATCGTACGCGATTCGACGATACCGGACCGCCGCCGGAACCCGCTGTAGGGTAAAATAAATTTCCACGAATTTACACGGGATGCATAAACAAGCTCGGTTCGCCGCTCGTTTATTCGATTACCGAGCGATAACATTTACCCGTGGCGCGCGGCGCGCCACGCCGGCTAACGTCGTCCGCGTTAAAGAAGACCCGTAGTTTAACTGCTTCATTATGCAAAACCTTTCGCTATCTTTTCCCTAAATAAGTTTCGGTGGAGTAGAGGGGGGAGAGAGTGAACCCCGTGTTAACGTTCGTTCCCTTCCAACCCCGTTTTCCTCGTTTACCGCCCCTGGGCTACCCTGAAATAACGCTAATCTCGCCATTACCCCCCTGAGAAACTAATACGTACCGTGGTATATACTTGGCCCGCTTAAGGAAACTCAACGACGAAACCCCCGTGATCGTTTACGTTCAACTACGAGTGGAAACGGTATTTCAGCGAAATGGATTCGGCCGCGTGTGTATCCTCGCCCGCCCCCTTTTTACATAAAGTATCCGTCCAAGTAACTGCCGGGTAACATTTGTAGAGAACCCGGCGTAGCTCTAGCTACGGCCAGGACGAGGTAAAGGTAAATAGAAGACAAAGGTCTGTTTGCTTACGGTTTGGTAGAGGACAACTTCGAATCATCCGTTGTTCAAATACAACGAGGATTCTCCTGGCAATAATACTTCAATGTTGTTCACGATTCGCGGTGGTGTGCAACGACGGAGGAGCCCTGCAAACATCTGTACCCGAATCTGTCGTAATAACTGTAACGAATGTTTGCAGCGAGCGAAAGGGTACGAAGTGTAAAGGAGGGTGTGTTTGCAGTGAATGTTTCAGATTAAGACGCGTGTTACCGGTGAAGAGAGACGGTGGATCTTGGGGAATTTGTGAATTATTTGTAACGTGGAGTAATTGGCAGGTATTCGATCAAATTTGGGGGAGGAAAGTGGGAAGATAACTGGAGTATCTTGAGAGCTTTTGTAGGTTCGAGAGGCGTGGTGGGAGTAGGGTTGTAAAAGTGGAAGCGAGAAAACCCTCAATTTTGATAAAAAAAGAAAGTTGAAATAATGCGAATGTACGGTAGGAGAAAAGAAAAGCGAGAAAAAAGTTTCCTTGGTACAGGACTAGTGTCCTAAGAATCGTCTTGCCTAACAATCATTGTCTTCTCATCGCGACTAGCGTAAAATTATCACTGCAATTGCTTACATTAATACAAATCGTCACAAGAATCGTTTTAGAATCCTTAAACTTCCCTGACAGTCGTCTCCTCTCACGACTAGCGTAAAATTACCACTCCAATCACTTGTACCAATAAAAATCGTCATTTCTCGAAGATTCATATACTAAACCACTAACCTAAAAGAAAAAAAAAATAAAGTTCCTAACATAAAACAAAACCAAGAAAAACGTACAATCAGAGCGTGAGCAACAACGTTCACGTATAAAGCTTTGCCTAGAATCAGAGTTGGTACGAGGGCAGCAAGAAAGAACTTACGATATCGTTCGAGGTAGAGCACGGTGGGCAGATAACAGCACATGCCGTTATCGCCGTGCACGTGGGCATACATGTCTGCTAATTAACACCCGAACAGCAGCGTGACGGTAAACGCGTACGTGAGTGTTGCGCCCTGGCTCCTGGGATGCTTAACAGAGCAAGCCTCTCTCCTCCTCTGTCAATTCGGCGATCCACTCGACGATCCTTCACCAATGCCGGAACAGCCGCATCCGGCTGATCGTGGATGCATGGTTGGTGATGGCAGCAGAGGAGAAGCGAGGAACAGCGTGTGTCCGCGGCGGATACGCGTGCCGCCGACCAACCCCGTTAAGGATCGATGGATCAATGGTGTGTGTGTGTCCTCGTGGATCGGCAACCTCTTCGTCGGAAGCAGGACAAATTGACGCGGGGCCCACTCGTGTCGCTATTATGCGCCGCAAATAACGCGGATCGATCACCACACACCAAGCTCAACCCGCCAGTCTCGATCCGCTCGTTAAAATACCCTTTCTTCCTCCTTCCCTCGTCTACTGCTGCTGCCGCTGCTGCTTCTTCCTTCTTAGTCCCAGCAAGTTTCGATTCGTTCATTCACCTCTCTCTCTCTCTCTGTCTTTCTCACTCGTTCTTTCACCAACTATCTCTGTTGTAATCACGGGCGAGGAACACGGTTAAGTGTACGTTTGGCCGACTGTCTGTCTGCTGTTGGAATTTTCGTCGACCGATTTTAATTGCGGATTCGAGGGCCTGTGATGGATATCACTCGCCGCGAACTTTTCCACCACCGTCGTCGTCGTCTTCTTGCACTCGGTATTTTCTCTGTTTTTCTTCTTCGCTCACCGACCGGCGGGAAGGATCGGAGAATCAGAGAAGCAAAAGTGTAGTTCGTGCCAGTTCCACCGTGAACCAGTTTCGCCGTGCACGCGCGTATGCCGCGCGGACGGCTGTGAGATATATTCGAGGGCGAGAATTAAATCTGCAGACATTGCCCGATGTGAAACATCAGGCGGCGAAGAGATGAGAAATGATCTGTTTATGAGAATCTGCTGTTCGCTGGATGATTCTTCGCTTCGTTCCGAAATTACACGTGATCGCAGCGTCAAGTTTCCCAATTATTTGTTTTAATATAATATCGTAACGTCCCGATGTGCCGTTGACAGCCACGCGTAACACAGTTTCCTCGTTCGATTGCGCTGCGTGGAAATAGGATTGACTTTCTCGTGCGTTTATTTTCCAAACACCGGTAATTCGATGCCGCGTGAACTGACTTTTCTCGTTTTTTGAAACGTGAATCGATAATTTCGTTCGAAATATTATCTTACCGCCGATTCGCCGAGCCTGTGTATGGTAAAAAAAAAAAAAAAAAACAGAAAAATCACCGGTATCACCGGTCCGATAAAATTGATAAATGATGTACAGGGTTTTGCGCTGAATAACGAAGCTGAACGACCGAATCGAGGGGTTTATTGTCCGCGACCGCGTTCGATACGACGAAACCATACACAACTAGGCGCTCTTTAATCGTTTCCCTCGTGTCCAGTGGAAATAATCGTCCAACGACGATGGTGCACTTTCGTCGCGATGGCTTAACGACTCTATCAGCGTGGAAAATAGGGAATTGGGGCAAATGTCGCGATTCCACCTACAGTTTACGCGATTTTCCCGGGAGGCTGGTTATGCAACTGCACGGAAAATGGTTGCAGTCAAGTGCATTCACGATGCCAAACACGCACACGTGACTGATCCGCTTGAGCTAGACACACGATTGATTTGCGAGGTGAACACCTGTCACACCAGTTAATTGCACCGTCTACGGCGATTTCTCTTCATTTTTTTTCCCCTCTATTTCACTCTGTGTCTTTTCTCTCTTTTCAGACTGTTTCGTTGTTGATCGTTTCTCGATGACACAGAAAACAGTACGCCTCCCGGTGTATGTAATTGCACGCGTCAGTTAGAATCGCACATCGGAGACAAGTATAATCAAGCTCGTTTACAATATGCATCGAAATTTCGCGGAAACATATTAATTCGTAATTGATCGAAAAGTATCAATTGTTCAGGACACGTTGGCGTTTCGCTTAATTTATCACGTATCTGTGTCAGGACAATCTCGCGCGACAACGAGCGTTGTTTTTTTTTTTTTTTTTCAGCAGTCTCATCGGTCGAAACACACCGCGTGACACGAGAAAAATTTCCCTTTGCCGGTGCTAATTAGCAGCAAGCGATTTTTATACGACTCGGTGCACTGTGAAATAGTTGGTAGGAGGCGGGATTAAAAAAGTTTTTCGTTATGTTACAAACCGATGCTAATTACGAACGGTTTAAAGGGCAACTTGGATCGATCCCACGAGTTTAATTGTCTTCCGGCCGCTTTCGGAACATCGTATCCCTCCCAGGCTCCGTTATCCATCGAACGCCCCATTTCGTAAATATTAGCTCACGGAACGACAAACCTGTTCAATGAAGCATCGAGCGCGCCATCGCGATACGCGTGTCCGCAATTAACCATTACAGATCGGACTCGCGCCGTTAATCACAAACGACAATGACACCGTACTCCAGAACTTGATCGCGTGTGCACACCGAGGATCTTTCTTCTTTTACGCAAACTCACGTTACCAATTTTCTCGCATTATCTCGCATTTTTCCGTCCAACGCGAGATACCGGTTCGAGGAAACTCCTAGGTGAAAATTTGTTCAAAAGTGGCTGCAAAGCACGTCCCCGCGCTAAACTCACGATTGTTTAGGACACCCGGATGATAAACGGCTAATGCACAA
Organism: Habropoda laboriosa; assembly: GCF_001263275.1. Classification (NCBI taxonomy): domain Eukaryota; kingdom Metazoa; phylum Arthropoda; class Insecta; order Hymenoptera; family Apidae; genus Habropoda; species Habropoda laboriosa. The sequence goes on along the minus strand of NW_017100279.1, from coordinate 710,638 downwards.
ATCTCACTGGATATACGCGTAAAATTTCTACCATAAATCTACTTCGAACCCAGGGAATACGTACGTTCCACACCTGCGAGGATTTCGTGTACAGGATAAATACGCGCGAGTAACTTGATTTTTTTAAGCATAAGAGGATTGGATCCGGGCGCGAAACGCCGTGATAAAAAAGACGATCGATTGCTCAGTTCATTGTTTTCGTACGGAGACGCCGACGGTGTTTGTCTTTTCTTCGTTCTTTTTCATTTCCCGCTTTTGTTTATCCTTTATTCTTCGACGGAGAAAAAAGAGAAGAGAAAAAACGGTAAATCTCGTTCGGCGAATATTACAGACGACCGTGCAAATAAATTCCTGTCCCCTCGAAAAGCGATAAGCAAATTAGTAGCGGTGTGAGCGCTTACGCGTTATCAAATATTATCGGAGCGGTGATTCATTCGTGGTTATTTACGACACATCTTCGTGAGAACCGGCCGTAATTTTTTCTTTTCCGCGAATCCTTCGAAAAACCACACA